>NC_092044.1:726756-1081342 GCF_003086295.3 Arachis hypogaea
TGTTCATTTGTGTTCTGCACATTACGATAACTTCAACAGAATATGCTTAAGATATCAAGATTCAAATAACATAATGAAGAGATGGTAAATCAACAATAATCACAAAGCATCTAAGTTCACAAAGTCGTAGGCGCAAGAGCGCAACCGCATTATGCTAGCTTCCCTTCCGGAAACAGTATACCAGATATGAAGCACGGACACTGACACGAGATACATAGACGATACCAAGAAACAAAAACATTAAGAACATACCATATATCTATACAAATATTCTAAAATAATTAACATAAAACACAACTTATAACCAAAAGAGAAATGTAATCATGTGATACTCTAAATAAGTTTAAAAACAAGTATGAAAAATAATAAAGTGTAGCTAGAAATATGTAAAAGTATCTATGAAGTATCTTTTTTACACGACGAGTCTCTACTACAGATTCAACAGACAGACCGGATTATACTTACGTATCCGATGCCTCGGCGAGTCTCTGAAGCGCAAGTCCTTGTACCTGGTAGCATAATGTAACTATGCATGTATTAAATTGATGAAATCAAACATGTCGAAAAATAACTGAAAAAGGCACTGAAGCTTTATACACACCTCTGCAGAAGCAGCCACCCATTTCTCCTTTTTAAGGTTTAATCTTTCGGTTTCTCCATCGGTATACAAAACCTATTTAAAAGTCATAGCAACAATATAATCATGTCATCGAGCGCTAATCGCATACAAAATCTATCAATTTCAGTGAACATTCATTGAGGTTTAAAGAATAACAAGCATAGTGGATTCCAAACAAGCACATGGAAAATTGACAATGTATAAAGCTCACATCTGCAAAGAAGATGCATCAACAAAGAAAATAAGACCAATCGCAACCATCTCACCGTGTGCCTTTTTTTGACAGGATCATAAGATTCAACAACCCCCTCATAAAACCTGAAGAAAAGAATTTTATAAGAGCATCAATTATATGTATGGAAAATAAGAGAGCTTAGTGAAGAAGCTAAGACCTAGTAAGAAAAGGAATGAGATTGCACACAACAATTACACCCTACTTTTGTATAGTGTCTTCTTTTTCCATCAACAATAAACTGTATTTTTTCACTATCCATAGGAACTCCATGCCGAAGCCTTCGACAATTAATAGCATTTTTTGCTCTAAGTATTAGCATTATCCTAAATTGATAGTTCACAAGCATGGACATACTACAGCATCATAACTGTTGAGATGGAAGAGAGGATAGAGATTGCATGAATTTCATGTTTTCCCAAATTCTAACTCAAATTAACATAATTACATAGTATCTATTCAGATTCTAAAAAAACAGAAATAAAGGCCACAGTTGGTAAGAAGACTGAAATACGTACGTTTTGTCCGCTGGCCACCAGACCATGATCTTACTACCAGGCAATGGTTCGACAAGGTCAACTGTTTTCGATTCCTGAAGTAAAAAAGAATATAACAGCAATTGAAAGGAGATGAATAAGGAAACTTTGTTTTTTGTTAACACTGAAAATAAGTTTATGATTCAAACTATGATGACTAATATCATTAACTAATGGTATGGAGCCAGGAAGAAATTTTCGTTGCTGGTATTCAGCAATGTTAGTAATATAAAGGCAGTTTATATTAATTGTTGGAACTGGCACATATCCTTAACGAGTGTCGCTTTTTAAGGATCTTCCAGGACCAGGTTATGGCAAAAAAGAATATCAGGGTATAAAAGTTGAAGGAAATGGGACACCTCAAGACTTTTTAATGGAAAAAAAAAAGAAACTGAAATTTCGATTACTCCACTAGATTTCAATTACATGCATTTACCTTTCCTTTGGCATGCCTTCTTGTCAGCCTTGTTTGAGGGGTTTTTTCAACTCCATTTAATGTTTTACTTGCAAATCCTGTAATTAGCTCCTATAAAGTGGAGACAAGATGATCCCCCGAAAAGACAAAATATCTTAGGTTGGATATTATACTAGAATATTGTATTTTGTTATACAAGAATGTAAAAAAAGGCTAAGGCTATATTAGTGAAAGTCTTTATAGCTTCACTGTCACTCATTTTTTAATTAGGTCTTTATAGTTAAAAATCGTAATCGGATTAGTATATTTTATACGTGTTACATATATCTAATCAAGTGCCTATATCATAGAAGCATATCTTAACAAGATCCTTGAGTTTAAAATTTTGTAATCAAGCTCATGTAATGGTCATGGATGATAAATTACCATTTTCCTGAAAATTTTTGTACAGCATAAGATCTTGATTACGAAATTTTTACAAGAGAAGGATTTGGTTGAAAAATATTAGCATAGTATAAAGACTTTAGTCCAATATAAGATCTTACTTAAAAATGTTTAAACTGTAAGCATCACATCGAAAAAATGTTTAAAAATACTAGCAATACCTCATCAGCAGACGATTTGTCGAGATCCTTATTAGCAGTAGATTTAAGCTTCTTCCTTTTCTTAGCTTCTTTTTGGGATGGGGGTTTGTCCTCTTCTCTATTTTCCACCTCAACATTTACAGCAGACTTTTGTTTCTGATCATCTTCACAAGGAACCTTAGGTTCCATCCCAACAACTACTGATTTGGGAGCCGCAGCATTTTTCTTATCACTCTTCATAGTAAATTTGATTTTCCTAATTGAAGTATGAGGTTTTACTTCAGAATCTTTCCTTACTTTAGATTCCTTTTTCAAGTTATCATTAGGAGATTCTGAAGAATTTCCCTCGGGCTGAGGACTTGAATTGTCTTTCATTGACTTTGACAAACAATTTGGATCAACATCTTGATTCCCTGTGCTAACTTTTTTCCTTGGTCGGCCCCTTTTCCGGCGGCTTCCATCAGGAAAGTTAGGATTTGGTGAAGGAGCACTAACATCAGTATTATTATCAGTTTTTGTTTCGGAAGCTAAAACTTTATGTTCTTCACAGGTATCTTTGTGCTTCGATGGCACATTTTCCTTGCCGGAGGCAGGGTTCTCATTCGGTGAAGAATCTCGGCTAACATTGCGAGTCTTTTTGGATTGAACAGGTTGTGGAGTGTTCTCTTTTTCCAGCTGAGAAGCTTGAGCTTCGCTTGCAGTTTCAGGCTTTGACTGCATTTCATCATTTTGGGATGTATGATCCTCAGGAAGCAGAGAAACAGAGCTGCTATTACCATTCTTCTTAGATGAAGTCAGTTTTCGAGTTTTCTTTCCTGAACGAATCCAGGAATGGTCATAGCCTTCCTCAGCATTCATTAAAGAATTAGGCTTACGACCCCTCTTAATCGACCTGGTATTTGGATGAGTTTCTGTTCTTGATTCCTTAACAGCATCTAAATTTCCTGCTTCTGAATTGGCTTGTGTGTCACTACTTTTGGAGTTTTTAGTATGAGCAGGATGTGGTTTCCTTTTTGAACCGGACTCTATGATAATTTGATCATCCATGGTAGAACCATGGGCACTTATTATATTTAAATTTGTTTCTTCTATAATCTCGGCACCTCTCTCACAGGTAATATCTGGTTTGAGCCCCTTGTTCACCTGATTAAGAATAAGGTTTCATGCTTTCATTATTTAGTATTGAATTAATGTTGATTGATTAACGAATCAAGTGCTGGTAGAAAACAAAAATTCAAGAATTGAATAATTTATTGAAAAGGGAAAGGATAATTACGTCGGAGAGCTGTTCGACCGCATCTTTGGCTGCATCAATCTTAGTTGTTGTGGTTGCTGGTTGTTCTTCTGCATCAATCTGAGCTGTTACAGTTGTTGGCTGTTCTTCTGCATCAATCTGAGCTGTTACTGTTGTTGGTTGTTCTTCTGCATCAATCTGACTTGTTACCGTTGTTGGTTGTTCTTCTGCATCAATCTGACTTGTTACCGTTGTTGGTTGTTCCTCTGCATCAATCCGAGTTGTTGCCGTTGTTGCTTGTTCGTCTGCATCTTTGGGTACATCAGGCTCATTCTCGACAGCTTGAACCTGAAGCATGCAACAAAACCAATTCCAACTTCAATTTACCTCAACTTGTTGCACCAAGAGGACAAATATGAACAGTGCCAATGAGTTTCAAGCATATGCTTTTTGAGAAAGAAAATGACTCTTCTTATGTTTCCAATACATTGCATCACAAACACAGTTCATATTGTAAATTTTAGTTTATTGGGGAGTATTGCATGGAACAAGAAAGACACACCACTTCCTTATTGTATTCGTTTGAGTGATCGTGTTGGGAGGATTCAGATTCATTCTGGCAAATAGAAGTTACAATTTGCGCATACTCATTGAGAGCTCTGCCTGAGGACTCCACTGCTCTCAAAAGATAAGGCTTAAGCTTAACCGAACTGTTGGTAACTACTTTCTCTGCCAGTGTCCAAGAAGTAGGAGAAATTGTCTGGGAAAAATAAAATAAATCTCATTTGTCAAGTTAAATAAAAGAGTGAAAATAAAAAAATTATACTAGATGAAATTGACAGATTGCACTAATATTACCTGATTTTCCTTTCTTAAACTATCTAATAGAGGTCTAAGAAGGTCTGCCGAAACTTCATCACTTTCATCCAATACCAGAGTCATTATTAATTCCATGGAATCAATTACATCTTGCAGATGGTTCGACCTTTAAATTAAGCAAACAATATCTTGAGTTAGTAATAATCCAATTGCAAAGGAACCCTTAAAGGTGTGACAGGAATAGGTTGTGAAGGTTCTAACATCTAACCTTACAATTCTCAAGAAATGTTGAAACATCTCAATAATCAAGTTATCACACTCAAGGTCCAGCATGACCAAGCATAGTCTGATCTTTGCGACATTATCGAGTATCGAGAGCACCTTTTCATAATAATGGCCAGATATATCAGATAATTTATCGAAAGCTGCCACCATTAAGTTGAATATTTCCTGCTCACACGAAAAGGAAAGATTTCGTGTGGTTACAAAAAAAGTCTTGATATAGTTTATAGTATTCAGCATGCCTGAGTTGTTTGAATGAAAAATGACAATTGCATCAGACTAAAATCAATCAGTACCTTCATCTGTTCATCGTCGTAAGGGGTATCCGGGGCTGTAATTCTTGTAATCTCAGCAATGCAAGATGTAACCGAAATCTTAACATCCTCATCTGTGTGCCTTAGAAGTTCATCAGAAATCAATGCTTTCATGGAAGGTACAAGTGCTTCCTGCATTGGCTCACTTGGTAATTGATTGACTGTTGATAGTATCAGGTCCAGATTCTGAATGTTACAAAGCCAAAAACCAATAATGAAATCAGTTTACATGGCAATGGAACACTTTTTGTGATGGTGTTGTCTAAATTTGTTCTGAACTTGGGAAAAAAATCATTGTGATCAATGACTATATTCCGAATTCGCATCATTACTCGAATCCACTTGGTTTTTCCAACAAGCCTAAATTAAACCTTTGCTATTAAGCATCTACATTTCGGTTCATAGTGAGTCATTTGAAATCTCAAAGTTCAAACATTGAACCTCCAAAGGAGTTTTCCAAGATGGAAGTTTCCCTCTATTCATAATGAGATAAAAATGCAAAAAAGAATTTTGGAAGAAGAAAACACCCAGTTTGGGTTAACCCATTACAGATTAACCCCATCAAATCCTAAGGGCAAATGCTAGTTAAATAAAAACCAATCATACTAATTATGATTTTCAATTTCTTCTGTAAACTATCAAGAATTTGCATGTTCTAATCCTTTTGATGTTAGAACTCCCAAACACACACACACACACACAAAATGTTCAAATTGTGAGCAAGACAGAGATAATTACAACAAAAACAAGAACTCACACCAGAAACTAAAATTCCAATCAACAAGCAATCATTCAGCTGAACAAGGAATCCATGATCAATTAAGAAAACAAAATAAAACTCATGACACAAAAACCAACCAGAAACAGAACCATATATAGATATTTCAGGAAAAGGGAAGAGAAGACATTACATCAAGCAGTTCAAGAAGCTCATCAACAGGAACATTGCATCTGAGAAGCTTCCTCCCAACATGTTTAAGCTTCATCAGAGTATCACTCTCACCCAGATTTTCAGTCTCATTAGTGGATGCCATTCTCTTTGTGATCACAAAACACAAAGTCACTGAAAAACAGTAACTGGGGTGGTCAAAATTTATAGCCCTAAGCTATCAAATCAAATTAACACAGCTCAGGGGTTTGTAGCAAAGTGTTTGACATGCAATCGAAAACAAAAAACACAAACACAAACACGTAAACATAACAAGCAAAAAAGAAACAGTTTTTGATTCCGCCCATGTCTTCATATGTGTTTAGAGTTTCTGGGTTTGAAATCCCATAAACTACAGTTTACAAGGATTTGAAAAAAAAAAAAAACAAACTTTTTATTGTGGTTAGTGGTTACTTCAAAAAAAAATCAATAAAAGGGTCATTTTCTTTTCGTATATAAATCCATAATTGCAACCTTTTAATGCTTTTATTGAATCTCTTTTTGGGGGGTAATTGACTATTGAGGCTAGTGATGACTGGTGAGTTGATGAACCATGAAAGTCTTGAACTTGAACCATGGTTTGGTCATTATCATGGAATTACAACTTTGCCCTTATTGTTAGTTTCAACACCTGTTGAGCATAACAGTTGCTTTTAGTTGATGCAATCTGTTGTGCTGACACAACTACAATTTTGGAACTAATGTGTGCAACATGGATTGGTTTTGTCTTTTGTGCAATGATTCAAACTCAAAATATGAAGAAATTGTTACATTTTAGCTTCAGAAAACACTTCTGAGGATATGATGCAACTATGTATCATTGATAGGCAAATGCAGAAGGGTAAATATGTCAATGAACATAAGCTTTTGCTAGTGAAAAATCACAAGTATTCTTTTATCCAAAGTAATTTTGTTTGAGTTAGATAGGATCAATCGTACTTCAAAGTTCTAGATTCTAATAGGACTTTAACCTGAAACTTTTAGTTAAACTAGGAGTCACAATCGTTGATTAACTGAACTGTGCTTGCAAGTAGGGATGGCAGCGGGGTAGAGTGGGGCGGAGACGGGTATGTCTTTTTGCTCCCTGTTTTTGTCTCTAAATTTGTTTTTCATTCTCGCTCGATATTCGTCCAAAAAATTAGGGGTGTACGCGATTCGGATCGGGTATGGTTAAAAATTTGATTTGATCCGTATAATTTCTATCAGATCGGATTGAATATAATATCCGTATTTTTTACTTTCGGATCGGATATCAAATATATCCGTATAATTAAATCATCTCTTTTTAATCATATTTTTATATAAAAAATTCAATAAAAATATTTCTTTCACATTTTTAAACTTATTTATTCCTAAAATATTTTTAATCAAATTTTTTTAAATAATAAAAATAAAATAATACAATATATGAATAATAATTACTAACTAAAATATACAAACAAGTAAATATAATACCAAACATATATATATTTATTTATTTTTAATTATTATTGTGCGGATCTGCAGATGTAGAGCAGATATCCGCGATCCGATCCGTAAAGGGTGCGGATCGGATGATCCGATCCGATCAATGTGCGGATCAGATCGTATCCGCAATTTTCGGATCGGATGCAGATATTTATCGCGGATCTGCATATACGATCCGATGTATGAACACCCCTAAAAAAAATGTTGTTTCCTATCTTTATTTTCGTAGGACCCCATTTATTTAGGAATTTCATTTTCTGTCTCTTTATATTAATAATTTATATTAAAATTCTAATAAAAAATTTAAAAAATCATAATATTATTATAACATATAAATAGAGTATTATTCAAGATTAAAGGTAAAAAAATATAAAATAATACATTATACTCATGGAGAAAAAAGACTGGAAATATAAGACAGTACAATGTTAGTGTTATAGAAAGAAAAAAAGACATTTTTTAAATTAGCATTAGGTTTTTTAATATATATTATATAAAATAACTAAAAAATCTACATTAAAAATAAATTATTAAAAATTTTTAAATAAATTTAATAATTCGATATTAGCAGGGACGGGACGGAAATTCCCGCTTGAATTCCTGCATATGTTTTGGGAGAATTTTATCCATCATCATTCCCGTAAAAAAAATTTTCGTCTTTGTATCTCCATTTGGAATAGCTCTTATAAGGATTCCAAGTTTCAAAAACTTTTGCCATCCCTACTTGCAAGTGTCAATAAACAGGATGATAAAAACTACCAAATTTTCTGAATTAACATTGTGATGAAATAACATTGTACAAATCAAAAAGAGAAATATTTTATAGAAAAGAAAAATTACGAGCATTTTATAGACAATATTTAGATTTGATAACAAGAAGTTGTTAGTCAACTTATTAGTTATAATAATAAATAACTAATAATTTGTGTATGAAACTTAATAGTTGTTTCAATTTTTTAAGTTGTAATTCAATTCTTAAGACTTCCAATATAAATTTTATTTTATGTTATCAGTTAATACTTATATTGTTATTATAATTTAACACTTTAATAGTTTAATTCTACCAATACAAGTAGTAAGTAAGAACAACATAAAAAACAATTTTAATTGCAATGTCAAGATTAATCTCAGCCTAAATTTTTCTTCACCAAAAGAAAAATAATACAACATATGTTACAATGTTACATTACATTATATGTATTGTTTGGGCTATCGATCGTCTATATAAGCTTTTTTACATTATGTGTATATAATATTTTTTGTAAATAATAATTATTAATCATAAAGGTTAAAACAGATACAACCATAACTTCATATGCATAGATATTTTCAATTCAAAATAAAAATGACCATATGCTTATGAGACCAGGGTTGGAGTGTGAGACCACCCACACGACACCAACTAGATTGGGCGTCCAATTAACACTATCATTCACATACATGAAGGGGAAAAAAACAAAAAGAATTAAGAACATCTATATAAAAGAAATTTATCAGGACTAGCAGGTGATTCGGAATTAATAAAGAATTCAATACCGATTTAGTGATTTGCTTTTGTTTTTGCTTTATATACCTTACAATTTGGAAACATTGACAGTTCATTACGTACTTGTTGAGTGACTGAAAATAACTTTAGACTACAAAAATATCGTTCAATCTAAGTGTTAAAAATTAGTCTATCCAAAACTTAGTACCGTAGGCGAAAAAAAAAGGACATTATAAAATTATATTTTTAAAGGATTACCCTCTAATATTAATTTCCCTTGATCGATTCATTAACTGCAAGTGCAAAAGAAGTATGTAAATAAATTAAAAGTAAAAGCAATGGGTAATGCAACATAGTCAAACTTAAATAATCAAAACCCCTAAAATAGATACTCCAGCTACATTGCAAAATTCATTATCATGAAACAAGTCCCAAATGAAGCCAAACACAAAACTATGTATCATGTGCAACTCATTGAGCTTTCACATGCTGAAGGACAACGTTATAAGCTTCATGTTCCTCGCCAAAGTCCTGCGGAGATTATAGACAAACAATTATTAAATCAAAGCAAACCCAAACATGATATCAAACATTGAAATTTCTATGATGTTCATACCTTCACAACAACACAAGAGCAGCCAGTCACCTTCCTGGCTTTTCCTTCTGAATCAATCTTGCACAACTGCATGGAGGACCAACAGAATTAATCAAGAGAAGACTTGAAAAGAGTGTAGAAAAATAAAAGAACTGACAGAATTTAGTGTTGTACAAAATAATGAAAGTAAAACAATTTTGCATCGGTGACACTTACACCAGCCCACTCTCCAAGGGTCTTTGCACTTGGAACTGTCAGCAGGCTAACATTGTGCTCAGCACAAAGGGCCTTGACAAGTTTGACATAGTCAGGTTGGTCGCAGTCCTCTGCGAGAACAACAAGCTGTGCGGTGCGCTTCTCAATAACCTTGGCACCCTCATGAAGGCCACGTGCAAGACCACCATAAGCAAGTGACTTCCTGAGCACAAGCTGTAAGGCAGTCATAATATCCATTGGCTCACCAATGGCGGGAGCCACTGGCTCGGCTGCCACAACTGGGGCTTCCTCACTGCAAATAAAAAATACCATAAGAATGGGTATAAGCAGTATAATTACTATGTTGCTCAAGAAATACAAAATCTACAACCTACAACTATCATCAATAAACATCAAACTACATAAGACTAGCATAATAATGTGGGGATTTCAAGACAATTCTCTATAAGGGATCTAGCTAAATTGATAGAACTACAGAATCATGAAACTTAATGATAAAAAAAACCCTTAACTACGTAAATTCTTAATTTGAACCAAATAACTATGCTTCCTTGTTAATGCAATCATTATAATGTAATGCATATAATCGTCAAAATATCCGGAGATCTTTCAAGCCAATTCACTAAGTTGGATTGACAGAAATACAGTGATAATAACATAATGAATACCTAGTTCATCCTATATTCAATATTGACAATGTAATTCGTAAGCGAAACAAAATTATTATAGCTATTTTCCTAAACGAATCTGTAGTCCTATAAAATCATGTCATAACGAATAATCATACTTTTTATTTTGAAAAATTGAAAGTAAAAAGTAGAACATACCCTGACATCTTTGATGATAGCTAAAAAGAACAAGCTCTCCTTCACTGCACAGAAGGGGAAAAAAAAAGACAAACACAATATACAGTAAATCAGATCTCGTGCTATGAAGCATCATTCAGAAACTCAAAATAGAAAATAACAAATATATTTTGGTAATTTCGGTATTAACATTGAAACTAGAAGCAAGTGAATCGAACCCTAGCAAAAAGCTCATACCAAAAAAAGAAACTACAGAACAGAATGCGAATGAGAGAGAGAAAGAGAGAGAGAGAGAGGGAGAGAGAAGAGGAATACATATAAGACGATGAAGCCGCCGAAAAGGGTCGCAGAGAGTGTGAGATAACTTAACGAGGCATAGAGCAGAGAGAAGGGTTCTTATATTCCAAAAACCCTAATCACTCACTACTCTTATTTTATTTTTAACTACTGGGCTGTGTTGGGCCTATTATTGGGCTTTTACATTCTACAATTTGGACTTTAATATGCATCGGCCCAACAAAACCTTGTCTCGTGTTTTTTCCAAATTCATTCATTAACAAGGCCCAAAAATAAATGTTTGGTGATCTGAACGGTGAGATGTAAAGCCACGAAGGTCCAATACATATATGGACCACTCAAAAATGAATTTTACATGTACTAATTTGGAAAACATAGGTCATGCATAGGATTTGGTAAGTAATTTTCAAATTCGAGCTTGAATAACGAATAATTAAAGACTGTGGTATAAAAATGAAATAGGATATTGTTGTTGTTTGTACTTATGCCTTCAATCGATGAAATTCAACATTTTGTACTAAAAAACAAAGTGACAAAAAACATATAAGTGAAAAATTAATCAATGGATGGTCAATAGTATTCCAATTCTTAAATGGAATATTTGATGTCGTTGTAAGCCTTAGGTCAAACTTTTTCATAATAGGTTATTACTTTATTATTGCAAAGATAAATGCATGAGGTGGATGTTCTAAAATTCCTCTTTGTATGAACTATGAAATGTCGACGTCAATGAGAAAAAGGGGGAGGAGAAGAGATTTGTTATGAAATGTGAATAAAATAGTAGAATTTAATCCTAAGTTTTGTTCACAAGGTCATAAAAGGAACTTTACTATGCAAATATCTTTTCTCCAACTTGCCTGTAACAACCAAAGAACATATAAATATCTCTATTTTCTTAAAATAAAATGCACAAAACCAATCTTTTTGCACATAAAATAACATTCATAATTGTCAAAACTAATAAATTTATTATTAGTTAAAAATATATTATTAAATTATTAAACTAAAAATAATTGTCAAAACTAATAAATTTTAATTACTTTCTAATATTTTTTTATATTATTTTATTTGTTGTAGCTTTCTAGTTTCTAGTGGTAAAGAAGAAACACGAGAAGAGAAGGAGAGCAAAACAGCGTGTTCAACTTGAAAACCTCATACCACAACTAGTGATTACTGAACGAGCAAGGCCCCATTTTCTCTCCTAACTTTCTTTTTCCTTCTGTCCACATTTTCGTTTTCTCAGGAAACAAACAAAACAGATTCTTCCCCCATTATAATACTTCCACCAAAATAATAAATAAAAATTAACAAAATTAACTAAACTACTGAAAAGCCAAAAACAATTTTTATTAAAAAAAAAAAAAGCGATCCCACCACTAAAATTGATCAAAGTATCCTTCCCCTACCCTTATCTCTTCTCATAAATTCAAACCTAAGCAATCAAAAATCCAAAAAAGAAAAAAAGAAACCCTAGAACGGGGAGAGATTTCACCATCCAACAAATCTCTTCCTTCTTAATCTTCCCTCCTTCCCCGAATTCCTTCCACCTATTATTCTCACACACACACAAAATTCCCAATTTCCCCTCTTTCAATTTTCCCTAAAAATCCCCCAATTTTTCAATCATTTCTCCCAAATTTTCCCCCAATTCCGAAACCACAATCCAGAGAAAACAAAAGATTGAAAATTGAAAACCTATTCGCAAATCGGAAGAAGAAAAATCCATTCAAGCTAACCTTGCCGCTCCTGCCGTCAAATATCCCAAATCTTTGTTTCATGCCCAATTCCTCCGCCGCAGCCGCCACCATCCGATGCCGCTTCTTCCGAAGAGCGAGACAATCCAGATCCGGGAGGTTTGGGACTCTAATCTTGAAGAAGAATTCGCCCTAATCCGCGACATCGTCGATGACTACCCTTACGTGGCAATGGACACAGAGTTCCCCGGAATCGTTCTCCGCCCCGTCGGAAACTTCAAGAACAGCCACGACTACCATTACCAAACCCTAAAGGACAACGTGGACATGCTCAAACTCATCCAATTAGGTCTCACATTCTCCGATGAATTCGGCAACCTTCCCGCCACCGATGCCTCCGGCGAAGACCAGCGCAGCTGCATATGGCAGTTCAACTTCCGGGAATTCAACGTCAACGAGGACGTTTTCGCGAACGACTCAATCGAGCTTCTTCGCCAGAGCGGAATCGATTTCAGCAAGAACAACCGAGACGGCATTGACGCTCGTCGTTTCGGTGAGCTTCTAATGTCTTCTGGAATAGTCCTAAACGACGCCATTCACTGGGTTACGTTCCACAGCGGTTACGATTTCGGTTACCTCTTGAAGCTTCTCACGTGCCAGAACCTTCCAGAAACACAAGCTGGTTTCTTTAATTTGATCAACATGTATTTCCCTAGGGTTTATGATATTAAGCATTTGATGAAGTTTTGCAATTCATTGCACGGTGGTTTGAATAAGCTTGCGGAGTTGTTGGAGGTTGAGAGGGTTGGGATTTGCCACCAGGCCGGTTCCGATAGCTTGCTTACGTCAAGCACTTTTCTGAAGCTGAAGGAGAATTTCTTCAGTGGGTCGCTGGAGAAGTATGCCGGTGTTTTGTTTGGGTTGGGCAACGACGGCGGCAGTGGCGGTTATAGCTCTAATTCTTATGTTCATTGAGAGGGATTAGGAAGAAAAAAAAATTGAAAAATTTAAGAAAAGAAGGAAATGGAAGAGTGAGAGATTAAGGTTAGAGTGAGGTAAAGAAGAAAAGAGGGAATGTGAAAGGAAAAGTGTTAAGAATCAAGGTTAAGGTTTAGAGAAGATGTTAATTTTTGTTTGTGATTGAGGATATGTGTGTATATGTTACTACTTCCAACAACTTAACATCTTGTGTTGTAGAAAAACTTTTGCAATTAATAAGTGGTGTTGTTATGGATATATATACCTTTGGTTTTTTAACTTGTTATTTCTCTACCTTTTGATTAGTTTGATTCATCTTTCATGTTTACTAGCTGAGATCTATTAAGTTTTTTACCCAAGCTCCATAAGAATAGGTGAGCTCAAGTTTGATTTACCTTACCTTGATTAAATGGATACTTAGAACTCTTTTCTGTTAGTTGCTCTGCTGGTGTATTACTGAAAACCAACTTGATCTTTTCCTTTTAGTTTGTTTCTGTTTTCAAGGTGTAAGAAATTATGCTACATTTCGTATGATGATTTATTGTTAATTGACTTCAATTGGATAACGGTTATTGGTGTATATCTTAGTCATAAGGATAATTGGTGGATATTTGTTGAAGAGTTTGCATTTGACAAGAACCGCAGGTAAGGCAATGTTTGATGGTTGGAATCACTCCTTTCTGGTTCTATTGCTTGAGATTTCAAACCTCGGAAAGGTTCATAGTAACACAAGTTTGTTATGGATGCCTTATATTAATATTCTCTCTTCCTTTTTTTTGGTGAGAATTATTCTCTTTTCTACTCGTTATAAAGTATAAACTATATGTTTGATAAAGAAGTCAGTGCATTGGTTTGCACTATTATCTTATGTTTTATGGTTCAAGTCAACCCTTGGTTGCAAGGGTTTCCATTACATAGCATTTTGCTGGATTGGTCTTTATACATTATTAACTGGGTTGGTAAAGTAGAAGTGTAGAACTGGTGTGATCCCTCTTGGGTGATCATCTTGCTGTCAAGTCAATTTTTCTGATGACGACTGTTTTCAATATTAAGTTTTTAAGATTCATCTGCAGAATAGAAAAAAGGATGGAAATAATGGGACATTAGAGATGAACATTTGGCATTGGTTTAGAAAACTAAAAAACTCGTCGCCGTAAATAATCTGTCCTTTTAATTTTTAGCAATACAGAAATTAGTTTAGAAAATTTCCAAGAAATGGACAATTTTGTGTCCTCGATATCTGTATCTTTTTTCTGGCGACAACTACCAATTTCTACCCAAGAGATAGAGTGTCTCGCCAATTTTAGAAGAAAATCACAACTTGATGCTCTGTTGATGTTGGTTTCAATACAGTCCCAGCTATCTCTGCTAAAACAAGGCGATGGACTTTTGATTTTTCGCATCATTTTGGAATTCTATTTGTCTACACTTTCATAAAATAAGACCGATAAGAAAAGAAAAGAATACAGTGCCTCCAGGATAGTACCGAGTGAAGTCTATAAATAAAGTTTATCAGATACAAATGTAAAATCCATCGTTGGTAACACTTGTATCAACTTATACGTCCAGTTCTTTTTTCCTTATTGCAAGCACAAAGGCATAAATTCACAAGCTCTTGATATATCATTGATTTCTCAGCTGCCTTACCCTGAAATTTCAAGATTATACATTTGTTCAGAACTGAAACATATTAATGGCAGTGACAAATTTCAAATGCAATGGCCAATAATCATTTTGTTTTACTTCAGAATTTTTTTGTTTGAAATAAACCAAAGGCATATTGATGCAGAGATGGAATATATGACAGTAACATTCAACATATGGAACAAAGCTTAGGGAATAGGGTTTGTTTCTGTATATAACTCTATCAGGGTCACCAACTCAACCAAGTTACAGGCTTGGTCACCTCAAATAAAAACTTTCGGATAGAAAGATCCTTCAAATTTAGTAATGCTTCATGTTATTGAATCAGAAAAAAGCTCATTATAGTATAGCTTAAAAAACGTTCAAATAGACCAAATTAAAACATAATTCCATCAACAAAATCACTTTCAAGATTCAACACACCGACACTGGTAAGAGTCTAAAAATTGGTATATGCACATATAGATGACACCACTTCTTATCCATCCATTCTCTTTCTAAATTCCATAACATGGGAAATCATGAATTGCATTTAAAAACTTAAAAACATAAATTAACCATGCAAACGCAGCTAGAAGTCCGGAAAACTAACCTTTGGTTTATGTTCTCTTGCGCTTAAGATGCTTGATATGATTAACTACAATGTAGCTGATCACCTCCTTTAAGGTAGCCTTCCTTTTTTCCTTGAAGTTCCATAGCTCCTTAACAATATATCTACCGCTTGGATTGTACTCATTGAGTTCTTTGAAGGAAGTAATAACAGCTGCATATACCTCATCTCCCCATTCCTGCTTGAGACTTTTTAACTTCTCATCATCCTCATTCAGAATTTCCTGTATCAATACAACATCATTTGGTATGTACATGGGCTAGAAAGATGCTGACACTACAATACAGGACATTTACAAATGGCATGCCATGTCCATAACTTAGTGAATATGACACTGACAAGAAAGCAACATATAGAAATAACCCTCTCAATTGGCCCATCCAATTGAATTTCATGAATATGATATGAACACACAAAGCATGTCTTGATAGTATATTTTGAGGACTTGAGGACATGCCTGTGGATTATCATCAACTGTGATCACTTTGAATGGATGCCAGTTCGAATCTTTCAAGTTCTCCTGCCACAAAGAGCAAAGCTCCATACCCTTTGTCTGAGCTTCTTCTTCACGAATACCTTTTTGTTTCATGAAGACATTGAGAAAAGGCTTCTCATCAAGTTCTCCCATTTTCTTGATCCCAATATTAGTTCGTGAAGAAGAATTCAGAATATCTTCTAACCCCTAAAATAAAAGACAGAAAAAACCTTAGTCTCCACAATCTACCCAGGTCACATTTACAGAATATCTAAAGAGATTTCAAACAGAAAGGGGAAGAAAAACTTCTTGCAAATAGCTTATCATGACTAGATGCAAGCATAGTAGTAGATACTTGGTTAGCTTCAAGAATCCCTGAAGAGTTAGTCAGCTTTAAGAAAAAGCACTAAATGTATAAATCATGTTGCAAGTAAATTTCTAGATGGGCAAAATATTGCTAGAGGGTAAGTAGATAAGATCATACATTTATCAATGCTTTACGAGCTTGTTGCAGCTCATCATTGCTCTGGCGCTCCTTGATAATGAGTGTTTGGTTCATGGACTCCATACTGTCCAAATTTTCTACTTTCTCTTGCAATTCATCACTCATTTCCTTCATCTTTTTCTGAATTGCTGCATCATCTGCATCTCCAAGATGCCTCATGACCTGCAACTTCCCTTTTAACTCTTCAATATCCATTTCCAACTTCTGTTTGGCATCTAGTTGTTTTTTCAACAGAAGTATCTTATTCAATGCCTCCTCTTTCTCTCTCTGGAAAATTTGAGAACCGCATCAACAAAAGGGCATTCACAATTTAGGGTCTGTTTGGGAAGCTTCAAAAGTAACTTTTTTTAGTTTTTGACTTATAAAAAGTAGTAATATTAATGTCTGGTGCAATTTTCAAAACTAAATTGCTATTTTCTAAGAAGCTATTTAGAAGCTTATAGAAAAGTTAAAAAAAATAACTTCTCTCATAATTATATTACTTTTTATCACATTTCTATAAAATAAGCACTTTTAGAGTTAAAAACCCAAACACAAAATAACTTATTTATAAGCTACTTTTAATATAATCATTTGCTGTTTAAACTATTTTGTCAAAAGGAGCTTTAATTAAGTTGTTTGCCCAAACTGGGCCTTAGTAGAATAAAATACTCGGCAATTAACAAAATATGCAACAATGTCTTTCATCTTTTCATAACCAAGGCACAATAAAGAAGGAAACCTTTTGCTCCTCAACAAGTGTGTAAACTTTCTCATCAGCTATCTTCTGCTCCTTTGATGCCATCATAAGTGATTCATTCCTCAAATCTTTCTAGAAGGACAAAGAGATTACATTAGAATCCTGTAACAGACATTATAAATGCTGGTGCTTTGGAGTAAAATGGCACAAAGATGAAAACAACAGAAATTGAGACATCAGATCATGCATCTTATGGGAATTGTTTACAGAAGGAGAACAATCCTGTTTGAAAAGATTAATATTTGGCTGTACTCTCATCAATGTTTAATACTTCACGTAACAAATGAATATGAATATACCAATGCTTTTTACTAAACTCGAACTAAGCAAATGGTGCCAGCTCACTGGACCAGCTGATCCTTAGACTGATATTACTGGATCAGCATCTAGCCCAAGATGATCAGACCTACCTAAAGGTCAAAGTAGGACAGACTAAAAACATATTTTTAAAGAAATACTGGAGCTTGATAGTTGTGTTACAATTACTCAATTAGTATCTTCACTATGGATCTATCCAACTATTTTTATTCCTAACTAGAATCCAAGGAAATTCTAGTTTTATGAACTTGGTCACTGGGGTGCCTCCTCAACTCAACTCAAATACTAAAGGAAATAAAAAACAAAGACTCTCTCTTTTCATATAGTCAGCCAAAACAGAGATATTACAGATTCTGAACAAAAGCTGCAATTTGGCAATCTCTGCTTAAGGTCCAATCACAAATGGTGGAGGACCACAATCACATGAATAAGGTTCATTACCAAATAAAATACTCAACCAAAATCAATAGAAACCAATAATATTAGTAAGAGATCAAAGAAAAAAACAAACAATGAACTTTTGCAAGGATAATTATCAATAATTGAGGAAGACCCAACCAACAAGAACAAGCTTTGCCCCAAACAACTAATAGCCTAAAAAAGTCATATATAGTACCTTCTTCTTTTCCTCTTCGAGTTTCTGCCTCTCTTGATCAGTCAGTACCTCACGTTTGTTTAGATCTCTGCTCCAGGAATCTAGCTTTCGTTTTTTTGCCTCCAACTCACTGCTCAACTTTTCTTGTTCTTCCAATATCCTCCTTACCTCAATCCGGGCAAGACGTTGCATTTTCCTTGATTCTATCAAAGAAATGGGACAATTTTGTAATATTAACCTTCAATGCAGTTTTGTTTTTGTGTTCATTAACATACACCGATGTATTCCGCATAATAATAATAATAATAATAATAATAATAATAATAATAATAATAATAATGAGACAACGTGCCAAACACATTAATTAACGTGCAAACAGGAAAGAATTAATTAGATGCTACAGATAGAATGTAGTAACACCTTCAACAAAAGCATTGTGAAGTTGGTCTTTCTCCACAAGCATCCTGCTCAAGGACAAATTCTTCTCATTGAATTTGTATACCATTTTGTTGATGTTTTCATTTGTAATATCAAGCTCATTGGCCAGGTTTGCCACAATACTATTTCTGCTTTCAGATGCTTCTTGAACAATATCTGAAACTGTCCTCAACCTTCCTTTATTGCGTAGGTAATCCCCTATCAGTCCTTCACAACCATAATCATCTTCCCGTGCTACCCATCCATAAATGTTTGTGTCTGCTTGCAACTTGTTTGAACTCCAATCCTTTTTACCACGACGTGCAGTTTCAAATGATTTCTCAAATGCACTTGCATTCATGAAACCATTCCAGTCATTATTGAAGTCCACTACAGCTTGAGAAACCGTATCACCTTCATTCAAGAATATTTGAACATTTAATGGTCTGTATTTTGCAAATTCCTTCAACCAATATCCAGAATCCTGTGCTTTACTCTTTATGTTAACAAGAATACCCGTCCAGGGCCAAACATACAACTCATCTTGCTGCGGAGGTTGATTGACAGCTTGAGGTGCAGGTGGACGCTGGACTTCGTCTGCCTCGCTGGCTAGCTCATTGTCCATGTACTTCCACAGAGCAAGGTGGTTCGCCTTCTGTTTCGCACTTCTGTTAGCAGAACCCTTAGCCACGCCTGATGCGTGTTGGTACAATTCCTTGTATTTATACTCTTGTTTCTTCTTCCCAGCACAGAAAGGACATCTAAGAGTCCCATTTAAGGCTTTAACCTTGTACTTTCCACTCCTTATCTGTTCATATGGTTTCTCTGAATAGTCGTCAATCTCAGACTCACTAATATCCGATTCATCCTCAGAGCTGTAGTCCATTGGAGCTGTGCATAATTTTACACAACATTTAGTTCAGGACATAAACTTCAAGTAAAATTTCCTCCAGAAATCATCAAAATAAGGAAGGAAAAAAATTTGTATAAACTACCATAAGAATAATTTCTCATTCAAAATGTTGCTAACAGGAATAACTGTACAACAATGTAAACATAAAAACATAGAGTTCTATTGAAACAAAATTTCACATCGCAAATGCACAAGCATAATGTCACAAATTGAGTTTCCCGCATTGTAAAATTAATACATAATTATATATATAAATTACGTCAACGGATAGCATATGAAGATATTATGCATCAATTCGCAGTGATAATAGCACATGCATGCACGAATAGAATCACGGAAATTGAGAGTGTGGAAACAAATTAAGAAGAAAACCAAAATTGAGAAAAGAGAAAAAGACAAATTGGAACTAACCACTCAGTCACTGTTGACACTAGCGATGTGGAAGAAGACTACAACCACCGCCACGGCCACCACCACCACCGGCGTTAACGTGAAGATCAACGAGAAGAGAAGAGTGAAAGGATACGAATTACGAAATGATTTGACTTGAAAATGAGAGAAGAAATTGAAGAGTGAGTGAAACCCTAGTGGCCAGTGTAGTGTACTGTATAGTAGATGACTCGTGAACTCTTTCTCTTAATTGCATCCCATAACCCTGAAGTTACTTCATATGCATTTTAAACCCCTTTATTCTTGAAATATGTGAAATCATCTTCCTTTAAAAAAATTTTTGAATATTGATATGACCTTTGGACTTTTCTAAATTTGCATTCTTCGATATTATAACTTGTTTCAGTGTTCGTTTAGTTTTAGATATGGTAGGAAATTATTTTTAATATCTAAAAGAATTGGATACATTTATTTTATTATAAAAATTTCTGTAATTAGATTTTAAATTTCTAAAATAATTCCAATATTAATATCAAGGAATGTACTAATAATTTTATATTTAATTTTTACTACCAATATCAAATACCTATTCTTTTAGATGTGAATAAAATTTTATATTTTATGCAAGAGAATATTCTTAGAAATCTTAGTAATGAACAAAACTAGAATTAAATATTTTAATCTAGTTAAAATTTCACAGACATTGAGCTAAGCTAACTGAACAGATTTTGAATACCAAGATATTCTATTTACAGGACAATGATTTGATGGATGACGAGTGAAATGACTGTTGTGTTTTTTTTTTTTTGGTCAGAAATAACTGTTGTTTTTTTTATCAAGGAAACTGGTAGGGAGTTGTCAAGTTAAGTTTAATCCACAAATTTGTCCAAATTAAAAGTAAGTCCATTGATCAGATATGGGCCTCGAGAAACAAAAAAATGAAATAAATGGGTTTTTAAAATTGTTTTGAATTTTTTTTCCTCCAGGTCAGTTTCACGTGCTGAAATATTTGGCTTCATCACTTTGGCATTGGCCTAAGAACTATGAAGACACTTTGTTGAGTTACTCTGTCTACATGTCGGATACCTACATTTTAGATACAATACTTACAGACACTCGTTTAACACGTGTGTCTGCTGTGTTCAAATCGTGTCTTAATAAAAGATAAAAACAAATTTTCGGACACATTTAGATACACCTAAATATTATTACGTATCAGCGTCTCCGGTCTTATTCATAATATATATTATTAAAATAAATTTAAATATAGTATATATTATTATTTATTAAAACAAAAAATATTTTAAATACTTGATATAATTAAAATAAGACATTAAAAATAATTTAAAAAATTAATTTATATTTTAATATTTATAAAATATTAAAATATCATTACGGTTTGTCTAAAAAATATTTTATATTTTATATATATATGTGTGTTTTATATCATATAAAATTTTAAAATTTGCATATCGACATGTCTCATATCGTATCGTATCCCGTGTTTTATCGTATCCGTGTCCGTGTCCGTGACCGTGTCCGTCTCAGTGTTGGTGCACTGTCGGTGCATCGTAACCTAAAAGGAAACCTTGCAATCTTGTAACCAAACCTTGTCCGACTATGGCTTCAGCGTGGTTTCTCCACTCAAGTCACATTCATATTCATGGTGGCTTTACCTCTGCGCTTCCCGCCATTCCACCCTTCTCACGCAACCGTCTCACATCGCTCGACCGGGTTTACTTCTCTACGAACCGGTCCTTGCCTCCTCTGTGTGCAGTGTCCAAGATTGGTTTCTCAGCAGCAAAAGATGAAGCCGCTTCTCGTAAGTTTCTCTACTCAGCTCCACCGAACCCCATCCCCACGCCACCACTTTTTCTAATACTTTCACTTTGAGTTCAAACCTCATTCCTTATGTGATTGTGCGCTTTTTTTTTTAGCTGGTGATATTGAATTCGAGGCGCCATTGAAAATTGTGGAATATCCAGACCCGAAATTGAGGGCAAAAAAATAAACGCATAGTTAGCTTCGATGATAATCTGAAGATTCTTGCCCGCGAGATGTTTGATGTAATGTACAAGTAAGCACTGTTCCAATACTATCCTCCCTTAGTACTAAGTCTTTGTTTGAATGGTTTGCTTCATTATTATAACAAAACTTTGATTTTCTTTCATTTGGGAGATATTTTAGGGGAACAAGAAATTCTATTTGCACATCAAAGTCAACCACAAAAATCAACCACTAGTATAAGGTAAAGTATATTTTGGTCCTTAAAGTTTATTAAAAATTTTAAAAATACCCTTAAGTTTTATTTTGTTTTAATTTTGTCCCGAAAGCTTTTTATTTGCATCAAATATACTCCTGGTTACTAATCTTTCAAAAACCCCAGAACCAATTCAGTAACAATTTTACAAGAATAACCTTTAACACAAGTAAACAAGACATAGTTGTCATGAATTATTGCTGGATTGATTCTAAATTTAGCTGTCAGTGGTTTATTTGATGCAAATCGATTACTGGGATAAAATTAAAACAAAATAAAATCTAGGAGTATTTTTGAAACTTTTGACAAGCTTTAAGAACTAAAAATATACTATAAAATACATGTTAGAATATAAATACACATTGAAAATGAGTTAAACAACGCATGTATTTTATACACAAATGCAAGGTTGCTAATTTTGGTGTGCACTTAGCTTGGATGGGATGGAAATTATACTTTTTCAGATACCAAAAATGGTGGTTTAGGTGGAATCATAATTTTAAAGTAGCATCAGTGACTTGTGTTGAGATGGTTGTATTGAGTAATTCTTAACTCCATTGTCTAGAAAAACAGTTGTTTTTTACTGTTTTTAAGCAAAGGATCTATATTTTAACTTAACGGCAAGTTTGACAGTTCAAAAGCTATATTTTATTTGGGAGTTGGGACTTTTGGAGAATGTCCCAACACACACAATAGTGATTTTAGACAACGATACATTATTCCCTACTTGCTATAGAAAGTTGGGGGAAAAAATGAAGAAAAACAGTGGTATATACAAATATATAACATAGGTTGGTGGATGATGTATTGGAGCCTAGCTTATTGTTGTTATTTGGCCATTGCATGTATGCCACATCAATCAAATTACACTTTTCAAGTCCTTGTCCACTCGTGTGTGTGAGGGGGTGCATTAACAGTGCCAAAATTTCTAGAGTCTAGAGATAAGCTCTGGAAGCCTACCTTGGGCAACCCTCTACTCCATCTAGCTAGCTTATGCAGTGGAGTTAGACCCACTCTATAATACCTTCTGATACCCCAGATTTGTTTTTTTTCTTTTTTTAAAAAAATCCATAATCAACCAAGAAAATAAGAGAGAAAAGAGTAATTCAGCAAATGAGAGAAAGAATACACTCTTATGTGATGTTGTGTCTTACATGGGAGGAATACTAGCATCTATTAATAATAACAGTAAAACCCCAATACTAATAAGGAAAAAATGATAAATATCAATACTAATCCTAAGAGATCATATTTAATACTCTGATATGATAGATTCTATCCTGATTTCTAACAGTTTTGTCCTCTGCATTTCCTTGTTCTGTCTTTGGTTAGGTCTTATTCTCTCTTTCCATCAAATTCTGGTTCTCTGAGTCTGTCAAACTCATTGATGCCTTTGTAACCTTTTTAAGTCTTGAAATAAACTAACAGTAAAAACTTCCTAGGGCTACTGTAATCTTACAAATGATAACAGCATTCATTTCCACAGAACCGATGGTATTGGTCTCTCAGCACCCCAAGTTGGAATTAATGTTCAACTTATGGTATTCAATCCAGTGGGTGAACCTGTGGAAGGAGAGGAAATTGTTCTTGTAAATCCAAGAGTTAGCAAATACTCAAAGAAACTGTCAATTTTTAATGAAGGGTGTCTATCATTTCCTGGAATCTATGCTGATGTGAAGGTAGAAAACACTCTTTCTCTTTCTCTCTGGTTTTAGAATAGTTTGTTATATGGAGTTGCCCCCGTTTTTTTATTTTGCCTGCCCAAAATGATTCCTTTCATAAAACTTTATATTTTCACCTCCCTTTTAAACACTTTTCTCTTATGAACTTTGAAACTTGTTTCTTATTCCTCTTTCATCTACTTATAGTTATTCTCTCACTCTCACCAAACAAAAATTCATTTGTTATTTTCTTTTGATAAATGAATGTCATTTCCATTTTCCTGATTATGGAAATAAAATTCATTATGTGTGTTCAGCTTTTGTATAATTAATTGTAAAGGACAAGTAGAAAGTTGATTTTATCTATGGCCCTTTTTGTTATAACAATAATTCTAAATTTGCTGAATCTGCATTGTGCTTTTCTGGTGACTTGGCTCCAGAAAGGATTTCTTTTTTGTATCCCTTTTGGTTATCTACTTGGATATTTAGTGGTGTTCCTTTATTGATCATACAAAAGGATCAGCATAGTTTGTTGCATGGTTTATCCACCTAGGAATATTTTCCTTCTTTTATTTTATGATACCTTGTTCTCTTTCAATAAAATATCTTCTGTCTACATATTTGTTTATCGTTGTGTTCCTTTCTTCTTGCCATGACAAACAACAAAGGAATGAGACTGTTTTAGAATTTTTCTTGTGCTGAAATGAAAGAATTTTTCCCAGTAATTGATATAAAATATATAATCAAGCTTTTCCCATGAAAGCTAAGCACCAAGCTTTTATGTTGTAGTGATTTCTTTGAGCTCCTCCTTGAATGAATTGTTACATCAGTGCACTCGAGTGATCATTCTAGTGAGCTTCAATGTTGACATGTGGGATTTATTTTCCCCTTGAGAAAGTTATTAGCACAAAATGTGTCCTTAAATTTCTTATTCCATTTAGTTCAAGTGTTATCTATACTTAAGTCATGACTTCTGTAGATGAAGTCTGTCTGCTGTTTTGAGGACTGTCAACTTGTGCTCAACTGAGACAACATAACCCACTTGTCAGTTGTCATACTCATTTGTTTGATGATTATCCCACTGATGGTCTGAAGTATTTATTCACTCTTTCACCTCCTTAAAATTTCTTATTTTTGTGGTTTAGCGTCCTGAATCAGTGAAGATTGATGCACGTGATGTAAATGGAAATAGATTTTCATTCTCGTTGGATGGGCTTCCTGCTCGAGTATTCCAGCATGAGTTTGATCATCTGCAGGTTAGTTCAACTTTATTAGTTAAATGGTTTCACATGAATGGTTTTTCCTCTATTTATTATTTTCAACTAACCTATGATGTTTCATCAATGGACAAGGAACATGAAACCCAAAACACTTAGGTTTTGTTTAGTCAATGTTCTTCACTTCAATTGGCTGTATTATATGGAACACAAAACGCTTAGGGTGTGTGTAGAATGCCAAAAAAAGAAAAACAAAACGATGGAATTAATTTGAAATGAAACTGAATTAAATTACAATCAAATATAATTTAGAACCCATAATTTATAAAGTGAGAATTGAATTAAATTATATTCAAATATAATTTAGAACTCATAATTTATAAAGTGAGAATTGAATTGAATTACAACCAATTATTGTGTTTCAAACTTAATCAACTATTGCATCACGCATACAATTATCGTTGTCCCCCCAAAATAGCGGCCATTCTGCTATAATGTTTTGGGGTCAACCACTTAGCAATAGAATCCATGATTGACTTGTATGGTTTAGCACTCAGGGGTCAAGTTTCCCTAATTCTTTTCCAACCAATTTTAAAGTGCAACTCCCCGTAAGACCCATCATATGTGTGGTTGAAATGTCAAATTGTCAATTTATTAATAGCATTAGCACAATCCAGCTGAGTCCTCTGTCATCACTTAATAATTCCACATTATATGGCTCACCAATCCCACCAAATCACCCACTCTCATATTTCTCATGCTAGCTGAGAACAGGGCTGTTAGGCACCTTGTAAGTGAACTACTGGCTTGTTGCTTTTGGTTTACTGACAAGATTTCATGTCCCTACCTGCTGGTTAACATGTGGGTACTGCTTACCTGTAATAATCTGTGCAGGGGATTCTTTTCTTTGAGAGAATGACTGAAGAAGTTCTTGGTAATATCCGTGAACAGCTACAGGTTAGAACAACTGAACTCTTTTTTTGTATTCTGTCTCTAGTTGATTTTCCCATGACCTGAGAATACATCATGATGACATAGATAATACTAATATTTCAAAGATATAGTAAATGAGGCAAAGGTATGCCGTTATTTGAAAAATGTAATCATGTCATGTATTTGCTCTGGTGGACGTGACTAAGACTACCATAGCTTCTCTTTCATTTAAAATTTTTTTTTTTACACAGTTTTTTGTATATATACATCGATATCTATAACTATAATTGTCCAGCCTATGTCTCCCATTGTACATATGTGAACTTAATGCTTGATGGCAGTCTTCTAGGGAAGTTTATTTCCATATATTTGTTATTTCTATATTTTCTTCAAATAAGCTAATGTTTTGAAGCTTTTCATTGCTTCAAATACAAACAAATGTTTCATAGTTTATTACGTTTTTAGTGCTTAAACTGTGTAAGATCTTCCATGTCTACACTAAGTTATAATATAACATCCTAAAATTGTCTTAGACATTATCCTAAATACCAAGCAAAGTACAATGCGGATATTCCTAATGCGTTGGAATCGTAAAAAAAAATATTCAGTTCTTTTTTTATTTGGTAATTTAGGATGATTGTAAGGAGAATATAATAGAAGCATAAATCATTCATCTTCAGATACAAATGTTTTTAATGATTGGGTATAATCATTACAGGCCTTGGAAATGAAGTATGAACAACTGACTGGAGTACCAAGCCCTGAAAAGATACAAAACAGGAGGGAAAGAAGGAATGCTGTCGGTTTTGGGAAATCATGATCAAACCTGACTCAGGTCTCTGCTTCATGGTTTTCGTGATAATAAATTCCATTTTCCCTATCTGTATACTTTATGCTTCTTGTTGAAAAATGATTGGTTCCAATTTTACCTGTCAATATCAGGTACAACCGTAAGCTCAACACGTACGAAGATTTCGAATTCGAAACGTTTCGAGTTTACACAAGTAGTAGCAGGAGGGGACTGCTCTGCGAAGAGAAAGCTGGCTGAAACATTCCTTTTGACGCAAGTCCATCTGGCCCAGAAAAGTGAGATTTCTAATGGATCCTATTAGTTTCTTAGCTATGAAAGAAAATACAACGAAAATCAGAGTGTAGAAGAAACAAGAGTGCTAAAAATGCAATCATTATCTACGTGTTCATTCATCATATTCTATTCAAAAATACTCTTCTGAAAATATTATTTGTTAGTTGTTATTAAATTTAATTCCTTTTGTCATGCATCTAGAAAAAACAATATATTATGAGTGTTTCAATAACATTAAATATAATGGAAAATCAGGTTTCTGAATCTCTGATAGGTTATTAAAGGGTATTTTTGGTAAAAGTACAATTTAATAAATAAAAAATAATTTATTAAAGAGTATTTTGGTAAGCAAAATTTAATGATAAAAAATAAAAATTTTGCTAATGGGTAATTTTTCAAAAAATAATTTATTTTTTTCTAAAAAAATATAGTTCTGGAAAATGTACATTTGTAAAATAGAGAAGAAGGAAGTGTCATTTTAGCATCTCACAGGAGAGAGGAGTAGAATTTTCTCTTTTTTTTTATTTCAATATATATTTCTATGGTCGATTTTTTCTACATAATTGTTTAGAAAATTTATTATAATGGTTGAGGTGATGAGGAAATGTATCGGATATAGTCGATTATAGCATTATGAAAAACAAATCTTGGTATGTTATTACTAAAAACAAATCTTGGTATGTTATTACTAAAAACAAATGAGGTCACCGCTGGATACGATTAACAACATCCATATCTATAACAGAAAAATGAAGATGGAGAAACTAGAAAATTCGATATTCATTAAAACAAGGAGAAACGAACGTGAATAGAATGAAAAGAGAATCATCATCATCAGCATTTGCAAATTCAGAATCAGCGTTCTATCGTTCTGGTAGTTCCTCCTTGTCATCGTCATGGATGCATGGCCAACAAGTTTCTGCCATTAATAACAACAACAACAATCATCATTATTCTTTCATGGCTTTGTGGAATCCATTGCGAATATGATAGGTCCCGCAAGGGTGACATCATACATCGATCATGCAGCTACACCAACATGACAGACCAATATTTGTTATTCAAATATCAAGAGAATTATTGGAATATGGTGAATGAGATGAAAAATGACATGGGTCGATCCAAGTTTTCGGTTAGGGAAGTTGGTGACCCACCAAATCGCATATACATGTTCTCGCAATGTAGGTTTGATCTTTCTGCTTCTGAATGCGTGCAGTGCTTCAAATCCCTTCAAAGCGTTTTTCCCAGTTGCATGCCTGCCAAGGGTGCTCGAACCTTTTCAAGTGATGGCTGTTTTATGCGATATGATAATTATAGTTTTTTTCGAGAGAGTGTTACCCCTTATTATTTGAGGGTACTTTCTTAGCTTCCTCTTTCTTTCTTGCTTATCCTTTTAATTAGTTGTGTTTTTGCTTTCTAATGATGATTATTTTCCTTAGCAACATGAAGATCTTAAGGGAGTTGCCATTTGACATTAAATTCAGGCTTAATGATGGGATTGTTTAAGTAACAATGCATGTGATGTTACTGTCATGTTAGATGTACACTAAAAATTAACTGTGTATATCAAAATATATGTTAAAAATAAGTTAAACATGTATTCATACATAAAAAATGTAATGTGTACACAGTATATTAAAATCAGCTATCATATATTTATGTATAAATATGTGTAGTTTATCTTATTTAATGCGATTTATATTTCAATGTGTATTTTATATTGGCTAATTTTAGTATATACATAGTATGGTTAATTTATACACAAATATAATAGTTGATTTTTGGTATACACATAGCATATTTGGTGATCTAAACTCAAAAGAATTGCACCGAAAATGTTACTTGTGTTTATAAATTGATTCGTGTGATATTAATGTAAATTTTTGTTATTTTAACAATTGCATGAAGGTAAAAACTCAGGTATAGTCAACTTCACGTGAAGTTGATAACTAAGAGTCGTTAGATAAAAATTTAGTCAAATCATCTAACAGCTGAATGAAGCAATTTGTAAATTTGGTCTCTGATCCCTTAACTGAACATTGTCATAAGGACTATTTGCAATGCTCAATGCCTCAATTTCACCAGATATAACATTGTCTAAATTTGTGATGAGTTATGTGTGGATACTCTAATGTGCAATAATTTTTAGATGGAAATTCAAGTGCAGACAACTTCACGTGAAGTTGATAGTTGAGAATCGTTAGATAAAACTTTCGTCAAATCAATCAATTCATTTAACGGCTCTCAACTATTAATTTTACGTCAAGACGACTGCACCTGAGTTTTCACCTAACTTTTAGCTTGAAGTAATGTTGAAACGATTTTTCTTTCGCTCCGAACACATTTAATTTGTGTTGGGGAATGAATGGAAACAGGGATGTAGTGGTGAGAAAGCAAAAGATGAAAAAGGATTTGTTGGTTTGGCAGTAAATGTAATAAATAAAATGGCATTCGAGGCACCCAAAACGGATGGCTACACAGCTATGGAAGGACGACGTCAAGGTTCGAATCTCGTCATCTATGGTACCGCCACTTGCTGGAAAACATTGAGCGAGGATATGTGTGCTGCTTGCCTATCAAATGCTGCTAGCACCGCCATATCATGTTTGCCATCAACACAGGTCCATGTTATCAACACTGGATGCATTTTGCGTTATGCTGATTATGACTTCATTATTGTTGACTTAAAAAACAAACAAAGAGGTTAGTTACAAATATCTTTCACTTGAGGTAAACTTTCAATGTTTTCTCTTTGGTGAAAACTCAGTGCAGTCGACTTCATATGAAGTTGATAGCTGAGAGTCGTTAGATGAAACTTATCAATTTCACGTGAAGTCGATTGCACTTGAGTTCCACCCTTCTCCTTATGCATAATAATTTAGTTGCTTATTCATCTCCCTGCAGAAATTTTGATGAAATGCACAGCAATTCTTCTTGGTGCAATTGCTATTTGTTCATTGCTTATTGTAGTTGCACACCATGGGACTAAAAATGTTGACACACTCTGGGGTATTCCAATTTTACGAACAGGTAATCCTCAATAGTAACAATAACTTGTTTTTTCTTTCTAACAGTTAATAATTTTATGCTTCTAATCAAGCTTTTCTTGTGAATTCAATGTCACTTTATTAAGGACTAGAGATGAACCCAGGTAGAGTAAAATTAAGCTCATGGTTCATGCAGTTTGAGTACTCGACATTAGAGAGAGCAACCAATGTTTTCAATGAATTCCATAAACTTGGCGAAGGGGGATACGGTGAAGTTTACAAGGTGTGTATGTGTATACATTGCATTTGTTTCTAGAGATAAGACACTGAAAAAGAATAGAGACACAAAATCGTGTTTGTTTGATAGATGAGATATAAACTGAGACATTATATCTAGAGATACTTAATATAATTTGTGTCTATTCTAAGGACACAGATACACTACAAAGAACACGGTTTATTTTTTATTTTTTTTATTATTCTTATTAATTTTTCATAATTACATTTTTTTATTGTTATATTTTTCTTCTCAATTTTTTTATGAAAAAAAAAGTGAATAAATTATATTTTCATAATTAATTTTTTATGTCTCTGTTCTTTGTGTCTAGTCTTGTACTGTTCTCAAAAACATTTTTCTTTCTTTCTAGAAGTTTGTAAGAAGTTTCCATGTCCTCTACATGATAGGGAACCTTACAAGACGGAAGAGAAATAGCGATAAAGCGATTCTTTTTGAGTGGAATGCAGGGAAAACAACAAGTTTTCAATGAAATTGATGTATACAGCAAAGCTCAACACAAGAATCTAGTTCGGTTCCTTGGTTGCTGCTTCACCTCCACAGAAAGCTATCTGGTTTTTGAATTCCTTGCAAACAAAAGCCTTAACTGCATCTTGTTTGGTAAGTTAGCTATATATAGATTCCAAAAATTGTTCTATATGGTTATTAATTTGTTTATTACTGGTGGAAGGAAGATCCGGAGAAGAAGAAACAGTTGGATTGGCCAAAGAGGCAGGGTATAATCCTTGGCGTAGCTGATGGATTGGAACATCTGCATAGCAATTCTGAAGGGCCAATAATTCATAGAGACATCAAAGCCGGAAACATTTTATTAGACTTGAAATATAGACCAAAGATCTCTGATTTTGGCTTAGCAAAGTTGAAGTCCTATGACTCTACATCTATTGTAGGCACATTGTGAGTACATATCAACTGAGATCCGTTAGATGAAAATTTAATTAAATAATTCAAATCATTTAACGACTATCAGCTATCAACTTCACGTAAAGTTGACTCCACTTGAGTTTTCACCAATATAATTTCTATGTTTTAACTATATCTTTCCTATATCATAATAGGGGGTATATGGCACCAGAATATCTTGCTGGTTGTCCCATAACAGAGAAAGTAGACGTTTACAGCTTTGGAATATTAGTGCTTGAAATTATCAGTGGAGTGGAGAATGCAAAATTTGAGTCTAGTGAAGAAACATTTGAGACTCTTGTTTCTCATGTAAATATTTTTATCAATTTTTATCGGAAATCATGGTGGTGGAAACTCAGATGCAATCGACTTTACGTGAAGTTAATAGCTGAGAGTCATTAGATGATTTGACTAAATTTTCATCTAACGACTCTCAAGTTATCAACTCCACGTAAAGTCGATTGCACCTAAGTTTTTACTGTAGAAAAATTTGGTCTCATTCTAACAAAATTTCTAACTGCCTCATACTTAAGTTCCATATTTTTTGTTTTTCCCCTAATATTTGTAGGCATGGAAGCATTTCAAATCAAACACAACGTCAAAAATTATTGATGAAAGCATGGAAAATCAAGATGTTGAAGAAATTGCAAGAGTTATCCATGTGGGACTTCTGTGCACACAAGAGTTGTCGTATCTGAGTCCCAGCATGACAGAGGTGGTAGCAATGCTTAGACAGAAGGATGTTGTAATGCCATTACCTTCCAAACCTCCTTTCATTGTTGATTCTTTGGAATTTCCACAAGAAACAGAATCTAGTTGGGAATCCAAAGGTTCAGATGATTCAGAATCCACAGTACCTTTAAATTTTGGAGAAAGAAGTGTGTAACAATTCTTAATTTTTAATTATCTTAGGCTTTTCCTATTTTGTTTGATTATTCTAACTCTAATACATGTATAGTTCGACAGGAATCTTTTATTTATTATTTTTCTTTTCTTTTTATATATACCTTATTAACAAGAACTTAAGAATTTTCTCTACTCTTCTCTATTTTCTGTTTTTATTTCCTATTTAATTTATTTTATTCTATTCAATAGAAGCCGTCTTTCTCTTTAGCTTTAAGTATTTATACGGAACATTTCAATTTTAAAATCCAAAAAAAAAAAAGAGAGAGAGAGAAAGCTTCATCTGAGTTCCTTTGAATTTGAGTGATAATAACAAATCATGGCAGGATGAGTGAGTGGACGAACCAAATCCTTAGAAATCAGTAGTATGCACCAAACATGCATTATAAAGTTGGTGAGAAAAATGATATGATATTGTCCAAGAAGAATCATACCATATAATTAATTTGTTTTGCTCTCTTATATGATTCATTATTATTAGTCTACAAAATTAGATGATCAATCCCTGCCACATATTCTTTCTTATGCTTATTTTTCTTTGCTAATCAATTACAACTTCCAACAAACACAACATACAAGCAAAGTATATATTAATCTAAGGGTTGAATCATATGTATTATTCTTTTTTTTTTATTACGGTAAAAATTTAGATACAATTATTTTTATATAAAATTAATAATTGAAAGTCATTTGATAATTTAATAAATTTGATTAAAAATATGAGCTTAAATATATTGAATAATAGTTTTTAATTAAATAAATTTTAGTATAAGCCCAACAAGCAGATTCAGAATGTTGAAGGTACCCAATAAAAAGCCCAACGTATAAGCCCAATAAACAACACTTCCCTCCGTGAATTCAACGTTGAAGGCACCAGTAAAAAATAATAAAAACCCTAACCCCAATTCACCAGAATCAGAATCAGAATCTTCGACCGGTGATTGTCGTAAACTCTCAGCCTTCTCTTCTCCGATTCTGCGCATCATTGAATTGAAACTCCGTGTGCTTCTCTCCTGAAATCAGGTTGACAGTTAGAGAGAGATATGGCTTCTGCCGGAGATAAACCGAATAAAACGATGAAAGTAACTTCTTCTGAGGATTACAACAGTGAGGTGCTTTAAAATTCACCACACGCTTTATTTTTTTTTTCTTTTTAATATCATATCATAATTGAACTCTTGTTTACAGGGATTCGATGCTCCGGAGGATGGGCCTTCAATACCTGGCGGAATTCGACCCTATGAGATAGTAAATGAGTCTCGCGAACGACTTCTGTTCCGTTTGGCTACGGCATGCTTGGACATCTTCAATTCCTTAAGGTTGCGTTTGGTGGAGAGACAGAGACAGAAAGATTGAGACTGAGAGACTGAGATTAAGAGACAGGGATTGAAACAAATCTCAGTATTCTGTTTGGTGTAAAATGGGAGACAGGAATTGAAACAAGAATTAAACTCTAATTTAATTTGCACAAAGGATAAAATTGGAATTAATTAATTGAAATGAAAGTATTTTAGGTATAAAATGTTATTAAAGTTTCAGTCTCCATCTCTAAAAATTTCAGTTTCCTGTGTCCCTACTTTTTGGAGGTACTGAAATACTGAAATTTTAGAAACAGAAACAGAAATTTAACACGATACTAAGTCTCAGTCTCTCAGTCTCTATCTCAAAACAAACGCTACCTAAATGTTGTGTCTATGATGGTTTTTGCTTTATTGAGTTTTATTTATGTCTATAATCTCATTCACTAATCATTATTTTTATTCTTGTTAATACTATCTAGAAGGTGGAAAGTGAGCCTCGTAAGATTGTCAAGGTTAATGTCCAATGTGTTCCCGGTGCTCCCCGTGTTGCCGGCCTAATGTATTACATTACTTTTATTGGACACATTCGTCTCTGTGGTTCAGCGACATTTCGTGGCAAAATATTGAAAATGGTGGATGGTTTCTTGGATGTCAAGTTCTGTGACATGGTTCTGGAGGAGGTACATTTTAATTTGTTTATTTTAGTTATGACTTTGTTGTTGTGTGTATGGATGCATTTTTACTTTGATAATCTGGTTTTGCTTTGTGATTACTTTATCATAATGTTTGCTTATATTCTGGCTCATAATTATTTGTGATCGTTAAGTTCCTTGCATGAGTAATCATAGCTACTGTCTATCATAAATCATCAAAACCATTAATGATATTGCTTCTATTCTGTTCTGTTCAAGATATCTCATTTGATTTTTGCTTCATGTTCTTTGTATATATATATTGATAATTGGCATCAACTATTTCATAGGTTTGATTAAGTACTGTGTTTAAACATTTCCCCTCTATCTTTCATGTGGTTAGGCTTTTTTTTCATTGATTATTTGCATTGGAGTTAATGTAACATGGTGACTTGCTGAGATTCTCTTTTCAATGTATTTATTCAGGAATCTGGTACATCTCAGGAACCTGGGACATCTAAGGCCTAAGTTAGATTAGGGTATAATTTATGCTTTAGCATTTTGTGATTTGTGTATAATGTGTGATCTAATTGAATTTTACAGGGATCTCATTAATTTATACGATAACAATGTTATAATTAGTATACGGATATTGGTGAAATATTGTGCTTTGGTAAAATTTATTTTCGTTATTGACCACACATTTAAACTTTCAAGATACATCATGGGAGGTCGGAAGTGCTGTTTTCATGGAAAAAAAAAATTCAGGTTGGGAAAACAGGACAGGAAACACTGATGAACAGAGACATATTCTTGTATTCTGTTTGGTTATAAATTAGAACAAATTATGAAAATCTAATTTATTCTCATTTTTTTTCATTAAAAAAATTTGAGATGAAAAATATAATAATAAAAATATATAATTATAAAAAATTAACAAAATAAGCTGTGTCCCTTGTTAGTATCCCTGTGTCTTTTCTGTCAGAATGGACACAAAATACACTAATTCAGTATCTCTTTTTTTTTGGTGACTAATTCAGTATTTCTGGACACACTGTCTCTGTCCATATTTCTTGTGTCAAACATTTTATGTCTCAGTGTCCTGTCTCTATAAACAAATGCAGCATTTATTTCTTCCATTATCAATATTAACATTCCTATTCATCATTATTTCAATCTCATCTGCTTCTAGGGACAAACCCCTAACTTATACCAATGGGCTACAAGCACAACAACTTGGTATACAAATTTCTTTAGCATCTTGTTTTTTTTTTTTAATTATTATTATTATTATTATTTAAATCCACTAAAATGTTCAAAATAAACTTGAAATTGGCATGTTGATAATTGATAATTTCGTATACATTGCTCATTGTAAGTTCATAATTTGTTAGATTATAGATACATACATGTATGAGGTCATGTTTATTTTGAACATTGCAGTTGTAGAACACTTTTATCTGCCTCTAGATTTTGGATCTTTATACTAATTATATACGTAAGCTTCGATATAATGACGGTCGTTTTCCTTGTTAATACTGGTTTAATTAGAAAAAAAATTGGATCATTTGATTTGTTTAGTAATCAATAATTTAGTAATTAATTTCAATTATTTTTGTGTGTATGTTCGTATTTGAAACTTTATTGTTATTATTAGCTTAATAAAAAAAGTGGTATGCTCATTTCCTTTATCAAAATTAAAAAAAAAAATAATTCAAAGGCTCAAACACATTTAAAAATTATAGAAAGTTTTAAGAAATAATATAAGATGATTTTTTCCCTCTAAATTAATAATAAAAGGATATTTGAGTACAAATTAATAAAATAATAAATTAAAGTAATGAGAAGAGTTTTTACGTTTTCATAATAAATAATATGCGTTAAATAATTAAGAAGATATGTGTCGTTTTATTCTTTTATTTTAAATTATTTTTCTCAATATATAATCAACTTAAAAATTTCAGTGGGTAAATCAGTAAATGCACTCTTCTCTTCTATTTTTCCTTTTTTTTCCAGAGAAATTATCCCTTCTTAAGCATTGGATCATGTATGCACACGAGTGAATTATCAATCTGATCTTTGACCATTTTGTAGTTTGTACAATGACAAAGCAATCAAGCAATATCTAACAAATATTGTAATCCATTTTGGTCCTTATCTCATAATTCTGTCACACAAAACGATTTTTTGGGTGAATCTCCTATAAAGTCAGATTTTATAGAATAAATCTAACTATATTCACTTATAAAATTAATTTTTTTATTATATTACATTTTAATTACTTCTGTGTGACACGTGTTTAATTTAAAGGTAGAGAAAAAAATAAAATAAAATATACCTTGTTAACAAGGACTTAAGAATTTTCTCTATTCTTTTCTATTTTCTATTTTTATTCCCTATATTTTTTTATTTTATTCTATTCAATAGAAGCCGTCTTTCTCTTTAGCTTTAAGTATTTATACGGAACATTTCAATTTTAAAATCCAAAGAAAAAAAGAAAAAAGAAAAGAGAAAAAGCTTCATCTGAGTTCCTTTGAATTTGAGTGATAATAACAAATCATGGCACGATGAGTGAGTGGACGAACCAAATCCTTAGAAATCAGTGGTATGCACCAAATATGCATTATAAAGTTGGTGAGAAACATGATATTGTCCAAGAACAATCATACCATATAATTATTTTGTTTTACTCTCTTATATGATTCATTATTATTAGTCTAAAAAATTAGATGATCAATCTCTGCTACATATTTTTGCTTATGCTTATTTTTCTTTGCTAATCATATCATATGCATTATTCTTTTTATTCTTCTGTTTTTTATTATGGTAAAAATTTAAATACAGTTAATTTTATATGAAGTTAATAATTAAGAGTCATTTGATAATTTAATAAATTTAATACAGTTCTTAACTATAACTTTACATAAAAATAATTATATGTGAATTTTTATTTTGTTATTGAAGTCTAACCAATAAAATAGAAAACAAACACTACCAAATAATTAGACTAGTTGTCAAATTCAATTCACTATTAATGTTTATCGAAGAGTTTAATTTCATTGCAATAAAAAAATATATTATTATTTATTGAAAAAAAATTTTAAATACTTTATATAATAAAAAATAAAAAAATTTTAATAAACAATAAAAAATAAAAAATACCGTGTTTATTGTGTTTAATCGTGTCTTAATAAAAAATAAAAATTTTTCTCAAAATATGCTTAAACACACTTAAATATTATCACATGTCAGCATATCTAATTTTATTTTTAATATATATTTTTGAAATAAATTTATAAATAGTATATATTATTATTATTTATTAAAATAAAAAATATTTTAAATAATTAAAATAAAACATTAAAAATAATTAAAAAATTAATTTATATTTTAATATTAATAAAATATTAAATTATCATTATAATTTATGTTTTAGCATATTTCGTGTCGTGTCCTGTCCTATATCAGGTCAATATTCATATATCATAGATCTGAATTTGGATCTTCTAAAGTTTGAATTTCATTTTAGAGAGTAAAGTGTGATCTCTCACCATTTATTTTATAGGTGGGGCCAAGAGTAACTATGAAAGAAAAATCATTCAAGAATAGAAGATCACACTTTATCCTCTAAAGTAAAAATTCAAAATTTAGAAAATCCAAATTTCATAGATCTTAACTGGCTTAATCGTTAGATTCCCTTACAAATATCAACCTGTCTAATTGAAAGTCTCCATCCCCTGGAAGAATCAGTAAGGTAGTTATTGTTGAATAGGTTGTTTCATCTAGATCAAATAATTATTATCCGATCCCATTATGGCATTATGATCGATCTCTTAGAATTTTAGGAAGCCATTATTGATCACCATTCACGAGCTAAGCGTCCATGTTAGAAAATTACAACCTGGCAAGTAATAATGGTATTGAATCTCCATTATAATTTGTGGTTCATATGGTTGGCATACACTTGCACTGCATTGCACCATGTACTTTAACTTTTCCATCTTCATCATAATATATATACTTTCATATGGGGAACGAGCGTCAAACAAATCACAACCATTCCTTTTTCCCTCATCATTTCAAAGTCTTCTAATTATATATTAAACTCATAATTAGTTGGTAGGTAATGTCATTCTTCTAGAGCAAAAAATAAAGAATCATCTTGGCCAATATATATGGGCCATTATTATTGATAGAAGCTAAGATATCAAATGATGAAAATAAATGTAAATCTTTATTTTTTGAATTATATTATGAATTTAATTTTGATATATTGTCGGTATAAAACTATTTTATATATATATCCAATCACATAATATTACATTAATAAAAATAACTACTTTTTATATTAATCGCACGAATAATCATAAAAAAAATTATAATTATACGACTGTTTAAAAATATTTTTACACTGTCAGTATATCAAAATTAAATTCTCATATTATGTATAAGACTCGATTTTTCCTAAAAAAACTACACACATCTCTTATTAGATAAAATATATAATTTATATAGAATAATATAATAAGCTACAACTCCTAAATTAGGTTTAAAATTGTAATCAATCAAAAAATACTCTTCCAAAAAAACGTATGGTTTATAATAACGAAATTAAGATAATATCCACATAAATTTTTTTTTCAGATTCTTTTACAAGACACTATAAATAAAAAGGCTAATTGTATATTTAAAATAGATTATTACCTTATCCTAATTTTTATATATTATCTTAAATTATTACTAACTTAAATATTAAAGTCTCTTATAATAAATATATATATTCAATCTTATTGAAATACCAACCCGAAACAAAAAGATATGTCACATATTCCTCGTGTCTCGATTTTATAAATTTATGTTTCACACGTACAAAAAATAATCCTAAATTTAATTCGAAAGACTTATTTTTTACATATATAAAAATATTGGTATTTTTTTGAAATAGAATTATTTGGTGTAATTATAAATGGGTAAATTTTATAGGTGAGAAATTAACACGTAAGAAACGTATTACAATACGTGAAAGATGTATTAGACACGTTGCAGCATCCTGACCAACACGTGAAGGACATGTTAAACATGTGGCAACATATTGATCAATACGTGAAAAATGTGTTGAAACACGTAAAAAATATGTTAAAATTTTTATAATACTATAATACACTTCAAATATCAATATTCAATCAAAACATCATCTTCATTTTCATATTAAAAATAATTTCTGGCTTCGAAACAATATGATGTATAAAAAAAAGAGAAAAAAATATATCAAATTTTTACCTCTTTAAAATGAAGGATAAATGTTGCTAATAATCTTCTCTTATAATATTACCTAAATAATGAAGATATACAAGAAATAATTTTCATCGCTATAAAGTGTATATGATATTAGTATATTACTACAGATACATTGAATGAAATCGAACTTTAATTTGATATATAATAATGTAACATGCTGCGTCATCAAACATTATTTTTCGCTTATGTAATGCACTATACTAGTATAGCAATGTAGATATATTCTCTTTGTATGTAAAACGTTTTTTTCATAATCTCCAAAGTGATAGTATGTATTTGTCGTTTTCCTAAACCTAAGACTAGATTATTGGACCCAATTTGCTTTTGGATTATAAAAATAGATCTAGTTTAAATATAATAACAATGTATAATACTTTACACTATCATCATCATCATAAAAAAAATGCGTATATACATACACAAATAATTAAACTCTTATAAAAATACAATTAATTAGATAAAAGTAATCAACATGATTGATCAATTGAAATCATGAGTGAAGTAAAAAAAGAAAAAGAAAAAGGAGTGGCATACACAAAAACAATAAGAACCTAGTATTTAATAAGTTATGTGGAAGGAGAATTCTATATTTGGGAGTGGGTTGACCAATTGATGTATGTAAGAGTAATAGTGCACTAAGTGGAGGACAATATGATACACAATGCCAACTAACATTGACCCTTTAATTTTAATTTTAATTTCATTATTTGCTTGGAATCTTACCTTTCAACATCCAAATGCTTTGCATCACAATTCTAATTCTCTTCATTATTTCTTTAGATGGCATCTCCCACTTACCTACCTTTAAAGCAAGCTTCTTCTGTGTGGCTACAATCTCTTTCCCACCGTACCCTCAAATTATCAAAACAGGAATGTTACGTAATCAGTAAATATTATTATTTTTATTAATATTTAATTAATAATAATTTGTATTTATATATATAAAAATTTTGTACATAAAAAATATATAGTTTGTATTTATATTTATTAGAATTTATACATATAAATTAATACAGTTTGTATTTATTATATATTTTAGAATTTACACCCATGAATTAGTAAAATTTATTTATTAACTAAAGATCATTTAGTATTTATGTTGTTTAAATAATGACAAAAAAATTAAAAATTGTTAACTCCAAAAATTTCTAATTATTAAAGATAAATAATTAGTTCGTTCCGATTCACATCTATACACTATTAAACTATCGCTAAATCAGAACACATAACTAATACTTTTAAAATTGGCACAAAAATAGTAAAATGGCGATTTTAAAACCGTCGCTATTTGCGATTTTCATTCTAGTTATATGTATACAAATTTAGCGACGGTATATCATAACAAAATAACAAATTACCATAATATATATGAAAGATAATAATTCTCAATGAATAATAGAACTACTACTCATCCTTCGTTAGTTGTCTCATTCCATCACGTTTGGCATATATCATACCAATTAAGAACCATCAAGTGTTGGATGCACTTGTCATTTCACTCATTTGTCAACTTTTTTAGAAGAGGACAAAGAACAGTGATTTTCCTATATGCATGAGATGTATTGTTCTACCTCATTATAATCCAAAACCTAAGAGTCAAAAGAAGCTGATGAGGAAGAAAACACAGCCTCAGATGTTTAAATCACAAAGAATTTAATGGTACCTACATACCATCCTTCGTTTGAAGACACTTTTAGGGTCTCCTCCTCCATCTTATATCATATGATATGATATGCTTCACTCAGCTAGCAAGGATGGAAAAAAAAAATTATGTGACGATCTTTTCTTTATATATGTTGTTTCAATAATTGTCTCATAGTGCTTCAATTCGTGTACAAAAATAAATAATAAATAAAGGTAATATATTTTTATAAATTTAATTTTAATGTATTATCAGTATAAAATAATTTTATACGTACATTTAATTACGTAATGCCACATCAGTAAAAATAATTATCTTTTATATTAATCGCATAAATAATCATTTAAAAGAATTGATGTAATTGCATTGTCGATTTATCAAATTAAAATTAAACTTATTTTTATTTGTAAGACTTTTACAATGTGTAATTCATGCTTCAATCAAAGATTTTTTATTGCCATAGTGAGATATAATTATGTGTATCCAAATTTGTCATGTAATTAGCAAATGATATTTTTTATTACGAATAAATTGACTACCTAATATTTATCTATAAATTAATTCTCTAACCTAGTCATTATTAGGCATAAATTGCTATTGATAAATAATTGTTAGTAGAGGTATATGAATTAATAGTTATAGAAAAAGTATATGGAACAAGAGGTTAGCAGCAAAAAATTAAACAAAATCACATTAATTTATATTTTATTTTTAATTAATTTAATTTTTTTTAATTTATAATACTTGTTATTAATTGTTGTTTAATTAAAATCAACTTTTGAGTAATATATTTTCAAAACTGCTCCTAGGATCACGGCGCAAAATCAAGCCCGTTTCTTCACACCTCACACTCGAAGTTCTTTGGCTGTTACGCTAATACAAAAAAATTCAAAAAATATATAAAAGAACATCCATTTAGTATAAAAAAGAAACATTCTGATATTTAGTAGAAAAAACATCCTAATACCTAGTATAAGCACCATCCACATAGAAATTTTGGATTCACTCGAGACATGTGACTGATTTTTTGTTAATACCCTATTGGTTCTTAGCATTGTTGATAGTTATATAACACATTTCTTTACGCAATATTCTTGTTTTTGGGTTTGAAGCGTAATTATGTATGTACTTAACTTCTTTAACAAAAATCAAATTCAAAACTTTTTATTAGTTATAAAAATCCTAGCAATATATTGCTTAATCAGTTAGTTAGATAAAAATATAAACATAATTATATAACTAATACAAAGACCCGTCAAATTAAAATATTATTCTCATATATGTAATCTCAATATATGCTAGACCATTGGCTTATTTTTCTCCACTTGGAAAGTTACTTATCTAATTAGGAAAAAGGATCGTTTAGAATATCATATAAAGGCAATTACACTGATATGGCTAGTTAGCTAGGGTGAGATTTAAGAGATTCTTTAGCACGTAACAATAACCCCATAGCGTCTATGCCATTCGTGATATGAATAAATAAATAAATTGCACAAATTGCGTTTCATAATCAGTGGTAGAACCCTTTATTCCTTTTTTCCCTTTACCTTTTAATTTGTCTAAACAAAAAAGGTGAACTTTTGGAATTATGCACTGTTAATAACAAAATAAAGTAGTATATATATATATATATATATATATATATATATATATATATATATATATAATACTATTCATATATTAAAATCAATCACCAAAATATTTATAGATAAATATATATAGAATTTAATTTAATTTTGTTCATTACCTGATGATCTCGGGTACTCGACGAGTCGGGTAATGTTGAGTAGGTGAACGGGTGAGACCCTGAGCTGACGTGGAACGAGGACAAAGATGTGAGCTGGAGACGCCGGAGGTGATGTGACATCCGGGAGGTGGCCACCTGCAAGAACACTCCGACGATCAAGTCAGTATCCGTACGACGTGGTAGCCGAATTAGGTAAGAATGTGACGTACCTCGGGGGAGAGCTGACCTCTCCCCTTATGTACTTGTGTTGAGCGGGTCCATAAATGACCTAGCCCACTGGGCAGGAAGCTTCTATGAACTGTCCCGGTCCATGTGGGAGGTGCAGGTCATTCTGGACGTCGGGTCGAGGCTTCGGATGCTGCTCCGAGGATGCCCACTCGATCGGTGACCTGGCTTGAGCGGATGACAAGTTGGGCGTGCCCCGGGTCGGGTGCTAGGGCCCGACCCGTCGGACTCTTTCTGTCGTGAATGGTTTGGGCCTAGGTCAAGGGTGGTGCCCTGACCTGACAGCTAGTTGGACTAGACCTTTAATCGGTCCGTAACAAATTTTAATGTATATTTATATTTTAATATATATTTTATATTGATAACTAATTTTGGTGATTTATTTTAGTATACACGTAGCATATATATATATATATATATATATATATATCGAAAAAGCCAACTAGAATATAACCAATTTGAAGCTAACTAATTAAAAAATAGTTTTTGATCCCTTCTAATTTTTTAAATTTTAAAATAAAAAATAAAAATTATTTTTTAATTAGTTAATTTTAAATTCGCTATATCCTAGTTGATCCTCTAGATTTTATATATATTATTGGTGTTGTGCACTCATCCATTACAATATAAATAGATAACGTTTAATATACTTATATGAACAAGCATTACGTAGTGTCTCACTGTCTCCCATGATCATTCACTAGGTATAACATGGGTTATTGAGCATATTCTTTTTTTTAATATATAATAATCCCCAGCAGCAATGTATAATTGTATATAAGAACATAATTAATCCTACGTACCGCAATATATGTATGTAGAAATCAAACTCTTTTTGGCTAAACTCGTTATTATTGATGCTCTTTTTACCTAAGAGATTGGAAAATTATCTTGATGGTGGGGAAAAAGTAGGCAGCATTGTCATTAATTAAAGTGTTAATTGCACTTTATGTATGCATGAATGTTAGATAATGTATAGGAGTACTACTTTAGTCTCTACTCTCTAAGCTTTAAAAGTATACAAATCAATCCCTTTACAATTAAATTATTTTATTGAAGAGTTTTGCTATAAGGACAATTGTTAAAATTATCGATGGAAAAACACTACAAAAAATCGGTAGATAGCGACAGATATTTAGTGGCGATTTTTGTAGCAAATTTAGAAGAGACTACTAAAAACTTTTATTTTACAACGATTTTACTGTAACCGTCACAAAATATTACATTGACGAATATACTTAGATACTTTTTTTGTAATAGTTTTCTTTCAACCGCTGTAATATTATTTTTAACTTGAATTTTTTTTGTTTAAACATTGCTTTATGAATTTTTTTGTTTAACTCAAAGTTGATTTCAATTTATATAATCCAGTGATATTTTGTTTTAACATTATATTCATTCATTTTTAAGCACCATTATTAAAAATTAATATCATTATTAGAGGGTTAAAAGAATTGTTTATTATTACGGTATAAAAAAAGAGATTAAAATAAGTATAGAATTAAAAAATATTAAAAATTTAATATTATAAAAAATAAAAAAATTATATAAAGATTAATTTGATTAATTTTTAAAATTTTAAGAATGAAAATAATTTATATATATATATATATATATATATATATATATATATATATCTTTTAAAAACTAATTTGACTCTAAATAAATTTATGACATATCAATCAATCATCTTGTGATATATAACATAATATGTCGTTATTTAACTAACAAAATGACTAATTTAATTTATATTTATCTTTCAAAAATTAATATAATTAATTTAATTTTTTTAAAACTAATAAAAGATAAATATTTTTTTAAAAACGAATTTGACCATTAATCCATTATTAAAAGCTTAAAACATATACAGGAAAGGAAATATTAAAATGTCAAGAAACGGAATCTGCTATGAAATATAGGTTAACAAAATTAAAGGGATATATATCATAGTGGTGATGTTGGGGTGTCTCAAATTTAAAGACCATTATATGTTATATAGATTGTTGTTGTTGGATCTGATTCCATTATCTCCAATTTACAGTTAAAAGCTCATCGATCAAACAAGTACATACAATTTGGACTCTAAGTACATAGGACACTCAAAATCTTTGTAAAGTATATATGGCGAACCACCAATAAATCAACCATGATATCTTGCAAAATAAACATGTTTGGATGTTTTTTTTTTTTTTGAAAATCAATTCTTTGTTTTTCCCCTACAAAATTTTATCTAATAAGAATTTCTCATACATAAATTAGTTGGTCAGCCACACCAGCACCATGCATACATTTCTCTTCTCACCGGTAGATAGCGGCAGTTTTTATTGGACAAAATTATTGATAAAAGATTTTATGGTGTTTGATCAAATTTAAATACTGAAATCTAAGAGCCAGATTTAGGTATAGATTTAAAAATGAATTCTTACCGAATAAAAAAGAGTCTTTGATTTGTGTTTTCTATCGTTTAAATTTGAGTACTCATAAATTCAGACTATTCGAATTTTTTTTGAATAACAACCATAAAATCAGATCTTTCGATTTGTTTGATTACTATGTATAAAAAAATAAATTTCATATTAGAAAAAAATACGAGAATTTACAATAACATAGAATAGCACACATACATTATTCCATTTAAAAAAAAATTAGCCGCATATTGGACAGTAAAATGTGTACATAAGGAAATCTATCGGCTCATTTTTTCCTTATGCAATCTATGAATGTGATGTGCCTCGGTATGGAAATAGGACGTACTAGACCAAATTATAGGACAGCTTTATGTGAGTGGCAGGGATTAGAACTCAGACCGTACGAGTTTTGTGTTGGCAAAAATTGCTTAACAAATCGGAGGGTCCGATTCGGCAGGGGTGGAAATTTGAATTTCACAGCATCCAAATCGAACGGTGCGTTTTCTATATATACATGAATTTTTTTGTATGAACCACAACTCGGACCGTCCGACTAACTATGAAGAACTCGCATAGTCCGATTTGTAGTGTTCAAATCCCACACACAGGTCAAGCACCTCTCTCCTCCATAACCACGTCCAACCCCACATTTACCTCCATATTAAAATTAAGAGTAAAGGACAAATTCGTCCCTGATTTTTTTCTGCAGACATTTTCGTCCCTGAGAATTGGAAAATACTTTCATGTCCTTGACCTCTTGAAAAAGTGGACATATTTACCCCTCCATCAGAGTCGCTCCGTTTGGCCTAACGAAAAACAGTGACGTGGCTCCCATGGCGCTGACCTAGCCGTTACGGATTACCATGTGGGATGAACTTTTGGAAAGAGGACGTATTAGTCCCCAAAACCAAAACATTGCCGTTTCTCTGCCCACCCCCAACCTATGAAATTCTTGAGCCCTAATCAAGAGGATTATGTGCAAGGATCATTCCCTTTCCACGATTCTGCAAATTGACTCGGATACCCAAAACCCTCAGCAACCTTAAGCAAAACCATCACCTTCTCATCACAAGGTCCAGGAGTATCTCAACAAAAACTATTTATCTCATCAAGAGTAACCTGCACACCCTTATCGAACACTGGCACAGGACTCTACAACTCATTGTTGTCCAAAGATACGTTCTTCAAGCTTGGAAGCGCCATCAATGAGCTCGGAACGACCCCTGTTAGCTTGTTATCCCTAAGCTGCAAATCAAAGAGGCTATCGCATCTGGACAAATCAGTGATCCCACCGGTGAACTGGTTCTTGTGGAGCCACAACTGAGACAACTGTGTCATGTTGGATAGAACCTCAATTGAGGGTCGCCAGTGATTCCGGCAGAACCGAAATCGAGGTCGCTGAGGGTTGATGATTGAGTTAAGTCGGTGGGGAAGGGCCAGGGGGATAGGGAAAGATTGTTGAAGAGGCTGAGTTTCTGGAGGCTGGTGAGGCTGGAGAATGCGGCAGAGAGGATGGAGGTGAAGTTGTTGCAGCCGAAGTAGGTAGTTTGGAGGTTAGAAAGGTCGGATAGAGAAGGGAGTGGGCCGAAGAGGGAGTTTTCTTGAAGATATAGGTCAATGAGCTGAGAGAGGGGGAATGAACTTGATTCCAAACTGAAATATCATGTGAAGAATGTAGAAAAGATTAAAGAATGTGCGAAGAACACATGCAGTAATCTTTAAGTTTCTATTCAAACTAAGGCATTTTAACTCTTCATTGATCACTGGGACATAAAAGAAAAGAGGGTCCACAAAGATTGCCATCACGCATGTAACCACACAAATTTTGTTCCATTTACGAAATAGGGCCCCTGCGGATCAAGAACTTTGATCCTAGAAGAAAAATTTTTTGTTGGTCCATCACTTGCAGGACTTGTTCCTGATTGAACTTGTCTTTCTTGAAATCCATCAATAATAGAGTTATTCTTCTTAGCCCTCTTTTTCTAGTATTGACGCCAAGTTGTTTGTATGAAACATGCAGCCCATGTTTTCCATTGAAGGGAATAGAACCTGGAGAAACATTGTTGAATAAAATTAGGAAGCATATTCACTTTCTTTAGTTTTCATATTTAAGATCGGAGGGAAGAGTTTCGGTGAGGGACTTAGAGGAGAGTGATATTTTGGTGACGCGGTTGGAGGAGTCGCAGGTAATGCCGGTCCATTGGCAGTAAGGGGTATTGGGGGACTAGTCGGTGGGCGGGAAGGTCAGAGATTTCAGGAGTTTGGACATGACGGCTGAGTCATCGGCAGCAACGGCTGCGATGGTGACAGAAAGGAGGAGGAGGGAGAAATGGCGACGTTTTGGTTCCTGGAGACTAATACGTCTTCTTTTCAAAAGTTCATCCTACGTAGCAGTCCGTAACGGCCAGGTCAGCGTCATGGGACCCACATCACCGTTTTTTGTCAGGCCAAACAAAACAACTCTAACGGAGGGATAAATATGTCCACTTTTTCAGAGGGTTAGGGACATAAAAGTATTTTCTAATTCTCGAGGACAAAAATGTCCGCAGAAAAAAAAATTAGGGACGAATTTATCCTTTACTCTAAAATTAAAAAGCAAAATCTATCATCTTTTGAATTAATTAAAAAGAAATAATTGTTTTATTTAAGTTTGGCTGGGTTAGTAGATAATTTTAAAAAATATATTCTCTCAATTTTTTAATAACTAAAAAAATAAATTATAATTTCTAACTCTTTATATTTTTTTCTTTTTTTTTTATTTATAAAATTAATAATAAAAAATTATACTTTACTCATTTAATTATTAAAAAAATTGAAAAAAATCTATTTCCAACGAATTTACTATTCATCTAAATATAGATTTTCGTCAAACTGAATAACAGAACTAACTTTGTTTAGGATCAGTTCTTTAAATACCAAAATCAAATTAAACACCACTCTTGATGTACAATTCTCACAAGTAATCTACTTCATTGGATCCAATTGGTTTGGGTGTTATATTTCTTAAATCTGTTATTGCAAATAAAGCAAGTATTTTCTAACAGGAATTTATTCTCCTTTGACCGTCTGAATGAAAGGTTATTCTTATATTCTTATAAGAATAGTTTGTTTTTTTATTATTATTATAAAGCTTAACATTCATCAAAGATAAAAAATTTATAATATTTATAAGTGCAAGACTGCAGATGTTAAAAAATATACTATTATATATGATACAATTTATACTTTTATATAATAAATTTTTAAATAAGAATTTTGTTTTATTTTTTTATAAACTAAAAAATAGATTGAAAAGTCTAAATCTTCTAAATGCCACTAAATATAATAATACAATAATACTGTAAATTCATATAATTTAATTCAAGCACACTCTAATTATTTTATTAGAATATTCAAAAAAATTTCTTGGAAGTGTAACTTCCTATTTAATATATGAGGTCTACATTCATGCATAACTCATAAATAATACAGTGTTTTTTTATCAATTCAGAGAGAAGGCTCTATAGTCTATTCACACCAAAGAACAGAACAAAAACTACTTGAATAATCAGCTAAAGCTGAAATATCTTGCGACTTGGAGAATAAAATATATTTAATTTAAACTTATATCATTGATTGATAGTTGCGGAGATCGGAAACTAGGTGACAATTTAAAAAGAAATTAAATGCATTGACATATATATTATCTCCTCACTATTCTTTGAAAATAAAATTTCATTGTTATATACTTATATATATAAAAATGATTGACTATATTAACTGTACACTAAATATTAGTATTTATCAAAAAAAGTATGTAGAAGCACCTAAATTTAATATGGAGATCACTTTTGAAAAAGACATTTAAAATATCTTTTTTTTTTAAAGACGTTTACATATGTTATAATATTATTAGATATTTTATTAAATCGATTAATAATTTATTTTTTAATAAATCAGAATAAAATCGGTTTATTATAGCAATAATAATAAATTTAATTATCCACATTATAATTAGTATACCCGATTTAATCCGATCGATTTATATAATTTGAACCGAAATATATTTAAATTTTTGATAAAAAGATAAATATATTCCTAATTTTTATTAAAAAAAATAAAAAAAAAACATGATCCAGTAGGTTATATAAATTAGTCGATTCAACTGAATCTGATAACAATTAAATTTATTGTTATTATTATAAATTTACAAAAAGATATTTTAAGCGTGTTTACAAGAGCATCCTCCATTTAATATACACATATCATATTTACTATGTATTGAAGTTCATCCATTGTTTAAGACCTTATATATGTTGTCTTTATCTCAACGAAATTGTGACTAATACAGGAGAATGGTTAGTTTATATGGACACATATTTAGCACTAAAATAAAATTAAAGGAATTTCTCTTGAATCATGATCTTTCGTAGTCTTAAAAGAAATATCACAAAAATAAAATGGTAATTATCCATTAAAGTTCAACTATAGCTTGTGACATTTGTACTTTAAAAAAATCAGCACAAAAGATCAGACACCATTGTAATTTTCATGGTAAGTTTTCATGTTAAATTGTGTACATAAAGTCATCAATGAAATTGATAAAAATAAATTACATAAGCTTTGTCACTTGGTATAACAATTAAGTTGGTAATTTCTATAAACATCTTGATTAATTATTGATGCTGGCAGATTGGTAAAACCTTTTGGGTGCTGTTCAGATTAAATTTGGTGTAGTACATAACTCATTAAATTTAACTCAAATTTTATGTGGAACATATCATAATTATCAAATTACATAGCTTATTTTGAGAGTAGTGCCTGTTTTTAACATCAATAGCAATCAATTTGTTCTTTTCTACAGTAGTCCCTATAAAGCTATAACTAAGTACAGAAACAAATTTAAGAAGATATCATACAAAAACAGAACAAATAAAGAGGAGAACAACAGAGCTCAATCAAGAAATAAAGAAAAGGAGAGAAATATTTATGTGAAACAATGGAAAAACGATGAAAAGTCTTCTTCGTTGAAGGTAAACTTGGAGATTAGAGAGTTAAACTCTTATTTTTTTAATTAGTAAAAGTAATTTAATTATTTTATTTATTTTTATTTTTATTTAAAATAAATAAAATACTAAAATATAATAATACAAAAATTTAATTAAAATTTTTTATTTTTAATTTCTGTCTTTCAATCTCAACATTTCTTTCGAACATAGCATTTGAGTTAGGTTTTGAATGAATGAATAGGTGACTATTTAGAATCATGCAAATACAATCCAGAGACTACACAAATAATATGTCATTGACTACACACTTTTGGATTTATTTTTTTAAATATGAGGTAAAAATTGGTATAATCCTATAATATTAGAAGATACAATGTTTTACAAAATTATCGAAGTTATAAAATTTGCAAAGAACAAATTGTTAAATCATATTTTTTTTAATTTATAAAAATAATACACAGATTACATATTGTCAATACAATACATATCCTGCATATTGTGTTTGCATTCCAAAATACTGTAAAATTCTATTTTTTATAACATTAAAGTAAAATTCTATTCACTCTTCAATATTAAAATAAAAAATTCCACACTTTTAACCGGGTTGCTGTGTGATTTTATCCATATTTATTGCTGACTGCTGAGAGGCATGGGAGAAGAAAAGCAATGGACACCAACAAAAGAAAAATGGCAAAAAACCAATGGCACACACTCACATTTAATGGTGGATATGGTTCAAAAAATCATGATTAATGTTTTAATGTCTAAAGCCTGACAAATATTATTCCTAGAGTAAAAGTTTATTCATTTTTTTTAAATGAGTAATATAATATATATTTTATTCATGTACCTAAACTATTTATAATTTGAAAATAAAAAGTAAATACTTTTCTTTTTCTAGTCTTATTTTTAGTCCCATTTCAATATTTTTAAATACTTTTTTATATTTTAAAATAACATATATGCATTTCACTTTAATTTGATCCTTTCACAACACAAAATGCAAAAACTAAATTGTTATTTTTTTTATGCATATAAATTTTAAACAAATTAAATTAAAAAAATAAAATAATTTTTATTATTTATTTTATTTCTTTTATATATTCACTTTTTATACTTATTCTTACTCTTTATTTAAAGTTAATAGTAAAAAGATTAATTAATTAATGTTTTCCAATTCGAAACAAAATAATTTTAAAATGAAATAGAAAAAAAAATAAAATATATATATATAGAAAAGCATAACTTTTTACGGAAAAATACATATATATAAAATCAAACAAACTTTTCATCAAAAGCCTGCTTTTAGTTTTATTCCCTCCATTTTAGATTCAATGTCCAATTGACATATTTTAAAGTTTTAAAATATTTATTCTTTTTATGATAATATTTAAGTAGTATATTTTAATTTATTTTTTCTTTTTCCCTAATAACTATGTAACTTGAAATTATAAAAGTATAATATCAATATATACTATTAGTTGAAGTTTAATTATTTTTTAACAAATCATATTTTTAAGAAAAAAATTGTGAATTAACCTTTTTTATAAATAATCAACTAATATTATTCCTTTTTTTAAAAATTCTTTTCTTTATATCATAACATTTTAAACCATACTAACGTAACAATTACTCATTTATTTTTATTTATTAATTTTTTATTAAAAATATTCTTACAAAAATATCAGTTTTATCTACTTTTACTTTTATTATTATTATTATTATTATTATTAAAGTAACTACTAGAGTGAAATATTTTCATGTGAATACAATAGTTAAAAGTTATTATATAATTGAAGGTATTTAATTAAGAGTTTAATTTTAACGCATTGATAATGTAAAATATTTTATACTATTATGTATGTAGTTATTTTTGTTAATATACCATTATATGATTAGATGTACCTATGGAACAATTTTACGTTAATAGTGTATCAAAATTATATATTAAATCTTTTAATTGAATTTCTTAATAATATTATTATTACTATTTTTGTATGAAAATATGTTCAATTATTCATAAGTAGTCATTTTATTTCTTTAATATATGTAATGTTATTTTGACAAAAGATTTAAGTTAGAGAGGAAAGTCCTTATTACTTACTCCAAGACACTGAAGGTTCTCTCTTCTCTTTCTCCCTTCACGAGTGTCCCACCACCCACTTTCAAAGACGCACCCAAATCTCTCTCTCTCTCTCACCCCCTTCATATATATAAATACCCATTCCCACTCTTGAACCACTCACATCAATTTCAAGGCTCTCTCTCTCGTTACTATTTTGTTGATTTTGAGAGAGGAGGCTCGTTACTGTTTTGTTGACTTTGAGAGAGGAGAAACAATTATTAAGGAGACTGAGAGTAGTAATAATAATGGAGAATCATAATAATGAAGAAATCCCATCAGCACCATCAACACCAGCCACACCAGGGACTCCAGGTGCACCTCTCTTCGGAGGTTTCAGATCCACCAACAATAATGGTGGAGGTCTTAGTAGAAAATCACTCCTCAAGAACTGCAAGTGTTTCAGCGTTGAAGAATGGACCATTGAAGATGGTGCCTTACCCAAAGTCTCTTGCTCTTTGCCACCTCCTCCTGTTCCTCTTGCCAGAAAGGTAATACGCACGTGCGCCACATCTCTAACTAACTCCCACCTCCTATCGTAACTAATTTCTGTTGCAAACTGTTTCGTCACATAAAACACCATCTCTAACTAACTCACTCCCAACTCCTTCGTAACTAACTTTTCTTGTAACTGTTTGCTCACTTAACTAATTTCAAATTTATATGATCAGGTGGGAGCTGAGTTCATCGGAACCTTCATTCTAATGTTCGCCGGAACAGCGGCGGCTATAGTGAATGAAAAGACAAATGGATCCGAAACTCTGATTGGTTGTGCTGCGGTCACCGGCCTTGCTGTTATGGTGATCATTCTCTCCACCGGACACATCTCCGGTGCTCATCTAAACCCTGCTGTCACCATCTCCTTTGCCGCTTTGAAGCACTTCCCATGGAGGAATGTAAGAACTTATCATATATAATTATTTATATGTCATTATCTATCAACTCTTTATGTAGTGTGCTGAGACTCGTGTATTAAAAAAAAAAAACATATAATAAAAATTTAATTTTTTTATAAAATTTATACGTAACTAAAAATTATTAAATTATTTAATAATTTTTAATTATTAATTTTATACCAAGATTGAATTTTATTAAAATATATATGGCATGCATGCAGGTGCCAATGTATATTGGAGCACAGATATTGGCATCAGTGTGTGCGGCATTTGCACTTAAGGGAGTGTATCATCCATTTATGGGGGGAGGAGTGACGGTTCCTTCAGAAGAATATGGCCAAGTTTTTGCTTTAGAATTCATCATCAGTTTCAATCTCATGTTTGTTGTCACTGCTGTCGCCACCGACACTAGAGCTGTAAGTATATATTATATTATCTCTATAATATTTAATATGCTAATTGCCAATAATTTCTTCCTTAATTAAGTAATAATCTAATATAGCTAATTAGAAAAAGAAGTATATTCACAATGTTTATTTTATAAGTTCATTTTCTTATTTTGTAGGGAGCAGATTGAATAATATATAATTTTTGGTTTTATTTATTTATTATTATATGATTGGGTGCATTTATTAGAAGTAAGACATTCGAGGCTGTACGTGTTTAATATGCAAGCTGAAAGGACAAGAGTCAATGAAAAAAAAATATTAAAAAATGGGTGCATATGCGTCTGCAATAATTGTAGTTTCCAATGAAGTGAAGTATTATATAAGAAACAATAAAATTTTCAACTTGTCTCTGAGTATGGATACTCTGATTTAAAAAGTTTATAATTAGTCATTTTTTAACTTTAGTAAACATGAATACTACTCTATTCATTTGTTCTTTATTATCTTTTAATTAGTTTAAATTTTTAGAAAAAAATTATCGTTATATATTCAATAATAATTATGTTTTTTACTAGATACATTTAGAAAAAATTAAATATATCTTGAATAAAGGGAAATAATTTGCTGTGTGTTGCAATATTAATCAGATAAATAAAATAAAATAATTATTTTCTAGTATGTGTATGGCCGTATGGGTAATGGAGAAATTTTGTGAATAGTTGAGTGAGCCAAATAATTGGTTGTATATATCTCTTTATTATTATTATTATTATTGAAAAAGAGTCAACCCAGACAAGCAGCCTTGGTGGTAGGGCGGTGCCACTAAAATCCAAATTAAAATGCTATGGACTATGGTTGCCATATTTGAGTCAATGAATATAGAAATAATAATGTTGAAAAATATATCCATCTATATTATAAGTATTTGAATCTAGTCCTCAATTATTCAACTTGTATGAATAATTTTGTTCATATATATAATATGAACATGTTTTTGCAGTAAGATATACTGTTGTATTATTTTACATTTTTTTAATAATAATAATAATAATAATAATAATAATAATAATAATAATAATAATAATAATTGAGATGAAATTTTAGAATCTTTTGTTTGTTTATTACACCATAAATGTAACTCTTACTTATAATATTGATTGTATGTAATAACAAAATTGATTTGATATTAACATATTAATTAAAAAGAGGATGTGTGTATGTTATAATATTAAATATTGATAAAATTGTTTATGGTGATAAATAAAGGTTGGAGAGTTAGCGGGAATTGCGGTGGGAGCCACCGTCATGCTCAACATACTTATAGCCGGGTATGTTCTTCTATCAAATCTATATTCACTTTCATATAATTATATAAATAATTAATTATTAATTTATTATAATAACATCTATATATAAAATTTGGTATAAATATAACTATTTATATTATCTTTTTTATTAACTTAAATTTGTAAAATGAGTAATTTTATAACATAGTATTAAAGTTTTGTGTTTGAAAAATTTAAAATTCGATTCTTAATGAATACTAAAAATAAAAAGCTAATATAAGATAAATAAAAGAAAAAAAACAGATTTATATAAAAATTAAATAAATTTAAAAGAGATTCTTATTTAAAAAAAATGTTAGAAATATAATTATTTATATTATTTTTTTATCAATTTAAATTTAAGACAAAATAAATTATTTTTAATCAAAGAACGATTTAATATAATTATTTTTTTAGATGAGAAAATAAAGGAGAGGAAAATATATTAAAGATAGGGAAAGAAAGAGAGAAGGATAATTTTTTTTGTTATTTTTTAATCATAATAATAAGGGCATGCATGCATGACTCACTAGCTAGGAGGTAGGAACAACAATAAGTTTGATCATACATTATTGTCCTTGTTGTGTACATGAACAATTACATAGACAGATTGATTAATTCTTTTAGGAAAACTTCTATCTCAAAAAAAATATTATTAATTATTATTGTTGATATATAGTGGATATGTAGAGCTTTCAAATGTCAATTCAATTAATAACTAATTCTTAATTAGAACATGCAAATTTAAATAAATTCTGAAAATTGTTGTATATTTTTTGTGGTGAGCAATAATTTCGTAGCGCATACATGCATGTTGGGGTATGGACCTTATTATGGTTATACCAAAGTAACTTTGTTCTTCAAGATCGACTTGAATAAATTCTTTATAGGAGGGCTATATAATTTTCATGTCTCAATATATATGGTCCCCATTATAATAATAATAATAATAATAATAATAATAATAATAATAATAATAAAGGGTATACGTTGAGATAAGAAGGAAAAATATGCTTTCATAAATTTTGAAAATGAAAGACATGCTCTTTCTATTATTCATTCCTTCACGTTATTGATATTCTCACCATATATGGTCTTGGTTTAGAAGAATTTTTGATGGATTGATTAATATATATATATATGTCCTACTAGACCAAATCTGTAATCACAAATAATTGCACAAATGTCTGAATAAAAATAAATAAATAAATAAAAAGATAGACTAAAAAAAATACTAAATACTTATGGTTATGGTTGTATGCATATTATTTTCTTAAATTAATTAATAAGGTGATATTATTTAATTATTTTTTTAAATCTTTATATATATATATATATATATATATAATTCTCATAAATTCAAAAATAATACATGTTGATTGTTAAAAAAATGTTTAAGTCAAAATAGTATTTATTATATAAAAAAAAGTTGTGCACACAAAAAATACGATATCTATATACACATAATTAAAAATAAAAGAATTATATTATCTATATAATTAAACATAAATTAATTATTATAATGATATTATTAATTACAGACCAGTATCAGGAGGATCAATGAATCCAGTAAGAACATTAGGTCCAGCAATTGCAGCAAATAATTATAAAGCAATTTGGATTTATTTGACCGCTCCAATTCTTGGTGCACTTGGTGGTGCTGGTGCTTATTCTGCTGTTAAACTTCCTAATGAAGATGAAAATCCTGAACTCAAGGCTCCTTCAAACCCTGGAAGCTTCAGAAGGTGATTTAGAATAATTGATTATTAGAATCAATTTCACAGGATATATATAAACTTATATGTATCATATAATAAATAATATATGTAAAAAAATATATATATATTGTGGAAATTAGCAAATGAGAATAATAATAATGTTTGCTATATATGCATATATATATGTTATATATTAGAATGTAATGGTGTTTAGATATATGTGGATAGGATTGGTTGGGTGAAAATCCAAGAAAAAAGTGAGTATAAATTTGGCCCTAGAGTTTTAATTTGGATGGACAATGGATTTATACTTTTTTTTCTCCTTAAATTTTTAATTTAACATGTGATATTTTACTTATTTTATTTAATTTTTTTTACTTAATTATTATTGTGGTTTATTTAATGAGGTCTTTTTAATTTTGAGTGATTTTTTTAAATAATTACGTCATCGTGTAGTTATTTAATATTTCTAGCTATAAACACTCACGTGTAATTATTTTTATATAAAGTTAAAATTAAAAATATTTAGATAATAATTTAATCAAATATATTAAATTATCTAATAATTTTTAACTAATAACTTCGTATAAAGATAATTATATATTAATTTTTACTATTTTTAATATGCCAAATTTTTTATTCACTCTTTCTAAAACTATTCTCTTAATACAAAATAGTTGCTTGTAATCTCGTATGTTACCAACTTACCATACACACTCAATTTTTTATATGTATGAGTAATAATGAGTGATAATATTTGAATCTTATTTAAAAATGAAAGTCAAGCAAGTTTAGTACTCAATATAATTTGGTCTTAAATGTAATTGCATTGAATGAATAAAACAATTACTAATTACAAATTACAATTCCAAAAAAGAAGAGTAGCATGTGACTTATTGCACTTAGAAAAAAGAAAAAGAAAAAGAAAAGGAACAATAATAAAGACAAAGAGAAGAACACAAAAAAATGATTAGTAAGTTGAGTTATGAGTGAAGTGATGAGTATTATTATATCTACCCTCAAGTGCTCGACAGAAAGAGACCCTTCGAAATGAATTAGAAACCACCATGAAATCAACTTTTTCCCCCAAAGGCCTTTTCTTTCTGGAAAAAGATAGTCTTTTAAATAAAAAATTTACACCACACACCTGGCAGAAAATATATGATATGATATAACTATATAAGCATCAAAATGGTCCATGATTTCAAAATAAAATAAAATAAATAAGAGTTTAACATTAAGATATATATAGTATTAAATAATTAAATAAATTCATCACTTGTCGAATGAATTATTTAAGTAGTGTTAAATAATTTTTCATCGACATAATAATATAGGATATATAGTTAAATCGTTAAATCTCTATGTAATAATTTTTTTAATTATGTGTTAAAGATATAATTATTTATGTATTTATTTTTATTAATTTAAATTAAAAAAAGTAATATCATGATATTAGAGTTTTTATGAATAAAAAGTATAGAGTTCGATATTTAATTATTTATTGAATATTAAAATAAAAGAATAGCATATAACAATACATATATATATATATATATATATATATATATATATATATATATATATATATATATATATATACACCATCAATTATTTAAGTTGATGTGTTGTAGTGCAAATGTGAAGTCTAGCCGGCTTTAGTTGAAAAGGAAAAAAGACAAAAGCTTTGGTTTTCAATATATAGTGAAGCAATAAATGGAAACCATTGACATTTTTGTTTTCATGAACAAAAATGAAGAAAATTATTGCACCCAATCATGCTAATAGTTTTCTTTTGATGCATGATTAATGTGATATTAGCCTATAAACCAAACAAGTGAGAAATTAAAGGTAAATGTACTTTACTTCCTAACATTTGAATTATGCGCACTTGATTTTCTAATGTTTGAAAATGTGTTAAATCAAATCTTAAGAGTCTATTTGTCTTGTGTTCATTTTTAAAATTTTAGTTTTGATATTTTTATTTTTAAGATTTTATAAAATAATATAAATAATAAAATCAATTTTAATATTATTTTTTCTTTATACAATTCTGAAATTAATTAGGAACAAAAAAAACCAGCATGCTTTCACATTTAAAAAAAGATGTAAATAGACTTTTTCTATTATTATTACTATTATTTTTAGACGCGTGTAAATAAATTCTTTTTTGTTGTTTAGTTTTATACTGTATTTTCTAATTCGACAAGTTAAAAATTAATTTATTGCGAATCAGAGAACTTTATTTAATAATTTGTCGAAGACGAATGAGTTACTCTATGCTCCATTTAAATGGTCTTTTTTATTAACATTTTCACTAACTAATCTGTTAATGGATTGGATATGCTTAATAAACAAGAGAAGGGGAAAAATTTAAGAATATGGATTAAGTTAGATTTTTTTTAATTTATTTATTTTTCTTTTAAGGGTTGAAACTAATTTCGCCTTTGTTTTCTGTTTTGGGCTAATGCTTTCAAGTTTCAATTACCCATTTTTGGGTTAAGGCCCTTTTTCGTATTAATCAAAACCCATTGAAAGGAAAGAGTGAAATGAAGGCATGTACACAGTACTTATATGTGCCTAAAATGTGACCCAACAAATATTTATTTTTGTCTTATCTATATGAAAAAATTTGGAACTAAAATATATCAAAAAAAATTCGTAAATCTTCTTGCAAACTAGCAAATTAGACCCTAAAATTAGTGTATAAACAACAGATATTTCAAACAATTGAAATAACATTATTTAAAAATACTTAAAATTTCGCAAAATTATCTGATCATTAATTTATTATCTTCTTATCACATTAATATTATTTTATTAACAGAACAATATAAGTTAATAAATGAAATATTTTAACAAAATTTTTATATATTTGATAGATTTTTATTATGTAAACTATTTAAAATTTATTTTTGTCAAATCAAAATCTTTAAAAGTATATTTTGACAATTTTCTGTAAATCTTTCCATCTATTACATATCTTATGGAAAGTTCAAAACTAAACTCTATTGCTTAACTAATTGTCTTAACTCACTTGAGTTGTAGATTAAGATATAAATAAATATAAATATTCATGTTGGTTGCTTGTAACAATTTCTTCTCAATAACAATTAAGTCTTCTCAAAATAGATCAAGAGTTCCTTCCTTCACAAGAAAGCAACTCTTTTTATTTTTCTATTTTATTGTTTAATTTAACTTTGATGCACCTTATAAAAAAATGTATACATATATTTAAATTTTTTTTTTTACCGAAAATAAAAAGACTCAAATTCACAATCTTTTAGATGAGTATAAAAAGACTATATCATTTGATCTATTACTCATTAACGTATACATATATTTAATTAAGGATTATTATATTAACAAAAATAATATTTATTATGTTAAAGACACATATTAAAAATATTATTTAAAAGTATTTTTATTAAAATACATAATATGTTAATATAATTATTATATATTTGTAAAATAAAAATTTTACTAATTATATATTATATATTAATTAAAAAATATAAAAAAAATAAATAAGAAAGAGGAGGAAGTAATGGCAACATTGTGAAGTCGTCTGTCTCGCGGGAGCAGACGCGCTGTCTTCATCCTCAAACAAACCAACTAAAATAATTCTTTCTTCAGAAATATCAAATTTCACAATCCCCAACACAACGATCCTTTTTTTTTTTTTAACCTATTTTTGCTTTTTTCCTCATCAATGGAGGTGCCAAGTTCTTGGGATGCACTTCGCAAGCAGGTTCCGATTATTTATTTATCTGCTTTTCTTTGTGTTTTTCTTAGCCAGATTTGATTCTTAGTATGTTGTAGATTTACGAAATTTGATGAGGAAATGTGCAATTCGGATACCCTTTTGGTCAAAGTTTCGATCTTTCTTTTTGGGGTTTCTTCAATTTGTTTGTCGGTGATGTGGAATTCGTGGGTTGAGCTTATAAAAAATGGTTTTTGTGTGCTGAGAGAGCTTACTTTGATGAATTGAGGTTGCAAAGAGTTGTAATGGTGGTGGATCCGGGATAATTCTGGAATGTGATGAATTTTGGGTTTGGTTTAGTTTTTGAGAATTGATGAGGGTTTTGAATTTTGAAGACTTGAGGTTATTTGAATGAGAATTCTGTTCCTAGATCAGGTTCGTTTGTTTATATAGGAAATTTTTAGAACCCTGATTTGATCTAGAAATTAGGTAATTTGTATGTTCATCTGATGCATCTAGAAAGAAAATGGATGTGAGTGAGACCAATAGATATGTGTTAGCTCTCTTTGATCCAACTCCCTTCATGTGCCGGGGTTGTCGTATCGAGCTGTAGATTGTTGTTTCCGAACCAGGTGTTTGACGGTAGATTGTGGATGGATATTGCAATTTGTAATATGTGATCAATGCGAATGATTAATAGAAACTCTTTAGAAAATGTGAATTCATTGTGATATCAAGTGACCTAATAATGATCATTTAGTTTGATTTATTTGTATGTATTATGGAAATGAATGATGTGAGATGTTAGAATGGTAACTTTTTCTTACAATGCAGATGGAAACTTTCCTAGATTTTTGTATCATGAGGACTTGTTACTTGTTAGAATTTCACAATGTTCTATACCAAGCATATCATTATTCATATGTACTTTTAGGGACATCAAATAATTCATTCAAGGTGTTTTTATCTATTTGTCCGTTAAATTTTGATTTTGTGAGGTGAATGATTGATTATAGATGAATATTTCACCAATCTTTTGCAGGCGAGAAAACTTGAAGCTCAGTTGGATGAGCAAATGAATCTGTATCGCAAATTGGTCTCTGCCAATGTTTCTACAAAAGCTGACGCCACTGAGAGTGATCTAGAATCATGGATTGATCGATTACTGAAACAACTCCAACAAGTAAACTCACAGATGCAAGCTTTGGTATCAACTGGTGGGTCAGAAGTGGTTTCTCATACTTTGAATAGACACCAAGAAATTCTTCAAGATCTCACCCAGGTATTCTATGGTATTAGCTTGATTTATGATTTTATGTGCCTCTAATTCTGCTTTGATTGCTTTGAATTCCTTCAACCTTTTGAACTTTTCATACTGAGCTAAGACATAAGTGAACTCCAGGAGTTTTTTCGCCTTCGCAAAAGTCTTCGGGCTAAGCAAGAACATGCTTCACTACTGGAGGATTTTAAAGAATTTGATCGAACTCGATTAGACTTGGAAGAGGGTTCTGAACAGCATTCACTCCTAAAAGAACATGCATCCATCAGTAGAAGTACAGGACAGGTTAGCAACACAAACGATTCACCTTACTTTTCTGATATAACAAGGCATTCTGTATCTTTTTCCATCCAGATATTCCCAGTGGAGTGCTAAATATTATTATATCATAGGTGAACCTTTATTGCTGTTGTTGTTGTTACCTGTTACTACGAGTATGATGTTGTCAATAGCGTAGTATTTGATTTGGGTATTATATAATTTTGCTTCAGCTGGATTTAGTTATATTGGAAGAAATTGGTTTAAACACTGCTTTCGTCGTCGTTTTTTATTATTATGATTTATTTTCTTCAAAGATTTGGAAGGTAAAAAGTAAAACTAGGAAATATTTTTGGATGTTCATCAAGAACAATACGCCTTTGATCCAGTGCATATTTCAAGAATGAAGAACAGTTGTCTAGTTTTAAACTGGGGTTGTCTTACTCTGAACCATTATGATTATTATTTTGCCGTAGATGGACAATGTTATTTCACAAGCACAAGCAACACTTGGCACGCTTGTACTCCAACGTTCAACATTTGGTGGCATCAATTCAAAACTCAGCAATGTTAGCAGTCGCCTCCCAACGGTATGACTCTTGTCATAATGGATTTCAGTGTTTTGATGTTTTCCATTTTCGCAATTTACTTCCAAATTATCTTATGAGAGATAGAGTAAGATTGCAAAGAAGGAGAATGCTTGTACTCAGATAACCAATGATATAGATCTTGGCATAATCTTTTACACCAAGAATATCTCAATTTGATCCACACCATTGGATTATCTAGATGCTCGAATTTAACTTGTGCGTTTAAGTAATTCTCGCCAAAGACATTGAACAACAATTTTAGTTTATTCGTGAAATATGATGTCACATGTTATTAGCATGCATGAATGTTGTTTGAAATCGATCGGCATTGCATTATAGCCATGCCCTCATTGGTGCTACAAGGCATAACTGTTATTCTTGTTGGATATCGTTCGAGATTCCGCCGCTTAATGTACTGCTTTTAATTATGCTGCAGGTAAATACCATACTTTCGGCAATAAAGCGAAAAAAGTCAATGGATACCCTTATACTTTCTCTAGTTGCATCAGTTTGCACCTTTCTCATTGTCATCTACTGGCTAACCAAATGAGGCGGTTTTTTCTTTGGGTTTTCGGCACCCGTTTGAAACTGTTGTATGCTGCTTATTGTCTATTGTTATGCTTACTGAAATGTACACCATGGTGAAGAAGGGTCAATTTTTTGGAGTAGTGTTATTGTTCATTTTATTTGTTTATAATCTTTGTATGAGAAGGTTTGTTGTTGTATAATCTTTGTATGACAAGCAATGTTGAGTAAAGATCAGATTGTTCCTGAAAAATTGGATCATGTTTCTTGTTTAGGATATCCAATATTCATATAGCATGTGGAAGATTGGAGGTGACTTATTTTATTGTTAATAGTTGGAATGAAAAAGGCATTACCAATATTGTTGGAATGTTAATTATTTTAGTTTATTTTATTTCAGTTTTTATTTTTATCACTTAATTCATATGCGATGCTGATATTCATTGTGTTACTTTTAGATTCCTAATGTGATTTTGCTCTCATAACATTTATTTGTTGGGTAAGAATTAATGATAAAATAAAAGGTAGTGCTTAAAATGGTTTCAAAATATAATGGTTGAATCTAAATAATTCGGTATTATGGTTAAATTAAATAGAATACATTTAACCAACTTGGGTTGATCGAGTTGTCAATTGATAACTTATTGATCAGTAACAGATATTTAAATAGTGATTCGTAGCAAATTAGTCCTTAACCTGCTCGGTTGTGGATTGATATTTCTAGTATTGGAAAAATATCTTCTCCATTTGATGTAAACAAATGACAACCTCAAAACCCCAAGATATTAACACTCATATTATGTGCCATGAAGCATAAAAAATTCAATTTGCTCTTTTATTTGTAGTTTTAAATTCAGATAATTATGAGGTGATCAATATTTTCAGTTTTTTTTTTTTTTTAAGGAAGGTAACTAATCCCTTCTACCAAGAATACGATGATTGTGATTGAAAATAGATTTTTTTTTATATATAAAGTCATTAGCAGAACAAATCTTTTGTTTAAAAAATTTGTGACCACGAACATATATAATCAAACCAAGATAACTAGAACAAATCTTGCCTGAAAAACTTAATAAACAACAAAGCAAGACCATTGATAACTGTTGTGATAAGTCTAAAAGGACTTGGATGTCCATTTTTTCTATGAGAATGAAGCTCCAAAGTCAAAATGATAATAAATGGAGCTTTGAATATTTGATCTGATATACCTATAAAAGGAGGTTAAGCCTCCGTCAATTTTACACACAACAACAACAACTGAATATTATTCTCTCTTCCTTTATACACATAGCAATAATAAAAGCAAATGCTATTCTCTCTCTCTTTACTTTTTATACTCCTTTCTATCTTTATATATATATTTATGCAATTCTCTCTCTTTTTACTTTTTATACTCCTTTCTATCTTTGTATATATATATATATATACATTACAACATATAATATTATTATTATATATATATATATATATATATATCTACTTAATATACTAAAACTGGGTTTTCCCCCAGCTACTAAAGGTGACGTGTCGATCTCTCATGCCTCCGTTTTCCCTCCAAAACGAATAAATTTTTTTTATTCTAAATTATTTTATTGTAATTATATTATAATTAATACTAAATAAATAATATATAATAATACTAATTTGGCAACATATCCTCGTTATAATTATATCAAATCAATATTTAATGCACTATTAAACTACTTATCAATTATCAATTAAAAATACTTTTAATAATTTCAATGATAATAATAATATCAATAATAGTAATAATAATAATAATAAATATTTGTTACCCAATTCACGTATATCAAATAATCTTTTTAAATTATTTTATAAAAAATATCTTTAATATAATTATATTATAATTAATATTTAATGAATAATATATAATTATACTAATTTAGAAACATATTTTCATTATAATTATATCAAATCAAAATTTAATGCATTATTAAAAAATTACCTTAATAATAGATAATTTACATATTTATTTTTGTTTTACTAAAGTCTATATATAGTGTTTTCCTGTGGTACATGAATCTAAATTTGAGAGTCAATTCATAATTTTATATTTAGTGTTTTTTTTACTACTTCATAGAATAAGAATGTATTCTTCGTTTTTTATTGAAGTTGATCCGATCCTTTTAAGGTACAATTTATAATTTTTTATAATATTTTTTTATATACTCATTCTATTATATTATTCTTTTGATAATTTTTTATTTGTTGTTACTCTAAGTTATTCTTATCGTCTAATGTTCCAGTTTGATTGTCTTTTGCCACAATCATTTACAATGCATCACATCCATAAAATACCTTATCGAGTTGTCTTCACTGATTCGGGTTCCAACTACATGGATGTAAGCGTTCAAAGAAGAGGCAATAGTCTCTACTTTACCGAAGGATGTAAGCGTTCAGTTTTGCTAAATTCATGACAAATTCAGATATGCAATTTCAACGATTGGTAATATATTTAAATTTTCTTAGTTTAAGATGTTCATTATTAGAATAATTTTTTAACATATTTTAATTTTTTTCAGAAATTACCAGCTTTCTTTTGCATGTATGCAATGCCATTGAGGGAAATAAGAGTTAGTTTGGTTTCTCGGTGTGGCAATTCTATACCTTGCCGCATTGCATGGATAGCGGATGATGAAGCTTATCTAATAAGAGGATGGTGTGATTTTGCACGAATTCTAAATATTAAAACTTACGATGTTATTTCAGTTGGTTGTTGTTACAAGAATGATTCTATACTATACGTGAATAAGGATTAGAATAGGTTCAATATTGTTTAGGTAATTTGGTTTTACTATTAGTATTTGATTAAATTATAATTATAGAATTTTAAATTATTGTCTCAATTTATATATTACGATTATTTTTTGTGGATGTGCTATTTTTAAATAATTTAATAAAATGAAGTAGTGTAAGATATTATTAACTTTATTTTTATCCTTTATTTCTTTATTTGTATTTTCATTATATTTGACAAAAAATGAACCTACACATATATTAAATCGTTGACCTAAAGACAATTTATTTGTCAATAAAAATAGATTTTATTTATAATTGGAATAAAATTTATTTACCAATAATCGGTGGATAAAATTGAAATTACACCCGTGTCATATAATTATAATTGATTAATTGGTATAAAATGAAATTATACCCGTGTCATGAGTAATAATCTAAATAATTATATCTTAACAAAATATAATTTGAAATAATTTATAAACAATTATCTTAACAAAAATAATTATTTAATAATTGATTTAAAAATCAATGCAAAAAATAATTATTAATAATAGTATTATTAACTGGGTAAATAATATAATTTTAAATTATTACTTAAAATATAAATAATATATGAAAATTTATTGAATAAATCAATGATTTTGCACCTTAATAATTTGATAATTATTATTTAATTAACCAGTTAATTGAATTAGTAATAACAATTTTCAATTTCAAATTTTGTATATTAAGTAGTTATTAAAAACTGGGTAATAACGATTTACACAGGAAAATCATTGATAAATTCAATTAATCATATAGAAGATAATATACTAACAGTTTTAGTATATTATTTATGGCAAGCGAAATTATTTCTTCATATTTTCTATTAAAATTGAAATTAGTAATAGTTTAAAAAAAAGTTTATTAATAAAATTACTAATAATCACATTTTTATACACAAGATATATGTTTTCTATATATTATTTAAAAAATATAATGAAACATGAATAATGAATGAGTATGTTATTTCTTCGACTAGCTAATTAATGCAAAATCGAGTACCTTTTTTTATTCGATTGAGGTCATATTCTATTTGGTGAAAGTTTTAATCACCTTAATTAAATCCTGTCTTTGTGCCTTAACTTATACAAGTAGTAATATGTTACATATTATTTGGTATATCTAAGTAGTTATTTTTCATAGTGAAGATGTAAAAAATCATATTAAGGTTTATTTCCAAATAATTAGTGGATGAATAATAGTAGATTATATTATTTTGGGAAAGTATTTTCATTATAATTATATCAAATCAATATTTAGTTATGATAAAATATGTTAATTATAATTATATCATAGAATTATAATAATTACGATATTTATGTTATATATTTTAATCATTTATGTACGTAAATAATTAGAAATCAATCAAATTAAATTATCACGGTAAATAATATGTTGTATATTATTACAAAAAATAATCCGTAGATAAAATTGAAATTACACCCGTGTCATATAATTATAATTGATTAATTGGTATAAAATGAAATTATACCCGTGTCATGAGTAATAATCTAAATAATTATATCTTAACAAAATATAATTTGAAATAATTTATAAACAATTATCTTAACAAAAATAATTATTTAATAATTGATTTAAAAATCAATGCAAAATATAATTTTTAATAATAGTATTATTAACTAGGTAAATAATATAATTTCAAATTATTACTTGAAATATAAATAATATATGAAAATCAATTGAGTAATCAATGATTTTGTACTTTAATAATTTGACAATTATTACTCAATTAACCAGTTAATTGAATTAGTAATAACAATTTCCAATTTCAAATTTTGTATATTAAGTAATTATTAAAAATTGGGTAATAACGATTTACACGGGAAAATCATTGATAAATTTAATTAATCATAAAGAAGATAATATACTAACAGTTTTAGTATATTATTTATGACAAGGGAAATTATTTCCTCAAATTAAATTTTATATAATTATAGTAAGTCTCTATAATTAAAGCAATATAAAACTGCTTCATATATAGCAATAATATTATACATATTTATATATCTCTTCTTTTATCTCTTTTTTTAAAATATTGACATATAATTAATGTAGAAAATATATAATATTAAACTGTTTTGTTATGCATATATATGAATTTATATAATAACCCGTATAATTTATACGTATGAAATAATACATATGTCAACAAAAGATTTCATAATTTTTGAAAACCACTGTTTTGTTATATGAAATTGAAATTGAAATTAAATAATTTCTATTTATATAATTTTTTTTATTAGTATCAAGTATTTTCATTAAAAATTCATATCGTTTGTAATTAGTATATATATATATATATATATATAAGTCGTAATAGTCAATTGTTTCAATTATTTTGACGTTAATGCTCTTGCGAATGAACTAAGTGGGTATTTAAAAAGGCTAACTAATGAGCAGAAATTTGCATACGATCAAATAATTGGTGCTGTTAGCGGTAATATGGGTGGATTTTTCTTCTTATACGGTCAATGTGGTTGTGGAAAAATATTTTTATGGTCAACTATATCATGCTCAATTAGGTCTAAAGGAGGTATAGTTTTAAATGTTTCGAGTGGGATTGCTGCACTTTTGTTGCCTAATGGAAGAACTGCACATTCAAGATTTAAAATTCCTTTTGCCATAAATGAGGATTCTTTGTGTAGCATTAAACAGGGAAGTCCTCTTGCAAGGTTAATATCCAAGCTAAGGCCAAATTAATCACATGGGATGAAGCTCCAATGATAAGTAAGTATTGTTACGAAGCTTTAGATAAATGCCTCAGAGACATCTTAAGGTGCTCAGATTCGTATAATGCTCATTTGCCATTTGGAGGTAAAGTTGTTATTCTCGGAGGAGATTTTAGACAAATTTTACCTGTAATTCTCAGAGGCTCAAGGCAAGATATAATTCAGTCTTCTATTAATTCTTCATATTTGTGACATAACTGTAAGGTTTTGAAGCTTACAAAAAACATGAGATTGTCACTAGGTGAAAACAACAATATACAAGAACTCAGAAATTTTGCAGAATGGCTACTAAAAATTGGTGATGGTTTGGCTGGTGATACAACAGATGGTGAATCGATCGTTCATATACCATCTGACATTTTGATTAAGAACTCTGAGACAGTTTTGGATGACCTCATTGATTTTGTGTATCCAAATATGTTATCCAATTTATCCGTTAAAATTTATTTCAAGGATAGAGCAATTCTTGCACCAATTTTGGATTTTTGTGTCACTGATGTCAACAACAAGATGACTGCAGGGCTACCTGGACAAGAAATAGTCTACTTAAGTTCAGACTCTGTGTGTGCTGAAGAGGGAAATATGGAACTTGAGTTAGATGCTTTCTCGCCGGAGATTCTAAATGGAATAAATTGTTCAGGTCTACCACCACACAAGTTGGTTTTGAAGGTTGGCGCTCCTGTTATGTTGCTGCGGAATATAGACCAAACTAATGGTTTGTGCAATGGAACGAGGATGCAAGTTAGAAGAATGAGAAATCATGTGATAGAATGCAAGACTTTAACTGGTAACAAAGTTAGAAGTATTGTTCTTATCCCAAGAGTGAATCTAATTCCAAATAATGAAACATTGCCGGTCAGGTTTCAAAGAAGACAATTCCCAATTATCATGTCATTTGCAATGATAATAAATAAGTCCCATGGACAAACTCTATTGAAACTTCCAAGGCCAGTTTTCACTCATGGTCAATTGTATGTTACGTTATCAAGGGTAACGAGTAAAGATGGTCTGCGAGTGCTGTTGCAAGATCATGGACACTTGGAAGATAACTGCATGATAAATGTGGTATATAGAGAAGTTTTTGAGAGCCTATAATAAAAAGGTAATAACAAAATGTCTTACTAAATCTATTTATTTATTAAAATTTATTACTATCACTTAAAAAAATTTAGAAATTCTAGGAACTAATAGATGAATTCTTATTATACATTAATTGTTTGAAAATATTAAAATTATCATTAAAATTCGTATAATTTTATATACAAACATTGATACGGTATTGTTTCATGTATATATTTTGCAGGTATCAAAAGATAGCATTGAATTGTTATTCAGTAAATTTAAATTATTTATTGTTTATTACAAAACTTTTTGCATTAGGATTCTCTATTAATTTGTTCTTCATTTTGAGCTGATTTTGATATTTTCTTACTTCACAGTAAACCAACATATAAAATTTTGTTAGTAGATTTAAATATTACTAGATTATTTATGGTCATATTGAGTATATATGCCTGATTTATTGAAAAAAGTAGATTAAATAACTATTTTATAGTTAATACAATTAATACTATATTAAAAAAAGAAAAATAACGTATACAAGTTATTTTTTTATTAATTAAATTATTATAATTAAAATGAAATTTAACATAATAACTTAAAATTATAATTTTAATCTTATCACGTGCATGGCACGGGTGATTAAACTTGTATATAAATGATTATTGAGCTAATTATTTTAATACTAGAGTCTTCTATTTATACATCTTTATTTTATATATCTTTTATTTTACAACACGTTATCAGCACGAGACTTTGATCAAATTTTTAAGAAGACTCAGGTAACAATTTTTCATTATGTCGAAACTCTCTCATCTTGAATTCAATGCTCTTGATATATCTGGAAACAATTATTTATCATGGATACTAGATACTGAAATCCATCTTGATTCAATGGATCTTGGAGATACCATTAAGGCTGAAAATAATGCATCCCAGAAGGATAAAGCTAAAGCCATGATTTTTCTTCGCCGTCATCTTGACGAAGGATTGAAAAATGAATATCTTACATTAAAAGATCCTGCAGATCTTTGGAAAGACCTTGAAGAAAGGTATAATCATCAGAAAATGGTGATACTTCCTCAAGCCCGATATGAATGGACGCATTTGCGTTTACAAGATTTTAAATATATAAATGAATATAATTCTGCAATGTTTCGAATCACCTCACGAATGAAATTGTGTGGGGAAAAAAATAACTGATCATGATATGTTGGAGAAAACTTTCTCAACCTTCCATGCCTCGAATGTGCTCCTGCAGCAGCAGTATCGAGAGAAAGGGTTTAAAAAATATTCTAAGTTAATTTCTTGCCTTCTTGTTGCTGAACGTAACAATGAGTTGTTATTGAAAAATCATGAAGCGCGCCCAGCTGGCGCTGCCCCATTTCCTGAAGTAAATGTGGCAAATTACCCCAGAAGAGGTAAATGGCAAGGTTTTAATAATAAGAAAAATTATGGAAGGAAAAAGAATTATGTTCAAAAGAGAGGATCTCACCAGAAGTGGGATAAAGAAAGGAATATCAGACAGAATAAATCAACAGAGGATAAGTGTTTCCGTTGTGGTGGAAAGGGCCATTGGTCTCGTACATGTCGTACCCCAAGGCACCTAGTCGATCTTTACCAGGCATCTTTGAAAAAGGACGACAAAGGAAAGGAAACAAATTTGTTTCAAATGATGCTGAGAACTCCACCACTCATTATGATGTATCTGATTTCTTTGAGGATCCTGAAGGAAATATTGGTCATCTGATCAATGATGGAATAATTTAATATGTGGGATTGTGAAGTATCTATGTAAATAAATAATGTAAAGAACTTATTGTTAAGTTTTATTTTCTATGTATTTAAGTTTCAAATGTGATGTACATAAATAATGAAATATTAATGTTTATGAATTTTGAAATTATTAAATGTGTCAAATTTTAAAATAAAATTTTAGTATATGACATTATTTTATATACAGTGTTTCTTAGAAAAATAATTCTGATCAAGTATTCAATTTAACTATGCATACTACTCATTTTATTATTATTTGTTTTTGAAGAGAATGGCAAGGATATGTAATGAAGATGTATGCCTTGCGGATTGTGCAAGTTCGCACACTATTCTCAAAAGTGATATATATTTTACCCATCTTGTGCCAAAGGATGAATATGTTAATACTATTATTGGCTCAGGCAATGTGATAGAAGGCTCCGGAAGAACTATAATTTTGTTTCCTGGAGGAACAAAATTTATAATAAATAATGCACTATTATCTACCAAGTCTCTGAGGAACTTGTTGAGTTTCAAAGATATTCGCCGAAATGGATATTATGTTAAGACGATGAATGAGGGAAATCATGAGTATTTATGTATCACAACTCATGATTCAAATAAGAAAGTTATATTAGAAAAATTACCCTCACTTTCATCTGGCAGATTTATTTACAAAGTCACTCCCAAAATCCTCCTTTGAAAGATTGGTACATGAGATTGAGATGCGCCGATTTCGAGACATTAAATGATGTCGGCAAGAGGGAAAAACTGTACTCTTTTTCCCTTTGTCAAGTTTTTTTCCCATTGGGTTTTTCTTGACAAGGTTTTTAATGAGGCAGTCCCCATCACTAAAGGACTTTGTACTCTTTTTCCTTCACTAAAGTTTTTCTCACTGGGTTTCTTTAATAAGGTTTTAATGAGACATAATCCTAAAATGGTCATCCAAGGGGAGTGTTGTAATAAGTCCAAAAGGACGTGGATGCCCATTTTCCCTATGAAAATGAAGCTCCCAAACCAAAATGATAATAAATAGAGCTTTGAAGATTTGACCTTATGTATCTATAAAAGGAGGTTAAGCCTCCGTCAATTTTACACACAACAACAACAATTGAATATTATTCTCTCTTCCTTTATACACATAGCAGTAATAAAAGCAAATGCTATTCTCTCTCTCTTTACTTTTTATACTCCTTTCTATCTTTATATATATATTTATGCAATTCTCTCTTTACTTTTATACTCCTTTCTATCTTTGTATATATATATACATTACAACATATAATATTATTATATATATATAAATTATTATTGAGCTAATTATTTTAATATTAGAGTCTTCTATTTATACATCTTTATTTTATATATCTTTTATTTTACAACAATAACTACATTATTCGCATTGTAGGATGATTAGAAATTTTATTTACTTTTCTATTTTCAATTTTTATTTCAAACTATATATTTTAATTGGAAATTTATTCAAGTTGAACATTCACATATTTTTCCATTTCTTATTTCTTTGCATGGGTTGAAGAGAAGAGAGTAAGTGGGTTAAATTTCAATATTCATAATGACAGGAAACTCCGCCTATGTTACACTTGCGGTACATAGCCGGTTCCAAGCCCGGATAAAGGAGGAGGGTTGTGTTAGGTCTTCGGCAACCAACGTAAAAATATAGCCGAACCCCCATGACATGAATCAAAGACATTATTGCGCTAAAGCTAGGTCGTTACCCGGAAGTAACGCGCCGTATGGCTCGAGTACGGTGTCAAAGCAAGAGCCGCTGCATCGGTGCCTGGATGTAGTGTTAAATGAGCAAGGATTCTCGCGTTTCGTGAACGGACGAGGGTAAATAAGCTAGTTCACAAAGGAAAAGGTAAAGGTCGAAGCGACAAAAGGTTGAGATTTGGGACATGGAACATAGGCACTCTAACAGGAAAGTACATGGAGGTGGTGGACACCATGACAAGGAGGAAGATTAACATTATGTGCCTACAAGAAACGAAATGGGTTGGTGCAAAGGCTAGGGAGTTGGATTCTTCTGGTTTCAAACTTTGGTATACAGGAAAGGTGAAGAATAGGAATGGAGTTGGAATAATTGTGGATAAGCAGTGGAAGAAGGACGTAGTTGATGTCAAGAGGGTGGGAGATCGGATCATCTCTATCAAACTTGTGGTGGAGGGAGGTGCTTTCCATGTGATTAGCGCCTATGCACCGCAAGTGGGTTCGGACGAACAACACAAGATAAGGTTTTGGGAGGATCTAGAGAGTTTGGTTCAAGGCATACCTTTGGGAGATAAGATTTTCTTAGGAGGAGATTTAAATGGCCATGTTGGGAGAGAAGTGACTGGATATGGGAGTATTCACGGAGGCCATGGTTTCGGGGTGATCAATGCCGAGGGTAAAACTATTTTGGACTTTTCCTCAACTTTTGATCTTCTCATCGCAAATACATGTTTTAAAAAGAGAGACGAACATCTTATAACCTATAAGAGTGGCATGACAAGCTCTCAAATCGACTTCTTCTTGTTGAGGAGAGTCGACCGGAAATTTTGCATTAACTGTAAAATTATCCCGGGAGAGAGTTTGACAACACAACATAGGGTGCTCGTCATGGATTTTCGCGTTGAGCAAAAGTTGAGGAAAAGACATCATACGAAGAACCCAAGGACGAGGTGGTGGCGGATGAAAGGTGAGGAACAAAGAAGCTTCCTAAGACGGGTAGGAGAAGAGGCAAAGTGGGATGGGAATGGAAGCGCGGAAGAGATGTGGAGGGAGATGGCAGAAGTTATTAGAAGAACAGTAAAAGAAAGTTTTGGTGAATCTAAAGGAATAGGACCAAGAGACAAGGAGTCCTGGTGGTGGAATGCGAGTATACAAGAAAAGATAAAGATAAAAAGAGAATGCTTTAAAGAGTGGTCTTTATGCCGCAATGCAGATAACTGGGAAAAATATAAGGCGGCTAAGAAAGAGACAAAAGTGGCTGTAAGTGAAGCAAGAACAAGAGCATATGAGAGTCTCTACCAGTCTTTGGGCACGAAAGAAGGAGAAAAAGGTATATATAGAATTGCAAAGAGCCGGGAAAGAAGAACGAGAGATTTGGATCAGGTTAAGTGCATAAAGGATAAGGATGGAGAGGTGTTGGCTCAAAAGGAGAAGATTAATGAAAGGTGGAAGAGCTACTTCTACGAGTTATTTAATGAGGGACAGAAGACTCTTCCGAGCCTTGGTCCATTATGCACAAGGGAAGAAGATCAAAACTTTGACTACTATCGAAGGATTCGAGACTTCGAGGTAAAAGAGGCTCTAAAGCAGATGAAAAATGGCAGGGCAGTAGGACCTGATAATATCCCGATTGAGGTTTGGAAGGGTCTTGGAGGAAAAGGCATCAACTGGTTAACCAAGCTTTTTAATGAGATCTTAAGGTCAAAGAAGATGCCTGATGAGTGGAGAAAGAGCACCTTGGTACCTATCTACAAGAATAAGGGGGATATACAAAGTTGCGGAAATTATAGAGGGATTAAGCTTATGAGTCATACTATGAAGTTATGGGAAAGGGTGATAGAACGGAGGTTGAGAAAAGAGACACAAGTAACAGAGAACCAATTTGGATTTATGCCAGGCAGATCTACCACTGAAACGATATACCTATTAAGAAGGATGATGGAGAGGTATCGTAGTAATAAAAGGGATCTACACATGGTGTTTATTGATTTGGAAAAAGCGTATGATAGGGTACCAAGGGAGGTCTTATGGAAGGTTTTAGAAAAGAGGAGAGTAAGGATCGCATATATTCGGGCAATTAAAGACATGTATGATGGGGCCACAACTAGTGTGAAGACTCAAGGTGGTGTGACAGAGGAATTCCCTATTGGTATAGGATTATACCAGGGATCATCCTTAAGTCCATACCTTTTCACATTAGTCTTAGAAGTACTCACAGAGCACATCCAAGAGCCTGTGCCATGGTGCATGCTTTTTGCCGATGATATCGTCCTTATGGGAGAGTCAAGGGAAGACCTAAATAAGAAGTTGGAGTTATGGAGAGAAACTCTAGAAGTGTATGGTCTGCGCATAAGCCGTAGCAAGACGGAATATATGGAATGTAAGTTCCGTCTGAGAAGGGAAAACTCCAATATAGAGGTGAAAATTGGAGAGAACACCCTACGAAAAGTTAAAAGTTTTAAGTATCTTGGGTGCATCATACAGGATAATGGAGAGATTGAACATGATGTAAATCATAGGATCCAAGTAGGTTGGTCAAAATGGCGGAGTGCATCTGGTTTTATATGCGACAAAAAAGTGCTTTTAAAACTTAAAGGTAAATTCTATCGCACCGCTATAAGACCAGCTATGCTGTATGGTACGGAGTGTTGGGCGGCTAAAGGGGAGCACGAACATAAGCTGAGTGTGGCAGAGATGAAGATGTTGAGATGGATGAGTGGTCATACGCGATTGGATAAAATAAGGAATGAAGATATAAGGGAGAGAGTTGGAGTAGCACCTATTGTGGAAAAGATGGTTGAATCGCGTCTCAGGTGGTTTGGACATGTGAGAAGAAGACCGATAGAACATCCAGTCAGGAGGGTGGATGAGATGGAAGATGGACAAAGGGCGAAAGGCAGAGGAAGACCTAAGAAGACCATCCATGAGGTGGTCAAACGAGATCTACATGTAAACGGTCTCTCTGTAGACATGATACATGACAGAGCACAATGGCGTCGTTTGATTCATGTAGCCGACCCCACTTAGTGGGACAAGGCTTTGTTGTTGTTGTATTCATAATGACAGGAAGTAATAATGTGATTTAATCTATGTAATTAACTAGGCTTTGTTGTTGATTTTTTTTTTTTTAGATTCTTATTTAAAAAGGCACTTATTCTAATGAAAATGTCTAAAGCATTTTTCGATTAAAATATTTGTTTAGACATACTTTAAAAACATGATTTATGAAAAAAAAATAGTAGTTTAAAGAGAATAATAACGCTTTTAGATAAAGATAATATATTTATTATATATTAAAAATCTAAAATTAAATTCTACAATCCATCATTCAATAAACAGAAGAAAGTATTTTAACATCAAGATAATTATAAAGTTTTCATTAAAGTATCTATCATTTAAAAAATATTTATTAGATATATAATTATTTATATATTTCTTCTTATACATTTTTTAAAAAAGTGATTTCATGATATAGTATCTGAATTTTTATAATCTAAAGTTCTAGAATTCAATTCTTATTATTGACTTGAAAAAAAAATTAACATAAAACAAATGAAAAAAAAATCTAAATTAATTTTATGTAAATCCCAAAAAAAAAATTCTTGTGTGAGAAAATATATTATAAATATTTATTTATTTTTATCAGTTTAACCTTTTAAAAATACTTTAAACCCCATACCTACTTACCCTCCAAATTAGATTACTTTCAAAATGAAAATTTCATACAAGTTTTCACTTGGGTCTACTTTTTCCCTCATAATCTATTTAATCCTTTTTAGTTTACCAAAAAGAATTTAACTCTTTTTTTTCTTTAAAAAAAAAGCACATGATAATATGATCCTATATATGACTAATGGGTTATAGACACGTCTAGGGTTTTTTTCAATAGTGGAGTTTGAATCATCCGTAGATGTTCTTGTATTTGGTGTGATGGGTTGGTGATTGACAACACATTATTGAATCACTCTTTATTGCCTTTATTGACATTGTTTCATACAAAGTAAACAAGCAATGACATTTTATGAAGGGATTTTGGATCAAATTTAGCCAAGCAAACACAATAATACCAAAGAATAATGCATGCACTTTAAGCAATGGAGAGAATACTTATCCTTCTTACATCATCTCCAACCATAATGCATGTACTTTAGTTTCATGTTTTCATTGACATTTATCATTGTCACTCAAGGATTCTATATTATGCAAAATATCATATTCTTTCACATAAATCCTAGTCTTTCTTTTTAGGTCTTCACCTTTTTATTTTATTTAATTTTATTTCTTTTTTCATATATATCATCTTATGCTCTCTTTATTTTGTCCATTATATTGATGTTACCTTGAGATTAAGAGTATATAGTTTCCAAGAGTAATTAAGAGATCACTTAATTAAGAATATAAAGTTTATATGTCAATTCAAATGATAATTTTTGTTGTTTGAGTGTCATTTAATAATTTTAATATATATAGTTGTTACCATATAAGAAATATTTTTAAGGTATAATTTGAATAACAATTATGTTAAGTATATACTAAAATCAGCTATTAGTATAAAATATATGTTAGAATATAAAATATACATTAAAAATAAGTTAAACAATATATATATATATATATATATATAATGACTGATTTTAATAACTAATTTTAGTGTGTAAATAATATTTTTATTCGAATAATTATCAATGCCAAAAATTTATCTGTAAATATCAAATTATATATATATATATATATATATATATATATATATATATATATATATATCATCTTATTTAAAAAACTTGATTCAAGGTTATAGTATATGTCTACTACCAATATATGTTTAAGATCATATTATTATTGGTTCAATGAAACAAAGCATGATGAATTTATATAAAATTGTCTTCCTCAATCTCCTAACAACAATTCTCTTCCAAGAAAGTTATAATTAAGTAGGGAAATTTTCATATTTAGGGTTGAAATCAATCACACAAGTATCATTTTTTTCCTTGAGGCAAAAAATTAAAAGACAAGTAAGAGCACCTATATATATATACTTATATTTTCTTGTAATTAATTAAAAAAGCGAGATTTTTCTTGTAAATAAGAAAAAAATAAAAACAAAAAGTGAGAATTATTGTATCCCTCCAACTCGTCTTACTCATTGATATATATATATATACAAAAATTTTTTAAATGTATCTAAAATATCAATATTTTAATAATTTTAACGGTTAATTTTAATTATAAAAAATATATTAAAATATATATTAATTAAAATTAACGGCTAAAATTATTAGAACACTACTGATTTTCTAAGTACATTTAAAAATTTTCATATATATATATATATATATATATATATATATATATATATATATATATATATATATATATATATATATATATATATTTGCTGGCCTGATGTCAAAATCTCCACAGCTAGCTAATGTGGAAGACGATTAAAGTAGTATGCTTCTCCAACCAAATCAAAGTTAAAGGAAGGAAATCTATCATTCAATTTCAAACTGTTCAAGGGCTCCTATTAGACCAAATTTGCATATAGTTATTAGCCAATTATCCTGAAGAGATAGAAAACAAGTTGTAGTGGAATTTTCCAATTTGTTCATGGTGTTATTATATGCACTAACTTTAATTTAACTTCATTTTGGTCCTTTTCCTATGGAAGCCACACAAAGAAGATATCATTTTCTTGTCATTATCCTTTTTCTTCAAATGGATTTGATTCCAAGCCAACGTACACACAACCACAAAGAGTTAAGCAAACTCAAAAGTTGCTACTAATCCATCCACCAAATGCCAATTTTGAATTTCTTCTTTTTGCGACGGATATGACTACTGTCGCAAAAAAATACTTACATATTCTTAAAACAGATTAAATCTATACTTTATAATACGTATGATTATTTAATTTTTTACTTATAAAATTTAACAAGAAATGATATAAATAAAAAAAAATCAATCTTAAAAGAGTATGCGAGTTATTACGAATCGACAATTATCTCTAAATCCAATTCTTTAAACTAATTTTTGGAGTTGAGTTAGATCTATTCAGCATTTTCGTGAAGCCAACCGTACGTGCGGCCATAGTTGCTTGTGTCCAACACTTTGTGTATGTTGGTTGTTGTCACAATCACACAATAAAAATGAGGTTGCAAGAAAAAAAAGCCTCCATCCCCTTATAGGAAAATGAAAGGGAATGAAGTGGGGGACCTCACTTTGCATGCTGTGTAGCATTCATTTCATCATTTGAATGAAAAAGATTAAATTTGATGTGATTAGCATAATCTTACTTGGTACTAAGACATTATTAGATATATGTAATTATTTCTTAATTTGTCCCTAGGGCTTAATTATTAGGATATGAATATATATATGCTAGAGAGACAAAAAAAAACAGTGAGAACTTGTCTTATTTCGCATTCATTAATTGTCGCAACAATTAATAAATACTAAATAAGATAAATTATGACTGTTTTTGATTAATTTTTTTTTGTTACCAAATATTTCTGATATATTATTATTTGGTGTGTAACTTAGAAGACAAATCCCACTATAGTTTTAGATTTATATATGATTTTGCAAACTACTTACCTAACATTTGCCATGACAAAGTCAACTTTCTACCTAAACCTTGGTAGTTAATTAATACACTAATGACCAAATAAATAACAGTTCTATTTTTGAGATCAATAAGCTAAGGGAGACAATAATTCAACTTGAGAAAGAGAAATTAAATAAGGGGACAAGGAAAAAACAAAGGAGGGGGAGAAGGAAAGCACTACAAAATTTCTGGCCCTAATTTGGAAATTTAACTTGTGCATGGAATCATGCACATGTTATGTGGGAAAGAATAAAATAAGCAAATTAAATTAAAATGTATATAGAGCCAAAAATTATTGCCAAAATTGAATTGCCAGAATTATGTAGTATGCCATTGAGATGAACATGTTTATACTTGGAAATTGCTGAATGGCAGGAAATAATTCAATGTGAATGTTGATAGAAGTACGTGTCGAAATTTGATTGCTTATAGTTTTCCAATGTATTGTTAGGGTTTGTAATTTTATATGGAGTATTAGATGTATGTTTTTATCAAATTATAATTAATTAAATTTAAAATTTTGCTACCTAAATGTGAAGTATATATCACAAAATTGTGAACGATGATTTGTTATTTTATATTAAAAAGTTTATTAATTTGGACTGATAATATAAAATATTTTATATAGTCGTCTAATCACATATTTTTTTGACTAACTATTCATGTAGTCAATGTATATAAAAAGTAATAATTATTTTTAATGATTTAATTTTATATAAAATTAAATTTTATAATAAAATAATAAAATTGCATGAACAATTATTATGATATTCTATATATATATTAATATATATATATATATATATTATTTTTTTAGACTCTATAATAATTTGATAAATACTCATCTTTACTCTACATTGTTGTTATCTATTTTCTATTTCTTTTTTGGTGAATTATCTATTTTTCTTTTTAAATAGTTACTATATATATTCCATACTAAATAAAAGTGCTCTTTATATATTTTGTGCCTTTTAAATATAACATGTTTTAAATTCTTACTATCTAGAAGATAGTTAATTACTCACCATATTTTCTTTTTTCACTCTTTAATTTTTGTGTATTTACCCTACCATATCCTACAACCATGAAAAGTGATTCTATCAAGCAAAGCATTATTATTGATAAGCAAAATGATGATATTTATTATGAAGGAACATGAATGAAATAATGTGGAGCCATAAAAGGAGAAAGTTGGGATTGGTTATCATCTTTGGATGAAATTATTCACATGTCACCTTTGCTTGTCGAAGAAAGGACATTAAACTTCCCTCTGAAATTCCTAGAATAGGCTTCAATTAGACAATTATATTATTATTGAGTGTTAGGAATTGAAAGGACCCATATCCATCCAACCATGAAAAATATGATTTTGCTCTTTGATAATACTAGTGAACTTACCTACCTAGTGTGTTCTCATCTCTCTCTAGAGTAATAGGGGCAGTTTAGTAATTCTCAAACTTATATCATGATGAGGGTGAGCCTAATATAATTAGATTCTTCATTTTGAAAGATTCCGAATAAATTAGTAATAATAATATTATTAATAAGCTAGTAAGCATGCATGATGTGAATCTTCTAGAAAAAAATATATATTATGCATGCACAACTGTGATTTTATATTATCACTAAACATATTTTTCTTTAAGAATATATTATTAGACTAAAATAAATAATTAAGAAAGTTTAGGAAATTATTTTATTTTGTACACATACACGATCTATAATTTAGAAGGAAAAGTAGCTCATACTCTCAAAAATTGTTCAAGTGACATATATAATTTAATTTTGATGCCTATCATCATAAAATAATTTTATACATGTATTTAATTATGGGTGTTTATAGTATAGTTTGAATCAAGTTTGAATAAAAATTTTATCCGATCCGAATACTAGTTTTACTTACCCTGCAAATTGAATTGGATGATATTTTAAAAAAATTCGATCCAATCTGATCTAATTTCAAGCAGTTTTGATTGGATTAGATTAGATTTACGATTTTATAAATTAAAAAAATTAACGGTTTTGCTAGGGACTAATTAGGAGCTAGGGTAGCCAACTAGAACCAATTAGTTGAAAAATAAGAGGTCTATAGTTGGATTGAGTTGGCTTAGGTTGTATTTGGCTTTTTTCAAAAATTAAATATACATAACAAATTTTAACATCAAATTTTAAATAACCAACAATAACACAACAAGTTTCAAATATTATAAAATATTTATTAAATAATAATAATACATGAATAATATAAAAATATATAATAAATTAAATATATTATAAATAAAATTATAAATATAATAATAAAATAATATTATTATAGTACATTGTTCGATTTGAATTGGATTGGATTGGTTTTGTAAAATAGTAGTTTTGAAATTCGATTCGATCTATGTGGTTTGCAAAAATAAAATCCAATCAAATTTAAATTAGTGTGATTTTAATCAATTTTCGGTTTAGATTGAATTGGATGAACGATTTAATTTAAATTGATTTGAATTTAAATACTGCTATATTTAACTACGCAATGCTACATTAATAAAAACAACTATTTTTATTTATTGCATAAATTATCATTAAAAAGATTATTTTGATTGAATATAATTGTATAAAATATTTTATATTATTAAAAGATCAAAATTTAACTTTAAGCTGAATTATTTTAGTTATTATTTATTAGTTATTACTTATTACCCCTTGTCTTTAGATATTCTTAATATACACCTTTTTAGAGAATATCATCATTTATAAGTAACTATTTGAAATAATTGGTAATAAATACCTTTGAGAGATCAAGTAACCACTAAACAAGCCATTATTGCTATTTAGTATATAGAACACTTTGTGATAAGTACCTAGCTTGTGTGCCAATTCTTAACTAGTGGTTAGCTCATTACTCCATTTAAGTAAGTGCTGGGAATTGAATCTTGTTTTGTATATGCAGTAATTTATTGGTCAACAATAAATTTTTAAATAAAACTCAGTATCGCGACAAATTAATTCTTAATTTGTCGTATTAAAAGATACTGTAAAAAACCAAAAAAATAAAATGACAAAGCAATGCAAAATTCAGAGAGTATTGATTGAAGGAGAAGTGAGAGAGAGAGAGTTTGGTGAGTGCATGAATCCCAAATTCTTTATGAAAATCTTTGAGAGCAATCAAACCAGCTTTAAACATGTACATACCATACATCCATCTCATTCATATAAAGTATAGTTTAAAAATATCCAATTGGACCCTTTTAATGTTGACACTAACTGACAAGGAGGGCAATAACATATAGTAGCTAGCTAGCATAGATATTTGATTGTTTGTCTAGATGTAGTGTGATCTTTAAATTTAATTTGTATTATTAGAAAATAAATTCAACTGTATATTATTTCCTAGTTTCCCTTCTATATTTTAGAATTTTCTCTGCTGAAATTAAGTTTATATTTCAAAAGATTTAATTTTTATGCATTATCAAACATAAAATAATAGTTTTATACAAGTATTACTTTAACGAGAATCAATGGCACTAATTCTATTTCTTGTTTTTATTTGTTTGTTTGTTTTGAACTCAAAAATTAATTTTTTTTATTATTATCTTCTTATTTTTTTTTACTATTTTCATATTCAAATCATTACAATCACTACTATAATCACTACAATTATAATTTTTATCACTATTTAAAAAAAATTATAATCGAAGAAAAGAGTATTTTAAAAATATTAATTTTAATTAAAAAATTAAAATAAAATAAAACTTTAAAATAAAAATAAAATATTAAAAATAAAATTAAAACTTCACCTAAATATTAAAGACTAAATCAAGTAATTTACCTATACAAGAACATATAGGGCACAATAATTATTCATTATATTATTCCTTGACCACTTTATTTCTTGTTAGGAATCAATGGCTACATATATACACGTACTTGACACGTGTCTATATTTTTATCAAACCCACGAAAAAAAAATAATGCTAATATCACTTAGATATTAATAAATTAAAAAATATTATAAATATACCGAAAATTAACATTAAATTAAATTAAATTAAATTATTAACCATATATATATTATTTTATATATTTTAATATAGTATAATTATAATAAATTAGTGATAAAGTAATGGACACGTCTATTTGGTATGATGAGGTAAACAAACAATAATAAGAGGACAAAGACAAGAGTTTCTGTGGAGATACTACAAATCCACCATGTTGATTAAGAAATTAAGAGCATCACAGCTTTTTTCATTAGACAAGTCTATTCTAAAACTAATAATTCTCAGAAATTAAAAATAAAAAGTATGTAGTCTATTGACTATTGTTCATACCTTGGATTTTTTTAGTGTGTCATAGCATGTAGACGTGAATATACCCTTAAAAAGGTACATAGCTACAACACATAGCAATGTGAAAACTGAAAAGACATGAAATTAAAAAAAAAAAAAAAGAGAGACAAGAACCAATGGAGGGGTTATGGACTTGCACGTGTTGGCAGGAGGAGTTCAATCAGCTTGGAAGATTTTTAGTTCTTATTACTACATACATCATCAATGAATAGGGGAATGCAAATGGAATAATATGATTTGTTGATTATGAAAAAAAAGTTTACATTATCAATTGATTTTTTTTATTAATAGTCCAATTAATGAAAATAGAGTTAGTTATAGTAGAAAATAGAATATTAGTCATAGCATATTATTATTATTATTATTATTATTATTATTATTATTGATGAATTAAATTTTCTTTTCACTATTTACTATTTAAATAGCTAGGCATAAAATAAAAAAAGTCATAAAAATAAAAATATAAAAAATATTAAAGAGTCAGCAAATTTTATTTTTTTGTCATTAATTAATCAATATTATTAAAAAATATAGGCTAAAAATATAAGATTTTTTATATTTAAATTACATAAATATAGTATTACAAAAATGAATAAACGCTAAGATATTTATGAAAATACATTCTAGAACACATCTCGGATGGTGAGGTGATAATCCCAAAATGGACATATTTCGGACGCTTAGCTCTCGTGCTGTGATTATGTACATAATTTTCAGATGCTGTAACTTATATACGCATGCGAACTTATTTCGGATGCTGTGACTCTATCCACGATGATGACTCATATCTTGGATGCTAAAACTCCATTCACATTACGTGTTTATCTCGAATGTTTAGTATCTTATTTCCGTCCTAATACATATCCTAGGTGTACCCAAGATGTGACTCAACGTCACTCTGTCACAACATGGGAACTAAGCATTCGAGATATGCGCATTTTGAGGTTACCCCTCAGCATCCAAGATATGTCTCAAGATGCATTTTTGTAAATATCTTAGCGTTTATTCATTTTCATAATTACTATAGTTATTTAATTTAAATAAAAAAGTCTAAAAATATATTATTAGATTATTAGACTAAAAAAATTGAATCAATAACTAAAATACTAATAAAAAATAATAAATTTTGTCCGGTTTTGAGTTTTTTTTTTCTCAAAATATAATTTGTTACTTTTATATTAAAAAAATTACACTTGTCATTACATAAAACTTAACACTTCTAAAATTTACATTGTACTACTTTTACTCTCAAACTCAATTACTCAAAGTACTAGCTCTAGCTATGTATGTATGAATGAATGAATGAATACATTGATTTCTATACACATAGATAGATTTTTGACATTCCCTATTTGATTCTTGTCGTGACATTCTTTTCACTCACATTTACATCATCAACCGTACTTGTTAGTGTTAGTTCCCAACAAGTTGCAATCACTACAAAATAAAAATAAAAAATAAAAAATTGGATGACTTAATTTTTAGATTTTGCAATATTAAGACCTTGTAACTGTAAAATAGTGCTATATCTACTTCTATACATACCCAATGACCCTTTTATTCTTCTTTCATCATTCACTAACAACACAACAAACTTCATCTTTCACTCTTTCTTTCTTTCCTTCATTCATTTCTCTTAAACCAAACACACATTATTACTATTATTATTATTCATATTTTTTTTTATTTTTATAATAACAATAATAATAATAATAATCTTTGCACATGGACCTTCAAACCTTGGAGAATTTGAAAAAATCTTCATCAAAGAACAAAGATCAAGATGATGATCAAGAAGTGAAAGAGAATACTACTAGTACTGTTCTTCAACTTGATCTAAGTCTTTCAAGCAATGATGAATCAAGAACAAAGCAAGAGCTGAACCTTCTCAACTTCCTTGATCCAAATTCATCAGAAAACTCATCAGATTCAACCCAAGAAGAAGAAGAAGGTAACAAGAACAAGAATCATGAAATGGAGCACAGAACATTCTCATGCAACTATTGCCAGCGAAAGTTTTACAGTTCTCAAGCACTTGGTGGGCATCAAAATGCACACAAAAGAGAAGGAACATTAGCAAGAAGAGGACACCACAAATCTCCATCATCATCATCATCATCAATGGTAGATTTTGGATACAGATTCTCTCCTTCTTTTTCTTCTTCTTCTTCTTCAAATGGATCCTATAACAAGCCACTTGGGATCCAGCTTCATTCTATGATCAATAAACCTTCTTCTCAGCCACCCTTTTTCGCGACGACCTGTCGCGAAAACGGGTGGCAGAGACAGAAGCTTTATTTGGATTCACACCCTGCAAATCGGAAGCTGAATAGTAATAATGGTTTGGAATCTGAATCACCATCATCCATGGCTGTTTTCGGCGGCAGCGGTGGCGTGCCGAGGTTAGGGAAGTTTCATCCTACAAAGCTTGTGACACAAGGTTTTGGAGGATATTGGTTTGGTAGTGTTTCTCATTTGAATTCTAAACATGAAAATAAGTTGCAGAAGCTTGATTTGTCACTCAAGCTCTAAAGCATTTTCACTTCCAAAATTGTAATTAATTTCTCTCGAATTTTTGTTTCTGTGAATTTACATTTATGAATTTTTAAAATCTGTCGTTCGACATTCTGTATTTGTCAAACGTTATAATTCAATGAAAAAAATGTCTTATTATCATTTTTTTAAATAACGTTTGACAAATTTTAGAATATCGAACTTATATTTTAAAAACTTAAAATGTAAATTGCATAGAAATAAATAAGGTTTGGAGGAGTTAATTACAATTTTTTTTCTTCTTTTAATTGTGTATTTTTCTTAATGAAAGAGCTTCCACCTATATCATTTTATTATCTTCATGTATCTGATCTTATTCTAGCTGTTGTAATTTGTAAATGCATTATTTTAGCTAATTGCAAATTAACTTGTTTGTAAAATAAGAGTTCTATCTCCATGGACATTGTTTCCATCTTCACAACTTCATCAAACTTTCCCTTTGTAATAATAATAATAATAATAATAATAATAATAATAATAATAATAATAGCGTAAGGATTCTATATTCTCTTATTATCTGAACAGAAAAAAAAGGCAAAAAAGCTAACACAAACTTTTAAAACTAAATGCAACCAAACTTAATTTTCTCAACTAAATGCTAAGGCGATTCTTCAATTCCTTTTGACTGTTCAAGAATTGATTTGATAACACTATTAACAAAGAAAGAAGGGGCATGCATGTGATGTACTACTATTACATACATAACTATATATATATATATATATATATATATATATATAATCAACTTACCAAAGAAAAAATATATAATTGAACACTTAGTTCCCAATTAGAAAAAACCAACATAGAAGGTGGAGTAGGTGATTTCACTTGACAATTGAGTATTCATATTTTTTAAAAAATATTATTTGTAGACTAAAATTAGTTATAAATATATGTATTGTGTAGCTTATTTTTAATATATATTTTATATTTGAAAATATATTTTATATTATAGTAGCTAATTATGGTAGCTGATTTTAGTATACATGTGGTATAATTTATATTTTTTGGACTATGCTACATATACACTAAAATCAGCCATCAAAGTCAACCACCAGTATAAAATATATGTCAAAATATAAATACAAATTAAAAATAAATTAAATTATACATATATTTATACACAAATATATTAGTTTACGAATAGTATTTTTGATATTTTTTATATGTGCATTGAATAGTTATAGTCATTGAATTTTCTATATAAAAAGGAAGCATTAAAAGATGTCTAAGGGAATTGTATTTGGTTATAGTAGTATATATAGTTCATATTTGACAATGCACTATATAGTGTCAACTTAGGTACTGTTTGGATCAAGGTATATATATGTGTGTCTCAATGAGTTTTGGGGTGACATAATAACTAATAAGGTCCACAATAGTGTGTAGAAATTTGGAGTCTAGTGAGTTTTTTGTTGCAATTTACTTGTTTTGAATGGGTGTGATTATGTGAGTGTGTGACCCCTACTTTTGATTTTAACTTTGACCCACTTGTAGTTGGAGGAATAGACCATCTCTATTGGGATCAAAAGAAATAGGTGAGGCATGCCATGTGAAATTGAGCCACACAATCACACTCAGCTCTCCCATCACATCATCATTTTAATATAATTAAAATTAAAAGAAGAAAAATGAGAACTTTTAATTGATTAAAATCTTGAATCTTGATTGCCCTTGATTTCTCACCTAAAGTCTAAATATATATAATAAGTTGTAATGATGTATTGATTTATACTTTATTTATTGTTACTAAAAGTATCAATTAGACTTTATGTTTAATTTAATAATAAAGTAGATAGATGCAAATGGAGATAATATGTGACACTTAATATACACATAATATTTCTTTAAGAGTATTATTAAATCAAGTAGAAAGTAATTACAATCATTCAATGAAAATCCTATTAGTCTCAAAAAAATAATTAAATTCTCCTTCTTCAGTATAGTTAGGAGGATGTGTAAGATAATAAATTAGAAAGGTAATTTATTTTCCGAGTATATACCTAAAAAAAACTAAAAAATTTTACATTGAATATTTTCGTCCTCAAAAAATTTTTATTACGTTAAATTCTCTGAATTTTATAAAAATAAAACATATAAATTCTTCTGTCATACTTTTAAGTATTTATTTATTCAAATAAAAATTTATATATCTTATTTTTACAAAAATTAAAGATCTTAATATAATAAAATTTTTTAAAATTTTTTTAAAAATTTATTTGTGTATATACTCTTACTTTTCTATAATTTATAGTGATGTTTTAATACATTACTACTTTATTTAATAAGTAAACAATTGTTTAAGGACATACCAAAAGGAGGACCCCACAAATTTTGTAGGTCCATATCAGCATGATGTTTACACTAATCTCATTTTAATCATGAAACAAAAGCATAATGTGTATGAAAAAACAGCTGAAAGCTTAGTCATTATGACCGTTAATAATCATAGTAATCTTATCTTACACTAACAAGGAGATATGGTGATATGATCTATGATTTTTTTTTTTCTCCCTAGGCATTTGATTATGATAGTTTAGGTTCTTACACTAATCTGTTTATTCCCAAATTGTAGCACTTCGGTTGAAGTGTCTATTTAACTTTGTGGTAGCATAACTCAGTCTTCACCAATCACCATTCATTCCATTAAGATATTAATAGCCTTTAATTTTGCCTCTCAACCAAGAAAACCAAAAGCTGGACCAATACAATGGACATGTGTCGAACTATTAAACACAAAAAAAAATTTTAGATAAAATTAAAAGAGTAAATTAAATACGTAAATATTGTTAAAAACAAGAGACTAAATTGGAGAAAAAATTTGTGTATTATTGAGTGTATTCAAGTTATCTCGAAATAATACAATATAGAAAGATATTTATAGGAACTAAAAAGAATCGTAATAATAAAGACGTAATATTCTATACTAAATATTCAGATATACTAAATATTTTTAATTGATCCTAATTGATCCTAATTATATTCTAACAAATATAAAATCGTAGTAAAATTTAAATCATAAAATTGTAAAATCGTCTAATATAATAAAATTTTAAAATTGATTGACTCGTTTAAAATTATAATATCAAAAATTTTAAAAATCAAATATTTTAGCTATTATACTATTAGCTATTTTTTCTTCTAGAATGTGAAATTTTGAGCAAAAATTTGAGCATTGTTCATCAAAATATATTAATAGGATAAAGTAACACATGTGAGATTTTATGTCCTCATCTGCATGTTTGTTGTGTATTATATATATTCTTAATATATACTACTCTACTTTAAAACTTAGTCAAGTCATAATCACTTATTGGTCCGTAATAAAACAATCAAAAAGTTATTTTATATATATACTATGATTCTCTATATGACTTGCTACCAAGTTCAATACATCATCTTGCTAGCTACTAGGTCTATGTGGGCAACCTTTATTTATGGTTTAACAAAACCATATGAAACAATACGCAATAAGGACATGTTTTATTTCAAAACTAACTTTATATTTAAAATTGTATGAATAAGTGCAAAGGTGCTCCACATATATAATTATTCAGGTTTGTTTAGTCCTCTAAGGTTTCATGTCATTTTCCATAGCTCAATTTAGTTCTAGAAGTCGGTAACACAACTTAAAGGGGTAAACAAAAACAAACCTAAGGAAACAAACCAAACAAACTATTTATATATACACTCGTTACACTACCAGCTATGTCATTGTCTACCTTCTGTATGTTGTGAATTATGATTGTGCTTTTGAAATGATACCTATGTATAGTTTTAAATAATTTGGATCCTCTGAATTTTAAATTTTTACTTTAGAAGATAAAGTGTGATTTTTTATTTTTAAATGATTTTTTTTATATTTTTTTTTGTCTCACCTATAAAATAAATTGTGAAAGATCACATTTTATTCTTTGAAATTCAAAATTTAGATAATCCAAATCTAATTTTAAGAATATGAGTTTTGACTGTTTACTAATAGAACAGCAGTAGAGTCGATAAAAACGAATTTTTACCCTGTCTGATTTTATTCTATCATATTTAGACTTATAAAATATTCGTTTCAACGATCTGCATGTTGTAAAATTTTATACGTTAACATGTTTATGTGAATATCCATCCTTTATAACTTCTAAAATTCAGTATATAAATTAAGTATTAAAATTTATAAAACAATGATAAAAAAAATTATGAGTCAAATAAAATACTAAAAAAAAAGTTTTTTTGAGTATCGTGTGAATTGGTTTAGTGAATAGATAATAATTTTTTTTCTAAATATGTTATTTGAATTTTAATTTTTTTTTATCATTGATTTATTATTATTATTATTATTATTGATAAAAACAAAAAACACTTGGGAGAGAATCCATCCCATAATGGGTACCCACATGTTTGAGTAGGAATGTCTTCCATAATTACATCACTTAATTAGTTGATAACCAATAAGCTATTGGATTTGGGTGTTCAATGTACTACTTTGTGTCCCTGTAAAGACAAGGACACATGTTTAAATACCAAGAAACCTTCTTATTGAGGAGGAAAAATAACCTTAAATGCCTCATGCTCTGTACCAATACTTAAGTCCACATCAGATACTTTATTCCAACTAAAGAATCAGGTTGTGGTAAATTAATGCAATTAATTTAAAATGCAGCAAAGCAAGGTCCAAACTAGTGTCTGAGTATTCCAACCACTGTCTGAGTTAGATGTGATTGAACATATTAAACATTACTAGAGGACGAGAAATATCGGATGAATGAGTTCTTGGTTCAGTGTGACACCCAAAGGGAAAATGACAATTCAAGAATATATATATATAAGCTCAAACCATTTTAAGCAAATATCTAATTTAATCTACTAGTGTTTGCAATGCAATTTGAATCAATTTTAAATCAAACTCATCTTATCGAATATTAATTTTATTTGTGGTGCAATTTAGATTAGATGATAGATAATTTTCTCTAAATAATCTGATCTAATTTCAAATCGTTTAGATTTTAATTAAATTTGTGATTTTTTGTTTAAGAATAAAATCTTATTGAAATTCTCTCGTTCATCCTTCGAAACCATATCTCATCTCAGATATGATGAAATAGAATGAATTATAAACTAAAAAAAATAAACATATATAACAAGTCTCAATATCAAATCTTAAATCAACAACAATAATTTAAATCGTATCTTAAAAAACTAACAATAACATAACAATAGAAAATAAATTACAGATTGATTAACATAAATAAATAAATAAATTTTAAATTCATCCTTTGGAACCATATCTCATCTCAGATATGATGAAATAGAATGAATTATAAACTAAAAAAATAAACATATATAACAAGTCTCAATATCAAATCTTAAATCAACAACAATAATTTAAATCATATCTTAAAGAACTAACAATAACATAACAATAGAAAATAAATTACAGATTGATTAACATAAATAAATAAATAAATTTTAAATTCATAAAATATTTTTTAAATAATAATAATATATGAATAAAATAAAATATATAATCAATTAAATATTATAAATAAATTTTAAATATAATAATAAAACAATAATATTATATTATATTATCGGTTTAGATTGGATGGTCTTGAGAATTAAATTCGAAATTCGATCCAATTTGTCATAATTAAAATTTAATCAAATCTAAATTAATACACTTTTAATTAATTTTTTATTTAAATTAAATAAACAGTTTAATTAGATCAATTTGAATTTGAACGCTCATAATTCAATCTGCTTGCCACTTATAATCACAGCTTTTCTTTTCTACCACTAATCAATAGCTACCGCACATTCTCACTCACGCTTCACTTTTTATATGTAAAAACCAGACATCATGATCACAAAGGTGAACAAACATATACCAAAGGTCATAGGATATGTTTTGATAGATAGGAGATGAAAACATGATTCCATCTTTCATCTTATCACCTGTTATACAATTTTCCTCAAGCTAAAAACAAAATAGTGGAAATGTTTTATGAGAATCTATAATATTATTCTTTTCATTTAAGAAGTAATTTAATATCTATATATTATTATCGCGTGGATAATAAAATTAATTGAATTCTACATTATCTCAAAAGAAACCACCCCTACCTACTTAACAATGCATAATTGTCCCATTGAAAAAGTGCATAAAAATCAAATCTTCAAAAACAAAAAACAAAAAAACAAAAAAACTAAAACATATTTTCTTATGATGCCCACCAACGTCAACAATAAGTCTGAGGTAGGGGCAATAAAAATATGATAATACTAGGAAGACAAAAAAAAAATCAAAATTTATCTTATTTAACATTCATTAACGAATGCTAAATAAAACAAATTTTGGCTGATTTTGGCTAAATTTTTTTTTTATCAAATATTTCCGTAAAAATGTATACCTGCTTTAGTTCAAATCTCAGTATCAAAATTACATAGAAATGTTAACTAATAATGGCTTCTATCATCCAAAACTTTTGATCCTGCTATTTCCTTTCAATAAAAGACTTAATCCTCTCCATCCATTTGATGAACTCTGTTTTATCCTTACCTTTCATATAGCCGTGTAAGAAAACAGCAAGTTCATCATTTATGCCCCTTACTTCCAAGAAATCATAAAGCCCATCTTGCAATTCATCATCCAATTCCCTGCCAAAGAACCAACGGAGAAAAGATTCAAAACACATTTCAAAATCAAGCTATATCTGAAGTTCTAAATTTTAATAATAGAAAGCATTGAACATAATAACAGGTTGCAAAAACATAAATCAAACAGACTCTTAGCGGTAAAGAATAAGTAAACTTACTTGAATTCGGGACCGGAATAGGGATTGTCTGACATGTTCTCATCCGACCTTGTGACCAACCTGTTTATCTCTATACTGTCTGGCCAAGCAGAGCACATGATTTCCAGGTAGCTACTGTTTCCCTTGGAGATGCTGACAATCACGGTAATGTGCATCTGCTCCTCGTCCGCATTCGCAACACCACCACTTGTAGTCGGAGCTGGAGCAACCCCATCGAACATGGTGGCTTCAACTTTGATATCTTCATTTGCATATTGTCTTTTCAATGTAATCCATCGCTCCCCGGGTCGTCCATCCACCACAAAGGAATCAAACTTGGAAGTAGTTGCCTGCAAAACACAAAACAAAACAAGGCACATCTCCAAAATTAAGTTATAATTCGTCGAATCCAACTCGCAAGAGCCGGAAAAGCTTCCAAATGCTGTTGCTTGCTGATAAATTTATTAAGGAAAACAAAATTAAAGAATCACAGTGTGATTGATACAAAAGGCAACCATCCCAATAAGAAATAAGTCAAATCTCATCCATTAATTTGGATCAAAACATCTAGTGTTCAAGTGGCACTAACAGTTTGTTTGGCTGATTTTCGAGCTCTTAATTCACAAACCTGATTTTGGAGCTAGAAGCTAAATTCAGTAGCTTCTCGAAACTAATGGCATAATTGTGTTTCAGTTGGCACAACCTACACATGATTGAGTTTCTATTCATTTCAACATGTTTTGGTTACATTCCTCAAACGATAGTTTTTTTATTTTTCCTAAAAAAAATTATTTTTCAGTTGGAAGAAATCATGCTTTGCAAACTATAAACCGAACATCCCCTTAAATCTCAAACGCTTACTTCAAATTAGAAATTCGTCTTTCTTATCAACATTCCATTCAATAACAAAGCAAATCCTGATAGTAAAAGTTGATCCCTTAATCAAAATTCAAACGCAAAACAAGAATCAAATTTGAGCTGAAAAAAGAAAAAAAGAAGAAGATGAAATGCAAAATAGAAAATTGTGAAGTGCGAGAGGCACTGCAATTAGATAGGGAAAAGAGAAACCTGGTTTGGAGGAGAAGATTGGAGCTCATACTGAATCTCGCGACGGAGAAGCCTCAGCATGTTCCCTTCGAAAGCTTCATTGCGCATTTCCGACAAGTAAGTTCTTCGAGCTAGCTGTGGAAGAAGCAATTTCTGATGATGGTGATGGTGATGGTGATGGTGAAGATGGTGAACTAGGGTTTTTCTGAGAGAACGGAACACGCGCGCCATTGAACTAGGGTTTTAGAGCTTCGAAGCAGTGTAGCTAGCAAGGTTTATGACATCAAAAACAAAGAAGGCAGAAATGTAGTTTTGGTATTTACAATTTAGTACTAGTATTTATTTTAATTAACTAATTTGCTATTGAACGGTTGGGTTAAATAAGGACAAGCTTGCAATTTTATAATTTTGTGCGTTTTTTTTCTTGGACTTTTATAATTATGTGTAATTAAAGATAATAAAATTGGTTGATGTTTAATAGACAAGTTTCATTTAAAATTTATAAATCAAATTTTACTTATGAAATTTTCTATCCTTTTTTACCTTTCAAGTTCAACAAATATGTTCTAGAAGTTCAAAAACTCATGTCCGATTTTCACAAAAGCATTTCATAGTTTTTTTTTTTTTTTTGGGGGGGGGGGGGGGGGGAGGTGGTTTAGATCAGCATATAGCCATATACCATTTATTTTTCCAGTCCTTTCAAAATTCAAAACATTTGGAGCTTATTAATGAAATGCACCAATGGTGGAATAATCATTTCAATCCAAGTGTAGCTACAAAATTGAAGCGTATAAATAACATATAGACCAAGATAAACTTCCACATTTTGCGTTTATATTGTATCAACCATGGGAAAAATGCATAATATACAACACAATACTATAATAGCTTCCTAGTTCCTACAGTACCAATTCAACAGAAGCACAAATCATGGTTTTTCCCAAATAAAAATCTTCCTTTCCAATATAGCCTCAAGAAAACTTGGAACATGATTAAATTACTATTCATTTCTGAGGAGAAAATAAAATCAATACACACCTCTATGACTTCTGAATTCTGATTAATTATGTACAATGACTCAAAATTTTCTTTAAACATCCTACTACACTAACTCAGGAAAACCCTCAACCTTGGTTCTGGCCTTTTGGGTCTGGGTGAGAAGGATTTGGAGTTGCATTTAAACTCTTGCCCTCTTCACCTAAATCTGGCCTTGATTTTGGAGAATTGTGCTTATCAAGACGGTCTTCACCTACAGCTTTATTCGATTGTGAACTGCTACTTGCATCATTCGGTTCGGATGATTTTGGGGACTTCTTCTCAGCATCAGTTATCTGATTTTTCGCTAGGTTGCTGTCTGATTGTTTCTTTGATTCAACTACAATCTCCTTAACAGTCTCTTCAAGTTTCTCAAGCCTCTCTTTCACCTCCACGAGCTCCACATTAGATTTTGCTTCTTTTTCCTCAGGGGGGTTTAATTCCATTTCTTTTTCTTTTTCCTTAGCTTCCTCTTCTTCTTTCTGTTTTCTTTTCTTCTCTACATCCTAACAAAATTTTTAGAGCAAGAGGGAAAATAACTTAAACAATGGATTACTTATCCTCTGTTTACTCGAAAGCAATAATTACAAGGTCAAATAGATATATACGCTTCCACAACAAATAATTGCAGAAATATGTATACATTATATATCAGATAAGAATTGATACAATCAAAGAACATGGAGTAGTCTTTAAAAGTGGATAGGTTTTCATTTATAAAGGGATTACATAAACTGTACTTAGATGGAGCTCCAAACCAAGAAATGGTCTGATTTTGAAGAGACATAAGATCACTGAGGATCCTAACATCATTTATACAAAACTCAAAAAGTTTCCCTCACATGATAATATCAATCAAAAGGGGAGAAAGAACATACCGCCTCCATTTTTCTCATTTCATATCGAGCATACTGCGCCACCAAATATACGGCTGGGGAAACAAATAAATTATTTAGATGTTGATATGAAGCTCATGCTTCAAGAATAACTGAACAAGGGTCAGTATCATACCCAATGAAGGCAAGCAGGCGAAAAAAAATTGTACCAGATGGAAATCAAACCTGAACATACAAAAAAAAAAAAAGATAGAGAGTAAGATTTTGAATTTTTTTTTCTGCCATTACCATCACATTAAAATTCAGTAAACTTAGCAATAATAAAACAACTATCACCTTATTGATCTATGTTCATAAAAATCCAACAAACTTAAACTTTGGCTTCAAAACTAGCGGTTCATTCTTGCTAATGAAAAGGGAAACAGAGTAAACAAAGCTACGAATCTTCCCAACAAAAACAAACTAATCCTCTAAAATAACTTGGCCTATACAACGATTTTGATCCAGTCTTCAATGTGTAAAATAAGCATCAATTCACATATCAGTTTGGTCTTAAATTGCTTGTCATTTCACAATACTAAGGACTAAAGTGGTATCCAAAATTTTGGTGGACCAAGATGAAGACTTACTCAAACTAAAAATGAAAAAGCTGAACTTGGATTCTTAAGCTTAAAGTTGAATCCCAAGTACAATGCAGACTGAGTTAGTGAAGTGAAGATAACAGCTCAAACTAAATTAATATCAGATTTTGACTCCCCATTGAAGTAAACAAAGCACAAGAAACATTGCAGTGAAGGTGCTCGACGAAATGCCAAACAGAGCAAAACCCAAATGATGATTAACCTCAACAACCAATTGCCAACAAATATTAAATCATCAAACAAGGAAAACGTGAAAGAAAAGGGAAATGAGAACAATACCCAAATTTTTTCTTGTTAGGATTTTCGGAGAAGAGGATCTTAGCGGCGGTCATCATGTCGAGATTCTCGAGCATGCGGTACCTTTCGTCGGTGGTGGGAACGACGTCGTTTTTGTTGGCATTGCTGGAAGTGGTGCCTTTAGCGTTGGTGCAAAACGACGTCGTTTGAGGAAAACCGAGTCGCTGCGAAAAGCGTAGCAAGCTTCTTCCTCGGCCACCAAACATGACGTTCACGACGTAAAAACCACCCACCTTCTCAACCTCAAGCTCAAATCAGAATTCGGATCTCCGAGATGGACCCAATACCGGGCCCATTAATTGAAGTTATTGGACCTTAATAGGCCCATTTTTATTTGGGGTCTTTTTTATATATATGTAAATAAATTGGCGATGTGGAAAGGCAACATTGGAGGAAGCAGGAGCGACGGCAGTGGGCCAGTTTCTGGTTTCCAGGCCTAAACCAAAATAATAATAAAAAAATTGTCAAGCAATTAGTTTAGTGATCAGTTAATTAGTTTGTTTAAGTAAGTGTCGAATCCCGCTTTGTGCATGCAGCAACCCATTGGCCAGCAGCAAACCCTTAAATGGAGCTGACAGATTAGTCCTTTGCCTGCTGAATTGGGAGATACAGTGGAAAACAAAAAAAAGTATAAAAATTCAAATTCTACCTTGTACATGCAGTAATTCATTGACCTTGACTAGATAGTAGAAAAAAATAAATAATTTTTTGCCTTTGAAAACATACTTTTTTTATGTTATTCTTTGTAAATTTTTTCTTTAGCTTTTGATCCAAGGTAAAAATTTAAGGATTTTTATTTTAATCCTATTACTAGTTTGCTTAGTTAAATACTCACATGACAAGTTAAATGGTAACATAGCAAATTAAATAGTAGCATAACGAGTTAAAATGTTGATGTGAAATTGGGAATCAAAAAACGTTTTAACCGATAAATAAAATAAAAGTCCTAATATCTTTCAAAAATGTTTCATTTTATGATAGCATATCTAGCTTTCAATTATTTAATATTATTTATTATTTTAAAGATGTAGTATATTTTTGGGGGAGAAAAATTTTAGTATATTGAAAGCTCACTAGATCTATATATTAATTCATTTAATTGTATTCAAATTCATTGAATTTTTAATCGATAGAAATTTCAAAATGACAAAATTTTGGAATGGATATTTAATTTGGAGATTTCAGTTATTATAATTTTTTTAATGTGTGTAAAGAAGTATTTTTTTTGAAAAAAATTAAATAATTTTTAGTCAAAATCCTATTATTAATAGTGAAAAGATAGAAAAAAATAATTATAGTAATTTTATAAAAATACTAAAATTTTTCAAATGAAAACCTTCTAATAATTTATTTAATCAATGTAAGCAACTAAAATTGAGTCGTGGTTTTCAAGATAAGATAGTATATTTTATAAACAAAACTAATTTAATAATTCAATCTAAATTATGTTATCTATTAATTAAAACAAACAAATGAAATGAACCAATCTTTTGAGACTTTGACTAATAGATTTCTCCTATTTACTTGAAGCTATAAAACTTTTGACACAACTTTATTCCAATACATGAAATTGATGTCCCCAAACCTATTATGGAATGTATATATATCTTTGTGGTTAGAGTTTGTTTTGTGTTATTAGTTAACCACACGTCCACACCCACGTGGGGGTAGAAATTTAATTATATCTTATATAATAAATTATACATAATGATTATGATTAACATTATAAAAAAATCTAAGAATAAGAGACCTAACCTAGTCAACCACTAGTCAAGGGCATGGTCTTTTCCATCTTCACCACTTTTATGACGTTGGATAAAAGAATAGATTCTCAAACAAGGGAATACGAGTGAGAATGAATGAATCATACGATTAATCTAAAAATTAGTGTTATTAACTAAAAATTATAATATTCACTCCCTAACTTATTGCATGGTACAAAATATCAAGCTATTTTGCACATTATTTACTTTTAAGTATATATTAAGAGAAATTCTTTAGTGTCTGTGAAAATTATGTCTAATTAGGTAAATTAGAAATAAAATAAAGTGGGATATACTCTTTTATGTTTAAATTCTCTGAGTGGAATTTAAGTAGCATAGAAGATATCATATACTAAAGTTAAGTAAAATTTTAATCTTCTCAAATCATAAATAATTCTTGAATTGACCTATATAATATTTTTGGGCCCCACTCTCCTTTCCACCAAGGCCCAAAATCATCACTACCCCACACTTTTTCTTTACTTTAAAATTTTAAAATTTCCACTAATCAATCACCAGAATTACAATAATAACATCAACAACAATAATAATAATAATAATAAATATTATTTGACATTAAAATTAATTATTAGTATATTTATATGTAAATATATATAATTTAATTTATTTTTAATATATATTTATATTTTATTATAAATTTTATACAAATAATTAATTTTAATAGTTAATTTTGATTTACAAGTAACATAATTCATTAATAATATATGCATAATAGCATTAGAACCCCACCACACGCCACAATTATGAGCAAACGTTACTTTATTTATCCTAAGTTTTTTTCTTACATAAAGAAAAAATAAAAAACAACTCAGATCCTACATCCAAGACCAGCCCCATGTTATGGCAAAACCGTAATTTACTCAAATCCAAGGGCATTCACTTAAAAAAACATACATGTTGCAAGAGAAAGAAAAAAACAAAAAAGGTAAAAAGAAAAGAGTAAAATGTTTTATTTCTCCAAAATATTGAATTATTTTCACATCAATAACAGATAACTCAATTAAAGGGCCATACTAATCGCTATTGTTTATTAACCTAATTTAACGACTAATTTATCTAACCTTCATCTTAACCGAGTAATATTTAAATTTAGTAGATCAATAATTAATTTACTGTGAATCAAATATCTATTTAAATATTTATTATTAGTCAATAAATTACTATATATAATATATAAAATAAAATTTAAATTTTAATATTTATTTAAGTGAATCAGTAAATTAATCATTAAATTAATTTATATTAGTTTTTTATAAATTATTTAATATAAAATAAAAATTCAGGTGCAGTTAATTTTACGTGAAGTTGATAACTAAAAACGGTTAGATAATTTGATTGATTTGATTAAATTTTATCTAACAATTTTTAACTATTAAGTTCATGTGAAATCGACTGCACCGAATTTTCACATTAATATAATTATATAATCATAGAGATAGAGAGATATTATACATGTAAATATAAAATTATAAATATAAATGTCACGCTCTGAATTATTATTTTGAGTTTCCTATACTTTATAGTTTATATAGAAACATATAAACATAACAAACAAAACATAACGCGCACACACACTCTCACTCACTCTCACTCATCACCGGCGACACCAGTCGCCGGAGGAACTCATTATTATCAATCAGAACAAGCTTCACACTCCTTTCACATTCTTCTTTGTTTTCTGCAAATTCTGATATCCAATCGGGAAAACTGAATAACTTTGAAGCGAAACAAACACTAACTGTTTTCATGTGCTGCTTCTTTTGCACGATGCTGTTTTTGTAACAGAAGCTAAAAAGAAGAAAAAGTAGGAGGAGGAGGAGGAGGAGGAGCAAAACGACGGCGTATGATGCTGTGCAGGAAAAGTTCTCGAAACGGCGTCGTTTCGGGATCGGTGCCGGTGTACCTGAACGTCTACGATCTTACGCCAATTAACGGTTACGCTTACTGGTTCGGACTCGGAGTGTACCATTCCGGCGTCGAAGGTTCTCTCTCTCTCTCTCTCTCTCTCTCTCTCTCTTTGTTTTTTAGAATTTTAATTGGAACCTTAATTTTGTTGAAACTCATCTTCATTACTCCATTTCTTTTTTTGTTTTTTTTTGGAATTTGAATCTGCAGAACGAACTATCTCAGATCTAGGATCTGTTAGTGAAAAGAAAAACGGTAGTAATGTGTTTCATTTCTATATATTGGATAAACTGCAAAATCATTTTATGCATTTTTGTAAAGTGTTCATAATTTCTCACTCAATTTTGACTAGTGTAGACTGCCGCAGAAAAATTTAGAATATCTTAGTCACAGTATAATTTAATTTCAAATGAAGTTTGTTTGTTTAGGTTTGCATTAAGAATGAAGTTTTCCTGAATTTAAGAATCTCAATTATAGGCTATGAAAATCATGAAGTTTTATTAGCATCATGTATGGTTTAAATGACTAAAGTTATGAAGATTTATTAGCTGCTCATGGTTTCAACAAAATTCGTGTATTATAGTAGAGGTTAATTGTAGTTTAAGCTAATCTTGTAAAAACATTACGTCATTTATGAAAGAACCTACTAAAAATGAATTGATCTGTAGAAATTTCAATGGTTGTGACTAGTGAGAGTGACATATTTGATTTATTAACACTGCAAAATGAAACCATATTCTATTATAAGTTGATGCATTTGACTCTGTTTTTCTCATGTAGCTGTTTGGTTTTGGTTTTGAAATTTTGTTGTTTGCAGTGCACAGTGTGGAGTATGCGTTTGGAGCTCACGAGTACTCCTCGACGGGGATATTCGAAGGGGAACCAAAGAGGTGTGAAGGGTTTAGATTCAGGAAGACAATACTGATTGGGAAAACAGATATGGGGCCGAACGAAGTGAGAGCGGTGATGGAAGAACTTGCAGCTGACTACAAAGGCAACGCCTACAACTTGATCACCAAAAACTGTAACCATTTCTGCAATGATACTTGTCTTAGGCTAACCGGAAATCCTATTCCCAGTTGGGTCAATCGTCTTGCCCGAATTGGTATGCCAACTTACTACTCATTACAATAGTCACCTTTTGATTTTAATTTAAGAATCTCAGATGCAGATACATTGTCATTACTGAATTATGAAAATTTGACAGCTGATACCATTGTGATTCCCATGATGTTATGTTGTGGTAATGGTTATAGTTATGTTGTTAATAATTGCCAAAAATTCATGAGAAAGACACAACTGCAATTTATTGGAGACCATAATTGAAACACCAGTTTTGTTTTCAATGTTTTAAAATTGAACTAGTTGTTAAATCATTACTTTTTCAGTTCACGACATGTTTGATTTCATATGTGAATTGAATCTATGTCAATTTCTTCTCCGTTCCATTTACAAACCAAACTGATACTTATAGTTGAACTTCAGTGAAATGTTGATTCAACTTATAAATGTTTAATGATTGGTTGTGTTGATCCAAATTAAAAATTTCGCAACTTGTTAGACTTCTACAACTTTTGATGCTAATGCACTGTCTTGCTTTCTAGTTTTACTCCACTTCTCCAACTTATAATACCTTTTTGCAGTACCTTATGATTGTTAAGTGGTGATGAAAATTACTTAGCTATGATTTGTGCACATTCAAGTTGAACTCTCATGTTGATCCCTCACTTAGTAGAATAAGACTTGGTTGTTAGGGTAAATTACATTCAAATCCCTCACTCACTCACATGCATTAAATTTTATAAGATACAGGGATGCCGGGTATTCTATAATTTTAATATTGCATAACCTCATTGCAGGTGAAATTTACTGTATCTATTTTTACATTATAGTTGCACAGTTTTGGTTGAATTAATCCAACATTGATTGAATTTTTTTTTCTTTTTGGATTGGTTGGGCAAATTTCATGGCAGGTTTTATGTGCAACTGTGTTCTTCCCGTGACATTGAACTCGACCAAAGTTAGGCATCATAGAATAGAAGACAAGCCATGTGAAGCAGAGAAGCAAGCATTGAAAAGTGACTCAGACAACAACAACAACAACAAAGATAAGAACATTGCTTCAACAAATTCAACATCTACTTCTTCCCCTGCGTCGTCTACTTCCTCAGGGATTCGCAGGGGAAGAAGTAGAACTAGGCGAGCCCTTCCACCGTCGTCGCCTTTGATTATTGGCTCTTCTTCTTCATCATAATGATGTGCACAAATTGATTTTTTTTTTTTAATCTTTGTTGTTTAGCTCAATTAAAGAAGTTGCTTTAACAGAAAAAAGAAGCAACTAACTGGGTTTTTCAAATTTAACATTTTTATGCTTCATTCTTTTCATCCAATGATCTTATAAATATATCCTCATTTCTAAGGAGAGCAAAAAATGGGATATTGACAATTTGTAATACCTAGTATCTTGCACTTCATAACTGCATTATCATTTAAATCATTGTTTAAAATTTGAAATGTATTGATGATCTTCTAGATTGGATAATCAAGTGGAAAATCACATATGAATGATGAACCAAAGAACAAAGATAATGGGAAAATATTTTAACGTTAAATTTAATGTCAGAATTTAAGAGAAATATTTGAATGAATGACTAATTCATCAAAAGATAAATTTATTACGGTACTAAATATAATTATTTAGGTTAAAGTGAATAAAAAAGAATTTGTTCGTAATTGCATAATGTTTCCTGCAAATTGACTTCAACATCTGGGTGGGGGAGGTTGTGTACAACATATAGCAAATAGAGAAAAATAATAAAAGATATGATTAATATGAGCTTTTGTTTTGTCAAAATTTAGTTTAACGTTTAGAAGGGAAAAAAAAATATCTTGAATTGCATTTCTGCCATGACTGCTTTAGAATACAACTAAACAATCCCATTAAAAAACATGTTCCAAAACACCAACATGAAATTGATTGAGTGATAGTGAAGTGCATTTTTTTTCTTTTTCATTTTTTTTCGAGTCTAAACTCTAAGAAAGTAAATATAATACTAAAAGATTGATGGAAACATTGGGCGAATATAGTTTTGAAGAATGTTATTTCAAGAATTTAAAATTGTCTAACACTCTATTTTCTCTAAACATATATTCACATTTGTTCCTTGAAAATGTCTAGGAATTAAATTTTTAAGTTAATCATCAATGAATATTTTTATTTTTTTTTAATTTTTATCCTATGATAATAATTCAAACGTTTAATATTTGTTTATTAACTATTTTATTCGTTGATTATTGATTAAAGAAAAATTACTTTCCTAAAACTGTTGGAATAGCATTCCACTGTAATGTTGATATTGTATAATGTATACACAATAGTGAAGTGAATTAATGATGGAATGGAACCAATTGAAAGAGAAGAATCTTTGCAAGAAAACATTATTATCTGTGCCGTAGTGAGTGTATAGTGTCCTAGATGTGAGTAATAATAATAAGGTAGCGTTTGTTAGAGAGACAGAGATTGAAAGACTGATATTGAGAGATAGAGACTGAAATAAATTTCAGTATTTTGTTTGGTGCAAAGTGGGAGACAGAAATTGAAACAAGAATGAAGCTCTAATTTAATTTGTACAAAGGGTAAAATTGGAATTAATTAATTGAAATGAGAGTATTTTAGGTATGAAATGTTATTAAAGTTTCAATATCCGTTTCTAAAAATTTCAGTCCCTGTGTCTCTACTTTTTGGAGGTACTGAAATACTGAAATTTTGGGGTCAGAAACAGAAATTTTAGTACCAGTCTCTAATCCAACAAATATGATACTGAATCTCAGTCTCTCAGTCTCTATCTCATTACCTCAAAACAAACGCTACCTAAGGATTTATCAATATTGTGTGACACATGTTAAATTTATAAATTAAATTTTTTTTATTAAAAACTAAAATTTTTTTATTAAAAATATAAAAAATTTAAGTTTTAATGTATTTATTTTATATTCATTACATAAAAATATTTAAATTTTTTTATTAATAATAAGTTAAGAACATATATTAGTTAAATTCTAATAATAATAATAATAATAATAATAATAATAATAATAATAATAATAATAATAATAATGATTATGATGATGATGATGATGAATTAATTGAAAATGGTCCTCACATTCTTGACACATGCCCATTGCCAAAGCAGTGACACTGACAGAGACATGTTCTTTGGAAGATTTGTGCTGTCATTTTCCGTCACAAAGTCTATCTGTCCCTATAAATATAATTCATTGTTTTTCTTTTTAGGGTAATGACTTTTGCTACTTAGAGCTTTAATCTTTTTCCTCCTTTGATAATTGATACTATTGGAGTCAACAAAGATGTATGTTAGAGCAACTACTTTTGACTAACAATAATAGACACAAGGAAAATACCTTATTTATTTAAATGTGTTACTTTAATAAAGATTATTTTAAGGAAAAAAATTGTGTAGCAAATTTCTCTCAATTTCCACATATATAATAGATAATAAATATTGTTAAAATATTGGTGAAACAATATACATATTTTTATCCGCATCACATTCTTGTACAATGAAAATGAAAACGTATATCTATTTATTTATAAGTCACCAAAAAAATTTTTCTATTTATTTATATTGTATTCTTTTTCCTTTTTTAGTGGTAGAATTGTGAGATTTTATAATTGATGATTCATTACATCAGGTATGAATGGGTTGGATACACGATTTCATAAAAAATCAATCTAGATTGACATATTTTTTAAAAAAAAATAATGGTGGATATAAATAAAGACTTGATTGAAAATTTTAAACTAAAAAAAATTTAACTAAAAACGCTGTGAAATTACACGTACTTGTAAAGTAATTAAATTTTGAAAAAGTATAGGGTACTAGTATATTATCGCTAATTTATTGTCAATAATAATTAATTATTATATTTTAAACATGTATATAAGGAGACACATCTAGGAGATACATCTATAAAGACACTTTTATTAGACACAATCGTAAAAAAGAGATTTTTATTAAACACATCTATAAAGACACTTCTATTAAACATAATTATAAAGAAGAATTGGCAGAAATTGGTAGAATTCTTGTTGATAACTTAGGAGAATTGTTAAATCTTAACACCTTAACATCATTCACATAATCACATCTCAATTATGAACCGTGTTCAACAATCTCTAGTACTACGGTGATGTCTGTGGTTCCAACTAATACATTGGAAATTTCTTGGAAATGATAAGTGTCCTTATGCTGGATGAGTGGCCAATTGGATTGAAAAAAAAGTGCAATAATTTATCACATGTTTGGTTTCTTTTTTGAAAAATTCTAAACCATGGTTTTACCCTATCTAAGCGCGCGCACACACATACATACATATATATAAAACTACTTTTGACAAAACCATACATAAAATTACTAACTCAAATATTTTATGATTTTGTTCAGAGTTTTTATATGCAATTATTGTGTATTTAATAAAGAAAAACTTTAAAATTTTCTAGTTAAAGTAACCTCTCAATACTTGATATTATTAAATGAATAGCGCATACTTCTAATTAATAGGTTGCCTTGGTGAATGAAAATGAAAATAGGGAAATAACTTCTTTTTAAAAAAAAAAAATCAACTTTAATAAAATGATGAATACTAATATTGGACACATTTTTGGATAAAATATAACGAGATTGCAAGAACTTGGGATCAAATATGACTTTCATTGTGTATAACTATGACAATATAATACCAGTCTCACTCAACTCAATTCAATTTAACAAAAGCTATTAATGTGAATTATATGAATAGGAAGAGACGATGGTGATGATGTTGGATTGTGGGAATAATCACAAAGTGCAAGCTTGTAGCTAACCCTCAACTGCATCTATATATCACAAAATAGCAAAAATGTAAAGGATAATGCAATAATGGTTCATGTTTAATATATATGCCCTTTTTAGAAACTTGGGCCATCATCAGAAAGAACAAGAGCTTGCTAAGGATTAAAACAAGCCACAACCACAAAGCATCTCTATCTGATTTGGTAGTTTTCCAAAAGTTCTGCTTTTACTTGAACAAGTGCCGCTGCCAACAAATCAAATTAGTGTAAGTCAGAAACAAAAGCTTCATGAAACCAAAAGATATTATGAGGAATGAAGAAAGGGTTGAAATGCATACCAATGATTCTGCTTCACAGAGAATCAGGTGGCTGAAAATCTAAGATCACTTTTGGTTTTCTCGCAGCCACTCAACGAAATTGTCGAGGATCAATGGCCATGCAAGTTCTGGATCGTAGTTATCAAGCGCTGGGAAACTTATCTGCGAATAAATGAAAAGATTAAAATAGCAAGTCAAGAAATTCAATATGAAGTACCTAAATGCAAATGGTTAAGAAGCCAATGGAGCTACAACAAATACATATTCTTCATATGTGATTCTGCGAAATGGCTGAAGGGATAATTATTATAATAACATCAAGACATGGCAGAAAAAAGTTCCTACCTCATTGCAAAACCGGAAAAATCCCATCCATTGATCCATGTTTATGACCTTGTAATCATCTTGAGTCTGCCATAAATGATAAAAACACATAGGTAAGAATTAACAAGAACTAAAAGAATATTCTAAAATCCACTACTCAACTTCAAGTATCCCACAGATGATAAAAACATGTATGAATAAACGAAAATGTAAAATCGATTACTCACCTTCAAATATTCCACAAATAAGTTGACTTGGGTTGGAAATGTTGAACTCAAAACAAGTGTAAGTAATTGACAGATGCTCTCTATATCAATGCTTTTCTGTTTCTCCTCTGTAAATGGTTAGGGGAATTAGATATAGTACATACATTACATGAACAAAGGAGAAAAGGGTAAACATTTTCTTTTAAAAAGAAAATTGCATGAGTATACCTGTTAAACAATATTGGAAAGCATAAGAATAGAAATCTGCAAAATTTGACGGCCTCCTAACCTTTACATTTGTCATCAAAATAAACAAGTTAGTAACTTACACAAAATTCCAAACATGAATAAGTAGCACTTTAGACTAACTAATTTCTCTATGAAAATGAATTATAAAAGAGTATCACCTAACAAATTATACCTCTTTTTCCAAGTCTGGAAGTGCTTTCTTCAATTTACTTACTGTATCAGCCCTTAGTGCTTTTAAGCCTCTCCTCCACTCATCCTGCAAATATTCAGTATATGGATGGGAAGGAAAGATAGTATCAAAACTACATGATTGTGCACCAAACATAAAAGAGACTTAAGTAATTCCTTATGCCCGTGCCTTTTATTTTCTATAAGTTTCTGTATTGTTGAGATGAAATAATTTCAAAAGAAGTTCTAACATTGAAATTTGTAATAGGCATATGAAAATTGTCTCTTACCAAAGTAAAATATCCTTGCTCGTCAGCTTTCATTTTCCTGTTGCATTTAGTCCTCATCATCTCCAAACAATTTAAAATAAAGATATAGGAATAATACAGCATAGAAGATTAATTAAGGCTAGCACTGTAGCTTACCATGCCAGCATCAAGATCCTCACATCAGTATGATCCACCTCCATATCAGCACAGAGGGTTTCAATTCCTTCTGGGCTGTATCCAAAGTAAATAAGTAAACTAATTTACCTAGTATTTGCATGAAAAAAGCTACTTATTAAACAATGAATCTCCATCTGTCAACTTTCAAACATACATAACTCTTTTTTTTATGATATTTTAATTTTAATTTCTTTTTGCATCTTATTTTGATTCATCTTTGATGTTTTAAATAGTAAGTATCGTGTCATCCTATGTTTCCCAAGAGGTTGATTCCTAAGCTGTAGTTGATACATTAATTGAGCTAGAACAGTTAATTTACATAACTCAGTAGCCACTGATGATTGGGAACTAAAATAACCCATATGTCCACATCCGAGTCTTGAAAATTGGATTAAGAATTCGACATCATAATATAATTTGGTTCATACATATTGAGTTGCAGAAAATAAAATCTGTGGATGAAGCATACTTACTCAATCACCCCAGATCCATTGGCATATGTATAAAATAGACTATCAATTCTTTCCAATTCCTTTGAGCTCGCTTTACTCGAGGCTGAAAATTTTACTCATATTAGGACATATAGCAACACATTATTTGCTATTTGTCGAATGGTATAAATATGATTCTATTAAAGACACGCACACACCGGAAGAAACAGGTAATGCTAAACATATATAGTTCAAAACACATATAAGCAAGTCTATAGGCATGCAATTCCTATCTACCATATAAAACCAATCCAAGTAGACGCAACATGCTTAGCTTTTGACACGCTCGGGTGGATACCGCAAATATCTTAGCTTTCCCCAATGGCAAATGGATTCATAAAATAACTTTCCTTTGCTATGATTTTCTTCCAATAATATCGAAGAGTCCCCATCATCAGAATAATAATGAGAAGCAAGGTACATCCGACTTCAATTGCAATATTTCAATTGTACTTGACTGCTTCGAGTTATACACTCAGCCGAGTCATAAACTTGCACGAAATCTCTCATTTAGAGGATATGATTAATGCAGCAACGTGTACAAACTAACTTTCCTCTTCAAAATAACTAGCTAGTAGCTATCCTTCAAGTTAAGAGCAAGAACTTAGACTTTTAGGACAAGCAATTTTATAATTGTTTGGCGCCCCATTTTTTCGACCAAACAAATATGCTGTTTATCAAGCTTGAGTTGTCCATACCATAGTTTGATCTATCCCTACTAATTAACTAGATCAAACTTTTTTCTTATATATATATCTATGCCACTTAGTTTCTCTCCTTATCAATCCACAATATCAAAACACAACAGAATTACGAAAGTAAATTTATGTATGAAAATAAAATATTTCCCGGAAAAATTAACAAAACGAAAAAAAAAAAACTTTAACATGACCTGTAATACCTTTAAAAAAAAAGATAAGCCCTTAATTTAGTCATTAAATAAATATTCAATTGAAGAACAAGCATAACAGCAGCTCAAAGCAGCAAAATTGTAACAACAAATTATGGAAAATTACAAAAACACAAAAAATACCTGAACGGAATAGATCAGCAGCAGAGGAATTGATTGAATTGGATTGACCCGTTTTCTTAGATGCAGAGCGTCGCATCTTCAATTTTCAATTCCAAATCGATTCGAATCGGCGAGTGAAGTGAGCAAGCGAGAGAAGAATCTTCGTCGCTTCACGAAAGCACCTGAAGCTGAATCAGAAAGGCGCCAAATTGGAAAATTGGAAGGGAAAAGAGAAAATTTGATAGATGGATATATAGAGAAGAGGAAATTAGGTTAATAAAAATACGATTTTTTTTTTCCTTCTTCTATCTTTGTTGTTGTTGTTCTTGTATTCAGAAAATGACGTGGATGATTACAAATTTACAACTAAGTGTGAATGAGAATTTACCTCATTTAATTTTAAAGTGCTGTTTTCTTTTTTCGTTTCTTTGACTTCGAGTCTTTGACTTTGCATGCTTCTTCGCTCATACTACTACAAACCTTAAATATTTTAGACCTAGGTTTTAGTTTTGTTTTTGAGAAGTATCAGAGTCTAGTAATTTTTGTGATTTGTATTCATTAAGTAGTTATTAATGATGTTTTTAATGGTATGAGATTTTATTTAATAGTGTAGAATTACTCACTCTTCTTTTACTGGTTATATACGGATTAGAATTTAATAAAATTGTTAGTCTCCTAGACTTTTCCTTTGTTTTTTCCTCCCTTAAATTTCAATGTAAAAAAAAAAATTATAAATGTTATTTGGACAAAGTATATTTTGTTGTTGATATTTTTTAAAATTTTTAAAATTATCTTTGATTTATTTTTAGTGTTTTAGAAAATAATTAATTCTGTCTTTAATATCTAATTTAATTCTTAGCATTTTAAAAATAATATTTAAATAGAAGGATAAATTTAGGAATAAATCACACAAACAAATTAAATTGGGATTAATATTAAACAAATGTCTTAAAATAAAATAGGTTATATGCATGTTTAATTTTATCTCTATGTAAATTAAATCAATTGAATTCGATTTATTATATATGCTATATCAATAGTAAATCGAATCTAATTTATTCTATCTATTTATTACTTCTGCAGTATATACATATAAACCGAATCTAATTGACTGATACATATTATTGATATTTCTGTCAATAAGAAAATATTCTCCATTTGGATTCAAATAAAATATCAACAAAATCAAAATGAATAAAAATAGAAATGCAACTTTTGTATTTTAGTTAAAATTTCAGAAAATCTACATTTTTATAAATTTATGAATGTAAAATAAAATATTAAATATTTTTTAAAAATCCATTAAAAATATTATTTGACTTATTAGTATCTAAAAAATTATTATCAAAATTTTTGATGTTGAAAAAATTAATATAAAGTATAACTCTTTAAAGTGACATAAAAGTTAAAACTTGAATTTTTTTCAGAATTAGAAATAATAAATAGTTATACAATATATAATGACCAATTATATTTATACAATATGTAATTTGTGAAATTCAGTATAAAATTTATGCTTGATGATTGTATATATGCTATTACAAATCCAAGTTTAACTATTTAATTTAGAAGTAGGTTATCAAAATAATAAGTTCTATACTTAATTTTATAAATTAAATAATAATTTAATTGATATAATATTTTAAAGGTAATCATACAAACAAATCAAATGGGATCAATATTACACTAATATCCTAAAGTGAATTAGCTTACATGTATATCTTAAAGTAATTCTATGTAAATTAAATCAACTAAATTCGATTTATGATTTTTAATGTAAATTGGATTCGATTTACTATATACGCTATATCAATAGTAAATCGATTTACTATTGATATAGTATATATATGTAAATCGAATCAAGATAATTATTTATTTATTCTATATTAACTTTAAAACATAAATATCAATAAAAAAATACTCTCATTTGGATTCAAATAAAATATTAAAAAAATCAAAACGAATAAGAATAAAAATTCAATTTTTGTGTTTTAGTTCAAATTCTAAAAAATTATATTTTTATAAACTTATGAATGTAAAATAGAACATTAAACGAATTCTAAAAATTCATTAAAAATTATCATTTGACTCATTAGTATCTAAAAAATTATTACTTAGTGTTAAAAAAAATAAATATAAAATATAGCCTTCTAAGATAGTATAAGAGTGAAAATTTAAATTTTTTTATAGTTAGAAATAATAGATAATTATACAATATAATTACTAACTATATTTATATAATATTTAATTTAAAAAAATAATTAAAATACGAATAATTCACATTAATAAAATGAATGGTGATCAAAATTATACAAATATCCTGAATATAAATTAGTTAGTAATTGATTTAGCCATTTACATGTATATCAAATTAGCATAGTTTAAATTAATAAGCCGTCAAATAAATCGAATTAGATCAATTCGATTTACTAAAAAAGAGCTAAAAAAATTAAGTCCAAAAAAATATATAATTTTGCATGAAATTAAATTATCTAAATCTAAAATTTAAAAGCTAAATATCTAAAATATAAGTATAAAATTATTCATAACCTTTATATATTGCTAGTTTAAATAACATATTTAAATCATATCTTCAATAAAAAAGTGTCTTTCACACCAACTTCATTAGATTTTTTATTTTCAATTCACAAAAATTAAATTCTTAAACAAACTCAATATCCAATCTAACAACTTATTTATTTTCATTTTCTCACATTAAAAAATTGTGTAATTATTTGGGCGCACCACTGCACCGTTCAGGTAAGATATTTATTATATAGTCATCGGAGAAGGTAAAATCAACAGGAAGCCCCTCAAGTTAGCGTTATTTCGAAATTGACCCTCTCTTCTCCTCCTTCAGACTTGAGATTAAAACCTTGTTTCAGTTCCTTCCTTAGTTCAAAAATCAAAATACAAAACCCTCCAAAACAAACTCTTCTTTCTCTTTCTTTCAGTAGATTCTGTCTTTGTTTTTCTTCAAAATGTCCACTTTCGGTTCCGCCAATACAAATCCCAACAAATCCTACGAGGTATTGCATTCTACATTCTCCAATTTCTGCTTCAACACTTTCTTATTCTTTCGCACTATTATCATAATTATGGTCTTTAATTATTGTTATTATTATTATTATTATTATTATTATTATTATTATTATTATTTTGGTTGTTAATTTGTGGTTGCAACTTTTTTTAGGTAACCCAGCCACCTGGTGATTCAATTTCCAGCCTTTGTTTCAGTCCCAAGGCCAATTTTCTTGTCGCTACTTCATGGGATAACCAGGTTTCAGTTTGACTTGGATATTAGGGCATATTTTTTTGTTGATGTTTTGTGTTATTTCTATTTTTTAGTGTTAGTTCACAAAAGGAAAATGGTCACAATGTTATCTTTTTGGTGTTTCTGGCTTTTACCATTAACTTCTCAAACTGAAAGTGATATGATGTTTTTTGTAATTAGTATTAGAAAGAAGAGGTGACAGAAAATACTTCTGAAACTAAACCAGCTCTTCAAATTGTGTTAAGAAAAAGCTCTTATGTTGTGTTTAATTGTTTGATAGACAAATGTTTTTTTTTTTTTGGTGAATTTCTTTTGTCAATATCGTAGGTTCGATGTTGGGAGATTGCAAGGAATGGAACTGTTATCAACAGCACACCCAAGGCTTCAATATCTCATGACCAACCAGTAATGAATTTCAGCTCATTTTATTAAAAAAAAAAAAGAAAAAGAAATTATTATTATTAGTAGTATTACTGGAAATTTCTTTTGGACTGAAATGGCATTGTAATTAATGTTCTCTTTTATTGTTTAAGGTTTTGTGCTCCACTTGGAAGGATGATGGAACAACAGTTTTCTCCGGAGGCTGCGACAAGCAAGTCAAGATGTGGCCGCTTTTGTCCGGTGGACAGCCAATGACTGTTGCCATGCACGATGCCCCCATTAAAGAGATTGCGTGGATACCGGAGATGAATCTCTTAGCCACTGGGAGCTGGGATAAGACCCTAAAGTATGCTTTTTGATTCCTTTTCTTCATTTTTAGTTTAATGAGACTTAGTTTATTTTGTTGACAGCTTCAATTTTGCAGGACAAAAAATTGAATTCAAATTGCTAATACCCTTACTATTGTTCTGGTTCATTATAGTTTTGGTCAGAAAGATGCATTTTATAATTTTCTTTAATTTTGTTTTCCAACACCTTTACATGGTATCATTGTTATGGTTTGTATTGAAGTTATAGCTACTTCAGAAATTATTTTATGAATTATGTATTTACTTTTTTATTTATAGGTATTGGGATACTAGGCAGTCAAATCCAGTGCATACTCAACAACTCCCTGATCGCTGTTATGCAATGTCAGTGAAACATCCACTGATGATTGTAGGAACTGCAGATAGAAATCTGATTGTCTTCAACTTGCAGAATCCTCAGGTGGTGTTTATTCTGTTACTTGTTTTGAGAGTATCTTTGTTGCTTGTAACACAGTGAGCAATAGATTGGTGCCTATTGTAAATTTTGATTTTTATACTTAGGAAGTTGAAATTCAACTATAAATTCTCTAATGAGTATTCAATTTGAGTAACATGGATGCTAGTGTATAATTTTGTGAGATAATGTTAAATATACAAGTGTTATGAGAACAGTTATGTTCTTATAAAATATCATAACTTGGATAGCAAACTATTAAAGGGCATTGTGCACTTCACAGGACTTGAGGCTGATCATCCAAACTTTCTCAGTAGAATTGTCTTCTAGGAAAACCCTAAAATAAATAAATAAGTTGGTATAGGTAAGTAAGTAAATAAATACAAGCTCATTACAATTTATCAATACCTGAATGCAATATGCTAAACTTAACTTAGTACTCTAAATGTCTATAAAACCATGTTTTTCTTAGTACTCTAAATGTCTATAAAACCATGTTTTTCTTTTTCTTACTTTGATAAATAAAATTTCATTATCTACATAATGGGGGTCGCATCCTATCTCTTGAGGTGCCCATTGCCCACAAATAGGAGGAAATACATGCCATTTTGAACATATTGTAGAGAATCTGAAAAAGAAAAGGTGCAATCTAACAACTGAACTATTACGTTACTGTATGCAAAAGCTTGATCTTTTTTCTATTAGATAGGGTCAGTTACATGGATGCAATTGTGTAGTGGCATAAACCATGGCTATAGAAAACTAAGCAAACTATTTACTATTCAAATTTACATCTTTACTTGTAATTTTGTCTATTATTTTTCTTGGTTCACTCCACCTCTAATGGTTGGATTACCACCTATCTTATATACTCTTTTATTAAGATTCCTATAGGTCTACACACATGGCCAAACCAGCCAAGAGCATTTTTTTGTTTTATTTCAAACTAGTCACATGGTCTATTTTATTGGTTTACAAGGAACAATTTATGAAGCACTGATTTCATATTAATATTTGAAGAGCAGCTGATTTCAATAAATGTCTATTATTTGATGTTTTTATTCTTATCTGTATTGAAATCCTAACAGACTGAGTACAAAAGGGTGGTTTCACCCCTGAAGTATCAGACAAGATGTGTTGCTGCTTTTCCAGATCAACAAGGCTATTTGGTATGTATTTGCATGCTTTTCCTGATCAGACAAGATGTGTTGCATTCCTACATTCAGTTACACCGACAGAAGTTGTCTTGTCCTTTTATTTTATTTGATATAATTCCTGCTATGATTAGTGTGATGCTGTGAAGAGCCTCCATAGTTTGATGATGCTATAGTTGGTTTATGCTAAAAGGATTTTGAACTAACATCTCTCGGATGACAATGCTGAGGCCTTATTTAACGAGATATAACTTGTAGAAGCTGCAAATTGAATAATTCTATTCCTTATTTTCCTTTGCCATACTTGTTTAGTTGCTCTATGCATGCATGGTCGGAAATCTTCCAGTTTTAATTGTTTTCTCCTCCATCATCACCGGTATTCTCTTGGTGATGTTATTCTCACCATTGGTAAAATCTTCATGTATATATATTCACTGAAAGACTAAAGCATTACTTTAAATTAACACTGTTAAGCATTGATTATTCTCTTTGTAGGTTGGCTCAATAGAGGGAAGAGTTGGAGTCCAACACCTAGACGATGCACAACAAAACAAGAACTTTACTTTCAAATGCCACCGAGAGAATAATGAGATATATTCTGTCAACTCTCTAAATTTCCATCCGGTAACACACCATATAATATCAAACTTAGTTGAAGTTCGTTCTGAAAGGTAGTTGATCTAATATTCTGTAGTGTCATATCTTATTTGACATTTGCATTCAGGTACACCACACTTTTGCAACTGCTGGATCTGATGGTGCTTTTAATTTCTGGGATAAGGACAGTAAGCAGAGACTCAAGGTTCTAATATTTCTCTGAAATTCTCCCTTCCACTTGTCGTTTTATGAAATTGATCATTGGAATTTCCAAACACACTTTCACATTTGTGTTGTAAAATAATAGTTTTTGTGCTAGTAGGTCCCATCTGTATGTATGGCATAAGCTCATCTGGTAGCCATGATATCACTATTATTTGGCTTAGTTTCTTTTCTCATTTGGTTACCCTGAGTGGGAGGCACATGCTCTCTAATTTTCCTGTTTTTCTATATAGGCAAAGTGAAGGGCGAATCCCTTTCAGATTTGGTTTTTAATTTTCTGGATTTTAGAGCCGTTATCTCTATATTGATCATGCATTATTTTCTATGCAGCTTAATGTTTTTCATGAAGTATTTGATGTTGCTATCATTTGACTTATAACACATGAATATGTTTTGCAGGCCATGCAAAGGTGTAGCCAACCCATACCTTGCAGTACATTCAACAATGACGGATCCTTATTCGCATATGCGGTATGTCTCATTGTTTTCACAAACCATTTTTTTTTTCAACTTCCCGCAGAATTCAAGTTGCGATTGGTTTGTTCAAGATACGATATGTAATTTGATTCTGAAACGTGTTTCATTCTGTAGGTCTGTTATGATTGGAGCAAGGGTGCAGAAAATCACAATCCAACCACAGCCAAGAACTACATCTTCCTGCACATACCACAGGTACACTCATGCATATATACAACTTAGTAGATTGTTAAATAATCTTCTGAAGAACATATTATAACAACTTATCTAAGAAGTAAAAAATTAAACAAATTCGGGGTGCTTCATTCATTTAGATGCCTCTTCATTCCATTGTTAACTATGAATTTATAGTTCCATGATGCACAGAACTTCCTATGTTATTCTTGTATTGTTTCCTTTCTCTTTTTTTATGTTCTAAGTAGAGATTAGCACTTAGCAGTTACGTCTTGTGAGCAGGAATCTGAGGTTAAAAGCAAGCCAAGAACTGGAGCAACAGGTAGAAAGTGAGGGCTTTGTTAAAAGGGTCAGAGTTTTGGAGAATTCGTTACAGAGATTTGATACGCGATTCAACAAAATCAGTCATTTGATGTTTTGGCGAAATCTGCTAATATTGCTTGATATAAGATTTTCTTTTTAGGGTTGCCAGTCTTTTCTAGTCTGCCAATGTACTGATATATTGATTTGAGGTTAGGTTGATTCCCTTTAATCACATGTACAGATTGGTTCTGATATCTTTTTGAAATTTTTGGATGGATCTGATGGATTCTTCTTTCATTCATAACTAAAGGTGTGCAATTTTTTTTGGGGAGAGAAAATATTCTTGTTCTTGAAAAGAGAAAATCACCTGTTTGTGGTAACTCTAGAGTCAGTTGTTACCATTAGAATAAAACAGTGGTCTAGCATAGTTGTGTGTCTTGTCTGACCAAAAACAAATAGCTTAGTGTGAAGAGGGAAAAAAATAACACTGCATAACAACCTTTGAAGCCGTGTTAAAAAAATAGAGGATTACTGTTATATGAACATCCTGAACAGGGAAAAAAATGCTTATAACATTTGCGAGTTAGAATTTAGGGATTTGGTTCCTCTAAAGTTTGAATTTCACTTTAGAGAGTAAAATATAATTATAATCTTCTATCCTTGGATAGTTTTTCTTTCATATTTATTTTTGGTCCCACCTATAAAATCAATGGTGAGAGATCACACTTTACATTCTAAAGTAAAATTCAAACTTTAGAGGATCTAAATCCACATTTCAAGACCTGACTCTCTCCATTTTTCTCTAAAACAACAACAAAGTCTTATTTCATTAGGTGAGATTGATTATATGAATCAAACAATGTTATTGTATTTTATTATGTATTATATTTACAGTAAGATGGTTTATACATAAATCTTCTTTAATTACTTCTGTATGGTTTTTTTTGGGTATTTCTTTCGACGTCTGTTTATCTTTAAATAAATAAATAAAAAGAAAAACTTGAAAAAGTAAGGGGAGGAAGAGAGATTGATAAAGGGCGTTCCAAGAGTGGAAAAAATATTGGATGTTAAAGAAATAGAAACTAAATGAGTGGTGGAACAATTGTGTAGCACAATATGATATAGAGTTTGTTGATAGTTATATGTTACATAAAGAGTTAAACTAAAAAGCTAAATTAATAACTTCTAATTTGACAACTTAAACTCTTGTTGAAGTCTCAAACATGTTCTAATAAGGTTTCATTCAGATAACATCATTTATCCTTTTAGTCTCCCCGTCCACAAGTATATCTTACTTTTGACTAAAGCGCACAAAGCTAATAAATGATTAACTTTAGGATAATTTTAAAGTATTTAGACAAATTTAATCTTAAAAAGTTATCAAATCTTAATACATAATCAAGTATAATACAATTCATGAATATGATTATAACTGGAAAAAGTGCATTAGAACATTCTTAAACTAATGAAGTAATTTATATTATTTAAAAACGACTATGTTACGTGGACACCAAAATCAACTACTAAAGTCAGCATCAGTATAAAATACATATTAGAATATAAATACATATTGAAAATAAATTAAATCACACATATATTTAGATACAAATACATTAGTGGTTAATTTTAATGTATAAATAATATTTTTTTATTTTTATTTTGAGTATTTTCTGTTTTTAAGATTTTATGAAAAAAAGAGTAAAAATAATAAAATGTAATTTTTTATTTTTTTTTTTACAAAATTTTAAAAATAAAAAATACTAAAAATAAAAGTACACAATGAAAATGCATGGAATATGAGTGACTAGAAGTAGTAGTATAGTTTGTACATGAATTTCTTCTAATGGATGTATGGATGGAAGATAATCAAAATGTTTTGCACTTTTCACTATATAATGAAAGTATAGTGATGTTAGATTGAGTAGTGTTGAAGAAAGGAACATAAGAGGCCATAACAAAGTTTCTTGTTCATTAAAAAATATGATTGCTTCGGATTTCTATATCATTCTAAAAGCACGCGTAATCTTTACCTTTTCGCCTTGGTCGCTCAATGCTACTTACTACTCAAATCACTTTATTTCCATCGAAATTACAACCACCCCAAAAATAATAATAATAATAATAATAATAATAATAAACTAAGGTAGTTAATGTCAATTAAAATTTAAAATTTACAATACCACACGAAAAGAAATTAATGATCGATTTCTTATCTTATAAGGTCGTGAGTTTTGTTTATAATATCAAAATGACGGTCATTTTAATTGGTAACATTCTCTAATCGTAAACTTTTACGTACCAAAAGAAAATTGCTATGAATATTTTAGTGTTAGACTGTTTAATTCTAAGGAAATAATTTTTTTTTTCATTTTCGTTTTACCCCAAGGCTATCATATATAAGACTGCTTTTTTTAAAAAAAATATATAAATAAATAAATAAAGTTCATAAAGTGATTCACTCGTAAAATGAGATAATTCCAAATTCATACAAAAAAAAATATTGTTTACACATAACAAATGTTTATAGATGATCACTTTTAGTTTCTTAAAAAAATTTCCAAAAAAAATACTCGTATTTATTCTTTGATGAGAGATGACATATTAAAATTGCGTCCTGTTGAAAGTGCATTTTCATTAATTATAATGAATTTCCATTGCATCCAATCCTTCATATATTTACATAAAAGCTTTTAATTTAATTATTTTTATGATGCCATTTTTTTAGCAAAGGCATATGACTACAATTGCTATTTGCGATATCTCAAATTTAGCTGAGAGATTATGATACCGTTTTTTTTTTCTCTAAACAACCGATCAATATTTTAGATTTTTTTTTAAATCAGAAAAGATAATTAATTGGTTAAACATAAGATTTGATTAGTTTGCCTAAAAAAATAAGGAGAAAATTATTTAAAGTCTCCTTTTTTTGTGTGAAGGAGTGCATGATTTAAAATTAGAATTATTCTCCGATTCATGTACAAGCATTTTTTCTATACAAATTTTTATAAGTTATTTATATTTACGCATTTTGTATCATTACTGCACGTTCTTCTTCTTCAAGTGGCTTAGGTGTGGTTCAATTCAGAAAAAAATGTAGCATTAGAAAAAATATTTTTTTGTATCTGCAGCAAATTTGGGTGTAATACGAAGATATTTGGGTGTATTTTTATTCTGATAAATTCTGCATAATTCAAAACTCTTTCTCTTCTTCCTTCTCATCTTCTGTTGTTTCTTCTTCTTCATCTTCTTATTTCATATTCTCATAATTCTTTTTGGAAGGAAAAAATCAAACAAATTAAAAAACAAAAAATATATAATATTGCAAAATCAATAGAAAGAGGATGAGGGAAGAAAATGCAGTAACAACAACAGTAATAGAAAAACGACGATGAAGATGAAATACGTGAAAAAAAAGAGGAGAAACGCAAAAAAGAAGGAGGAGGAACGCAAAGCGCGCTATGAAAACCATTGAGCAACGCGTGTGTTGACACGCTCGTATGGGTGAGCGTCCTTTTTGTTGGGTTTGGCCCAACTTATATAACTTGTAAACCAAAATAACTTGTATGTGTAGACACTTCTCTTAAAATTATTCAGTTTAATCTTACAATTATTATAATTATGTAGAATTCTTTGGTTGCTATATATTGGTTAGTTAATCATAATAATGCATGATTATATTTTATTACCCCTAAAACCACATTATATGTGCATGTTCATTTTATATCGGCCAAAAATGGATCATATAATGTGTTTCTACTTATAACACTAATGATATTATCATGTGAAAAAAGAGAGAAATAAAATCAGTCATTATACACTAAAATTAATTATTAAATTAATTATCACTATTTGTTTTGCAAAAGTTAAAAACCGTCACTATCTGACTCTAAAATCGTCGCTAATTATCAAAATTTATGTAATGTATAAATACATATGTTATTGTTAGATATTAGATAAAAAAGAAATTGAGACATTATTCTATCATCACAATATAAAAGTCTTTCATATTAATTATCATATAATAACAGAAGCTCAAAAATATTTAATGATGATAAATAAATATCTATTGTTATAATATTTATCCTAACTTCGGTAAAATTATCCATGGATTCACATTGACTGATAGTGTATAAAATTAAAATTTGTTGTTAATTACTGCAAATAAACAATATTTTCATTATGTATGTCTAGTCTCTAGAATAATGTGATTATTAGCATTATTATTAGTATTGACAAGCCCGTGTACTCACTGCATATATTTTTTGATGTTTGATCAATCTCATAATACAAATGCACACGGTACCCTAATTATTATTTTTTTATAATCATTAAAAAAAGAGAGCATATAGTAATTATACTATTTTTCAATAATCATAATTGAGAGAATAGAAATAATATCAAAGGAGTGATCAGTGAAAGGCTATAGGCTGGCCAATGGGAAATTCACAATAAAGTCTTTAAAATTTATAAATAAATAAATCTCATTTGCTCTAATTTTTATGCTATTTTTTTTATTAGTAATTTGAACATAAATAACTCTCTAGTTGCACTTATATATATATGTATGTTTTAATATTTTCAAACAATAATTAAGGTATCATTAATATCATTTAAATATAACATGATTAAATATAGATTGATTTATTAAGTTATCTTTTTTCTTTTTATTAATAAAAAAAACTATCTATGTTAAGGGGCAACAATAAACCCTAAATGATCCTAATATAATAGTGTCTAATAAATATTATATTTATACGTGTAATATCATACCTCATCATTATTAACAAAACTCACTCAAACCTTTGATAGTATAATTGATAAATTGTATTAATTATCATTCATTATAAACACTCTGTTTATTTACTTGCTATATATTTCATTCATGTAATTTGCAAAATACAAAATAACTCATGAAATCAAGTATATATATAAATACGGTATTTTTCTTTGTAGCCTCTATAGTATTTATACCCTCATTACCTCTTTTTAAACTAATTAGTTCCAATAAATTATAATAAATAAAAATATTATTTGTACACTAAAATTAGTCATTAAAATCAGCTATTAATGTATTTGTGTATAAATATATGTATAGTTTAATTTATTTTCAATATGTATTTATATTTCAACGTATATTTTATACTGGTAGCTGATTTTAATGTATATACAAAGCATAATTAAATAATACGTATAGTATATTGTCCTTTTGGAATATCCATGGTGATGACTGTATGTATCTAAAAAGAGTTGGCAAAAAAACATAATTATTTGTAATGTGACTCAAGAAAATTGGCTCAAATTATACTAAAAGGCATTGTACACCTTAATTGCTTATGTAACTATGATTATTATCTGCTAATTTTTTTTCTGCTTTTAGAAACTATGAGACACATGTTTATGAAAAAATTAAACATATAATTTAAACAATTTTTTTATGAGTCATTTTCGTGTGTGTATATATATTATGTGCCTTGTGCCGGCTGCTTTCTGCCTCTTCTCAGTAAACTCATTTTTTAAATATTGTTACTTAGGTTAGGTTAAATGATGGATTAAAAACTAGCTTGGGTTACTTAATTAATTAATATAATTATTAATAAAAAAAATTTACTACTATTTGTAGTACATGAAAAGCTTTCAAAAACACTAATAATTTACCATAGTCAGTGACTCTCATAATTATTTACCATGTCAACTACTACATAATTTTATATAGACATATATACATATAAGTACATAATGATTTGATTGATTTTTATGTGACTCCAATACTATAGTTTATACAACTTTATACACCTAAGTATTATTATTATTTTATTTATTTATTTATATTATAATGTCCTTTCATTCTTCTCAGAGGCATTGCGTTACTATCTGAGTGGCCTAATTAGAATGACTTTGAATATTTAATTTATGGTTATAGTTATTTTTTTTAAGGTACGTACCTATCTTAAAAAATTCACATAATAACAAGATTCGATCATTTTAGAAATCACAATAAGTATATATAGTAAACAAATTTGAATGCATGCATCATGTAACATATTTTCACACACAACACATGCATTTATTGGAGTTATTTGCTTGGACATTCAAATTGGATAAGCCTCAAATTTTAGGTGCCAAGACCCAACTTTCTCGGCATGTGCTACTCACCTATAACTCATGAGTACAAAAATAAAAATATTATTTGTATATTAAAATTAATTAGTAAAATTAATTATTATGTATTTATATATAAATATATGAATTGTTTAGTTTATTTTTAATATATATTTTATATTTTAATATTTATTTTATATTAATGATTAATTTTGGAAATTGATTTTAATGTACACCTAATATTATTAGTGTAAAAAAATATTTTTAAAAAATGACAATTGAGCAAATAATAGTATGATGATTTTTTGATAACTCATCGGACAACGTTTGAGTAAGAATAAGAATTATTAAGACTAAGAATGAAATTCTCCTTTCACCATTAAACTTCTGTTTTTTTTTTTTTTTTGTTGGAACAAAACAATTATGATAAAGTAGGAAAAAAATAATTTTAACACAAGAATTCTTATGAAAATATTATTGTATAAGTGAGCATAAAAGTAATTGAAAATTGACACCAGGACCATAATTTTGTGATTCTTTGTTTATTTGCTTAATTTCTATTTATTTATCCATGTTTTATAACATAGTGTTTTCAAAATTGTTTAGAATCACCTTTTTGATAGAAGCCAATTTTAGATTACAATAATCTAATAATAAGCATGTGTCATAGGCAGGGTTGTTATCGGTTTGGTTTGGTTCGATTTTAGACAAAAAATTAATTAAACCGAATCGAACCAAACCAAAAATGGTTTAATTTGGTCGATTTTTTGTTTTTAAATTATAACTAATAGAAAATTAATCTCAGTAATATGATGTTCGAAAACAATTAATAAACTGAAATAACATTACATTACATTTAAATTTAATACAATTTCAACTCATTCCAAACAACTAAATATAAAACAAACACATTTGTTAAGTCTATAATTTTTATTTCAAAGCATTATATACTAAGCCACTTTTTCGATTCGGTTCAGTTTGGTTTGGTTTCTGCTGAGCCAATCGAAAACCGAACCGAACCGATCAGTTTAATTCGAAAAAAAATCCTTTTTTTTATTTGATTGTTGTAAATTTCGTTTCGGTTTTACGTTAAATTTTGGTTCGATTTGATAACTTACCCCCCTAGACATAAGTCATGGATTTATTTATATTTTAGGAAAACATATATATATATATATATATATTATTTTTTTAAACCGTGAAAAACTATAAGATGTAAATAAATAGATACTTAGATCTAGAGTTATGTGTATATATAGGTTTTTGAACGGACTTTTATTGTAGGGTTAGAAATGTTTCATGGATTGCTAAGTTTTGCAAGCGTGCAATGTAACTAATCAATAACAAAAAAAAAGGGTCAAGTATAGCTGCTACTGCCCTACAACTATAAGGATATTATGTCTTGAAAATTACATAAGAAAATGATAAATGAACAAAGGCATTTTTTCCATAATAATTAACCCTCTCGGATACTTGAAATGATTGGTTGAAAAACTTTCACATATCACTCTACTAATAATCCAAGTTCTTAGCCACTTATATTTGAACGAAAATCATCACTTATCTTCAAACTTTGTCCACTTCAAATTAAATCTATGCCATAAGTCGTCTTTTGTAGGATTATATATTAATCATGTTCTTGAAATTTAAAAAAAAAGGATCACTAAATAAATTAAAAGTATGTAGACAAAGAAGGGAGACGCTTTTCAAATGTTGAATCTCTCTAAATATTCTTAATAATATAGAATTTTATATATATATATATCTTCAATTTTTGTATTTGTGTCCCAGAATATTTTGGCAGCTGCCTGGTGATAATGATGATATAATGTAAAATTATTAAAAAATTGACGATTTATTTGTTATTTGTCTAAAAATTAATAGTATAACTAAAAAAATAAATCAAATTAAATAAAAAAATATTATTTATATGTTAAAATTAACCATTAAAATTAGTTATTAATATATTTATGTATAAATATATACGTAATTTAATTTATTTTTAATATATATTTATATTTTAATATATATTTTATATATAATAATAACTGATTTTAATATACATGTAATATAATTGAATTAAATAATATGAGTAATTTCAAAAAAATTTGCATGACTCAATATAATTATTAGCATCTCCAATAGTAATATTCATAGATCCTTTGCTTCCTTGTGAATACACGTGGTTATTATCATGGGGGTGAATCTCATATATATGAACTACTTTAGAATACTACTATTATTATTATTATATTGTAACCCACCTCGCTATATATACTCATTATAATTAATTTGGATATCATCAATATATATATATATATATATATGTATATATATGTTGTGTGCATGGTGGTTATCTCTATTTGAATAAATATGAATTTTAGGAACATGATAATGACTTACATATATACACACGCGTACAATTGATCAATAGCTAATATCAAACCAAATACACAATAATTTCTTCACACTCCCACATACTACCTAATAATCATCCTACTATTTATTCATGAAAACTCATCATCATGAGTTAGTATTGTTAGGAATTTTTTTTATCTTAGGCTATTTTGTGAATATATATAAAAGTATAATCATATTAAGTATTTTATGTTTTGATTTATATAAGGTGGTTTTATTATTATTTTAAATAATAAAATGAATAAATATTTTATTTGGATCTTTAAGATTGAATGAAAATAATTAATAGTCAAATATAAATAAAATTATATGATTTTTATTACCCAGAAAGAAAGAACTACAAGATTTTAGTTTCTAATATATTAAAATTATTTTACAATCGTTATCCATAAAAAAAATTGCTATTCAACTTCAGTAAAAATTCAATAGATTTTGGTTGAAAAAAAAAATATAAAAAAAGTATATATTAGAATTATGAACAAATCTATATAGTAATCAAAGAACGAATCTAAATTAAGAATCAAAGTCATTTTTTAATCATACTCATAAATAAAAATACATTATTTTTATATATCTTTTTTAATAATTTAATATAAATAATCCTATAATTAAATAATTCAAAAATTTCAACAAGTATAAGTTCTTTTTTTTTTGGAATAGTAGTGTTAGATATATAAATAATATTTAACCAAGTTTTTTTTTATTAAGTAATCCCAAAAAATAGGGATATTATTTTTTCTTCTTCTCCACCTTCTACTTTCTTGGAGAGAATACAATAGTATATAGATATATTAAGTATTATATTATATATATGATAAGAAAGTTTAAGGTATTATAAAATTCTTTTTTAAGTGTTAACCTCTCATGTGAAATATTTCTTTGGGTATTAATTCATGGAAACTCATAACTACATACTATTAACATTGCTCACCTTTAGATGGGGTATGTCCTAACTTTATGTGGCACATCTAATAATGAAGTTCCAACAATTGTTCAAACTTTTTCCTCTAATAATTAAGTCGATGGTAATATTGTAGCTGGCGTTCTCTTGAATCACTAATTAAATTTCTTTCTTTGTTTTTATGGATTTAATTATAAATTAACTAATCAATCTTTAATAAACAACAAGTCAACGAACTATAAATCAAATAATATAGTCTTCTCATACTCATTTAGAAGTCGCAGATTCGAGTCTTCATTCCTAACTTCTTTTAAAAAAAAATCTCTAATAAGCAACGAGCACTATGTACTTAATTACCTACTTCCAATTTTCACAAAATTTTAATCGGCTACTAATATATTTATATATAAATATATATTATTTAATTTATTTTTAATATGTATTTTATATTGGTAGCTGATTTTAGTGTACACATAACATAATCGATATAATTTTGTAAAATATTCATTCAATTGGTTAAAATGGTAAGTAAATTCATTTAAAAATAAAACAAATCGATGAAGTTCCAAAAGAGAAAGATTTATATTAAAAAAAAAAAACAAATCCAATTCTTAAAATGAATTAATTGAATTTTTCATAATTTATATAAACGACAAAATTAAAATTCATCACTAATATAACATATATATTAAAATATAACATATATATTAAAAATAAATTAAAAAAATATATTTATACATTAATATATCGTGATCATTAATTTTGATATACATATAATAATTTTAAAAAATCTAAATGAACTTGTAATAATCACTATTCCATAGACAGCAAAGGATTAATCTATTAACAACCTTTCACCACTTCATGAAACTATAAAATTACCCCATTTGTAAATTACTACTAAAAGGGAGAATTAGTAATAAGCAACATAAAATAATTAAAGGAGGGTGAAAGTTGAAACATTCTTGTGGTGGGTCCATTCACAAATTGACATTGAAGAAGGCCGCAAGAGAAAAAAAAAAAAAACAAATAATAAAAATAAAAATTTTAAATTTAAGACCCTTTTGTATATAAATAAATCTTATGCCAGCTTAGCTTCTTCACTCCATCACTTCACTTAACATCTTCTTCTTCTTCTTCTTCTTCTTTTCTATCTTTCTCTTATTCTCAAATACACACTTCACAATCTATCACATATAAATTTTGAGTTCACAACTTTTGAACTTCTTTGTTCTTTTAATTTTTTTTTTCTATTTTATTTTATTTTTATCATCATATCATGGCTAGACCACAACAACGCTATAGAGGTGTTCGCCAGAGGCATTGGGGTTCTTGGGTCTCTGAAATTCGCCACCCTTTATTGTAATTCCACTTTTACCCTTCATCCCCTTAATTAATTAATTCATTATTTTATTAGTACTTCTAATAAATGTTATTAATCTTTCAAGTGTGTTCAGAGGGGGAGCTACATTGTAGGAAAAGGATAATAATTCCATAATTTTAATTTAGTTTTTTTCATTTTATTTTAGTCTTATTTTATTGTGTAAATATTTTTGATTTTCTTCTAATATTTTATCTAATTTCGTTCCTGAACGTGTTACTTACTACATTGCTATCCTGCTTTAAATTAGTTCTTAACTTAGATAAAATGGTACATTATTAAAAAATCAATAAAATTTTGATAAAGCATGAATAGTATTATTATGCAACTAATTAAATTAATTTGATTTTAATCATTTTACTATTTTTTTTGGGGGGCAATTTAGGAAGACAAGAATATGGCTAGGAACATTTGAAACAGCTGAGGATGCAGCAAGAGCATATGATGAAGCAGCTAGGTTAATGTGTGGACCAAAAGCAAGAACTAATTTCCCATTTAATCCAAATTTGTCACAATCATCATCATCTTCTTCTTCTTCTAAGCTACTATCTCCTACTTTGACTGCAAAATTACACAAATGCCACTTGGCTTCCCTTGCCCTTCAAATGTCCAATAACAAGCAAAAATCATCACAACCCAACAAAGATCCTCAACCACCACCACCATCATCATCATCATCAACATCATCAAATAATAGATTATTCAATAATCAATTCCCAATTGGTGCTGGAACAATTGCATATGAGGAGTTACACTGGCTAGAAGGGAATAATAATAATAATAATATTATTAATAATAATAATTGGGGTGGCATTATTGAAGGACATCAAGTTGAGGTTGCACAACAACAATTTCAGCCAGTTCTTGAAGATGATCACATTGAGCAAATGATACAAGAGTTGCTTGATTGTGGATCAATTGAACTTTGCTCAATTGGGTCAAATTAAATTAATTAGAGGATCTACTATATAATTACCTAGCTAGAACAATATAATATGTAGCATATATAAATGCAATGCAAATTAGTAATTACCACTTTTTTTTTGTGGGGTTGGAAGAGGGTGGTATTGATTGAATTCACCCCATGTTGTAATAAAAATGACATTATTATTGTAAGGTTTAGTATCATAGAAGAGTCACCATGAGTTTCAATCACTTCTTCAATTAGTGGACAACCATGTGGAACCTCCAATTTAGCCAATCATGCCAAAAACCCTAATTATGCATATGGTGGACTTTAATGTACACTTAATTATCAAAAGATTACAATTTTTTTAAATAAAAATCTAAGTAAAATAAAAAAAAAACTGTTTTTTTTATTTATTGATAAAAAATACTTTTTTGGCTACGATATATCCAGTATGATAGGCCCAAGACTAATTCATTGCGAATCTAACTCCATTTAATGGTTTACTGTTGGCAAAAAAAATTATTACATATATAAGACGAAATTCAAATATTATACACTTGTTTAAACAGATGAATGAACTGACCACTTGACCAATCAAGTTGATTTGATTTAAAATACTTAGTCAATTAATTTATCACTATTATTGAATGAAATATAAATTTTATTAAATAGTAGATAATTAATGAATTAATATATCATATAAAATAAACACAGCTACCTATCATAATTCAATACTCAAGGTTACAGAAACCTTATTGACGAATAATATTTAGCTATTATATATTGTGAGATTTGTGTCCTTTTTTAATCTAAATTTATAATATTTAAGTTATAATTCTAAATTTCTAACTCTTATATAAATAGAATATATATGAATATCCTAATAAGAAGTTTTTCCATTTTGTGGGACCCACATGTTAATATAATGATCCCACCAGCCAGCTTTTATTTGTTTATTAACATTACTGTACAAACAAACTTTTGGATTATATATCTAGAAAAGACAATAACAAAGAACACAAAGAAGAAAATGGGGCTAATGATGTTTTTTGTAGTCAAATTGATCTGATCTCACACAATTTTTGTACAAAGAAAATTATAGAAAAAGCATAGAAAGTGGATATTTCATGTGAGAAACTTTAACCATTGTATTGCACTGGTAAGGTAAAAAGGCAAATAATTTCACACATGGTTTAGCACATTGTTGTCATAAAGCCACCAACTTTGGCAGTAGCAGGCGTGATGACAAGGGAGTACATTGAAATATATCAAGCAGCACTTTCAATTTTTGTTCACACTCTTCTTTATATATAGTCCAAATATTTTTCAAAAAAAAAAACCAAAAATTTTTATTTAATTAATATAATTAACCATTGAAATTTATATTTTTATATCGAAATTCGTACAAATAATTTATAATTTTAGCTGAAAAAATTTATAACTTTTACTAAAGTTTGTAATACTTTTTTATTATTATATTTATTGTCATATTTTATTACTTTTATTCAAATTTTAGTCTCAATTTAATATGGATACTTTTTTAAGAATTAAATTTGTAAAATAATTTTATACGTGAATCAAATTATATATCATTATATTAATAAAAATAATTATTTTTTAGGTAAAGTATACCTTTTGTTTCTAAAGTTTAACAAACGTTTTAAAAATACCCTTAAGTTTTATCTTGTTTTAACTTTGTCCAAAAAATGTTCGATTTGCATCAAATATATCCCCTGACAACAAATTTTTCAAAAAACTTAAAACCGATTCAACAACAATTCCATAAGAACAACCTCTCAACACAAGCAAATCAAGCATAATTTTCATACATTATTGTTAGATTCATCTTAAGTTTTTTGAAAATTTAGCCGTCGAGAGTATATTTGATGCAAATCGAAAACTTTTGAAACAAAATTGAAACAAAATAAAATTTAGGGGTATTTTTTTAATTTTTACCAAATTTTACTTTACCCTTATTTTTGTATTGATTATATGAATAATTATTTTTTAAAAAAATAATTAAATAATTATATGAGTATTAAAATTAAACTCTAATTTTGAGTTGTTTAAATAACATAAGAGGAAAACAAAAGTCAATCCCTTTGGTGTTAGATCCAAGGAACGTGCACACAAATACTGCCAATTATGACCAAGTATTTCTAATTTGTAGGGATATTGATGAAAGCATTATACACTTTCTTTAACAATATAATATAAAACATTCCCTCATTCTCATTGTTTTCTAACACTGCTTTTTATTTTTTTGCTTTTTCTTAGTTGGTAACACACACTATATTCTCTTTTGAAGTATCCTTCTATCCTTGATCCTTTGTTTTCTGTAAAAGCACATCTTTTTTGACCCACATTCTCATTTTTGCTCACTAACTACAAGACATATATCCATTCATAATCCACGTAGCTACTCCCTTTTTCTTTTCTTTTCTTTTATTTTTTTAAATTTTTTTTCACACATGCTTTTCTTTATTGAAAATAACATAAAATTAGCCAAAATAAATGATATTTTATATTTTAATTAAGAATTTAGAATTCAATCCTAAAATTGAAAGCAATTGTCAGGAATATATATGTAAATTTAATTTTAATATTTTGTTAGTATTGTTAGAAACAAGAGACTAAACTGGAGAAAGAATTTGTGTATTATTGAGTGTATTCAAGTTGTCTACTCAAGTTGTCTCGAACGATACAATATAAAAAAGAGAATCGTAATAATAAAAACGTAATATCCTATAATAAATATTCAGATATGTTAAATAATGCTAATTGATCATAATTATATTCTAACAAGTATAAAGTGATTTTACACATATATCTAATCATGTAATTCTTAATTTTATTAGTAAAAATAACTATTTTTTATTAACCACATGAATAATCATTTAAAAAAATAGTATCATTACACGATTATGTAAAATATTTTACATTATTAGTGTATCAAAATCAGACTGTCACTTTATTTATATATATATATATTATTGAAAGTAAAAGTGAAAATATTATCCACTTATTAATCAAATAAGTTGTAATGCCTATAAATTTTATCTTAAATTATATATGTGATTGTAAGACTTTATTGATAGACAAAATCAGCTGGCATGTAAGATTGTCCTTATTTTTTATACACATTTTACCACCAAAGTGTGTGAACACATTTTCTTTGTCATCTTAATGTCCTTTGTTCTTGGGATTATTGTAGTAACAACGTGATCAATATTCAAGTGTATGTGTATGTGATGAGCTTCATATATTCAACGAGAATCATCTCTTTTTCTTGAACCATATCTTTGGAAAGTCATTATTGTATTTTTAAATTCTTTTGATTGTTTTACAAAGTTGGAATAATGCATGATACTCATCAATTCAGTTAGTAGATAGATAGATACCAATCTTTCTACAATATCTACTAAGCATGTTATATATAATCTCTAACATATAACAAAAATATATAGTAAAGGATTGAATATTGCATCACACTGTTTACTCTTTTGCAGACCATTATTCTTCACAAATTGGATTTCCAAGTCTAAATTTCATAGCTTGTCTAGGTTTTAGAAACAGAACAAGAACAAAAATAAAATGTGTTTAGATTTAGAAATAAGTATAAAATAGTGTATTTTAAGATATAAAATAAAAAAGACACATGCGGTTTTTTTTTTGTTACTTTATATTTATATAATTATGTCATATTAGTCACAAAATTGGTTAGACTTGCAATCTTCATGATGCAAACAAGCACAAAGGACGTCTCTCACAATTCTAATAAAAAAATAAGGTAAAGTATATTTTTTGTTCCTGAAGTTTGACAAAAGTTTTAAAAATATTTCTAAATTTTATTTTGTTTTAATTTTGTCTAAAAATTTTTTGATTTACATCAAATAATATACTCCTAACGACTAATTTTTCAAAAAATTTAAGACCAATTCAACAAGAATTTCATAAGAACAACCCTTTAACACAAGCAAATCAAGCATAATTTTTATGCATTATTATTAGATTGGTATTAAATTTTTTGAAAATTTAGAAGTCGATGGTATATTTGATGTAAATAAAAAACTTTTGAGACAAAATTGAAACAAAATAAAACTTAGGGTTATTTTTAAAATTTTTACCGAACTTCATGGACAAAAAATATATTTACCCTAAAAAAATATTAAAGAATAATATATATAATTTTTTATGTACTTATAAAAAATTTACAAAGATAAATAATCACATATTCACATATCAATAAGAATAATTAATTTTTAAATATATTATTTAACATTATTTAAATGTACGAATATGACTAAATAACTATATAATTTTTTTTATACCGAACACCAAAATTAAACTTATATACAAGTTAAATAAATAAATAATAATAATAATAATAATAATAATAATAATAATAATAATAATAATAATAATAATAATAATAATAATAATAATAAATATTGGTGACTTTGTTCTATTCACTTTGGAAATGTGATTGTTGTTCAGCTAGCAACTTTAATTATGTGCATGGGGAGTGTCCTGCATGCCTACAATCAACACCTTGTTTGTTTCCAACATTGAGGGACCCTTATGTCTTTTTTAGCATTGCAATCATACTTCAGTCATATTATATGATTTCCTCAAATCAAATGCTTACACAACAATAATATTAAGGATAACATAAAATAAATTTCAATGTTTACTATTATTAAGTACTAAGATTCTATTTTACCCATCTTGTCCAATTATATGTGAATATGAATGAAGCACCTACCAAAGAATATTAGCTAATAATGGAAGAAAATACGTTGCTTTGCTTGTAAGGTTAAAAATTAGTCAAAACAAATTAAAGAACCATGACAAGATTTTGATCTCAGAATAATATTCAAAAATTAAAATGCTTTTTTTTTTTTGCATGAGAAATATATTTTAGGGGGTGAAAACAACTGCTGTTATAATCATAAAATCTGCTCCATCGTTTTCTATTACTATGTTGATTTAACTTTCTTAGTTTTAACAATAAAAAAATAAAAATGAAAATTATTGAAAAGATAGGGTGCACAATGAATTCCACTATTGTATCCTCATGCTTAATGATTATTTAGCTATTTGGTAATTGATTTTGTCCCCCACCACCATTTAAAAGAACAAATTTGAGAAGCCTAATTAATGACATGGCAATGAGAACCCATATACACTCATAGTAGGTGAATATTCTTCAATTGTATTTCTATTTTCTAGAAAGAATTGCCCAAAAAGGTTGTCATATTTCTGTCTTAATTAAGAAAAAATTGGATGCTAATGAAGGGTTTAACAATTTATACCCTAATTAAGCAAAATTGAATGCTAATGATGATGTGCTGATTTGTTATAGTATGACGTGGATATGGTCATAACCAGTAAAAGAAGACAACTTTTTAAAATATGATCTACTAGACTACTAGTAACTCAAATTCTTATTTTAAGTTATATTTTTTAATTGTTATTACAAATAAAACACTTATAACATTTTTTACGGTATTTTCTAATTCAACAAGTTAAAAATTAATTCGTTGTGGTTCTGAGTTCTATTTAAAGGTTTGTCGTTGGCCAATAAATTACTACATAAACAAGACGAGTTTCAAACTCCAAATACTTACTTAAACGAACAGAGTGAATTGACCATTCGATCAACTCAAATTGGTTACCCGTAACGTTTTACTAGCACTTAAAATTTCTCTTGAAAGGAAAAAAATGATATTAACTATTAACAGTACCTTTACGTGAACAAATTAAACTGTTGAGACACAGTTTTTGCAATGTTCCAAGCAAACAAATATAATGACATTGATGTTGGTTGAACACATTGAAGAAGATTCATTTATTTGGGGTCATATGAGCTTGATCCAGTTAAGACCCGGATTTGAATTTTGAATCAAATTCTCTGAATTTCATGCAAGCACTTACTGAGAGAGACATGCATAGAAATGAACACATGGCATGCATATGGTATTCATGTTTCTCTTTCTAACTATCCATTTCTTCACATGGGATTCCATGAATCCATGTTATCCAAATATGGAACTCCTATAAAATTCACATGGTTTATTGATGAATTGCATTCTTTCGGGGTCTATTATCGGGTTAATACTCAATTTGACTCCAGCTGAAATTTTAGGTCGGACTCAAATTGATTTCTAAAATTACAGTTGGTTTAAATTGGACTCCAAAATTTACAATAATAACTCATGTCAGCCCCTGAATTAATTTCTGTAAACAGCGTATTGATTTTACACGTTAACTTATTAAGATTTAGACTCCTTACTAGACTTTTTAGAAGTTTGATTGGCTCCCCAACATTCTCCCGAAAAGGTCAATAACAAGTTCAATTTAAAAATTTTGTGGCTATGGAAGCAACAATCAAGTTTCTGGAGTTCTAATAATAGTCTTGTATCACATGGAATCTGGACGAAGAATCCAATAATCGCAACAAATTAGTGTCCCAAATCAACACGTCGTTCATGAAAATCAGCTCAAGGGCTAATGTGAGTTACTATTGTAAATTTCGAGATCCAATTTGAGTCAATTGTAATTTTAAGAATCAATTTACATCCGACATTAAATTTTAAGAGTCAAATTGAGTATTAACTCATCTAATATTATCACTTGATTGCAATATATAGAAAATATTATTATTATTTGGCTTCTCATCATATGTTACTCCTCATGGCCAATTCTCATACTAAGGTTTTAAATTTATTATATGATGGCCAAATTCTAATTAAAATGAAATTTGAAGTAGCCAAAGGTATCTATCAAAAGAGGACAAAACATTATATTTTCAGCCTCAAATATTCAAAGTATTTGCAACCTTTGTTTTCTATGCATAAATAACACACATGGGATGTTATGGATACTTCCTTTTCAGTTCTCTTTGGTGATTCTATTGCATACCTAATTAAGTTTCAGATTTTGGCCTCTTCTTTTTTCACACTATATTCATAGTGTATTGTTTCATTTTGATGTGGACTTGCAATAAATTATTAGTGGGGGTCAACCAACTAAAATTGAAAAGAACAAGAGAAGTATCTGCTGAATTTTGAAAAATTGACCTTTGATATATCAGGTACATTGAATCACAAGGGTGTTGCTGTCACAACCTCTTTAATTCACATAAATCAAAACGGGACCAAATGTTGATATCTATGTATCTCAAGTTCTTAAAGTAGCTGAGTAGAACATATGTCTTGATCGAAATCTTTTATTAAATTGAATTACTTGTGTGTAGCATTGCCTTGCCTCTCACAAATGTTTTAGAATTCATCATTTTGCCTTGCATATGTTCATTTTAATAATTGATGATGAAGATATCGAGCTAATCATGAGACAACTAAAAATATCTAACTGTACTGTTGCCCAAAAATAAAAGTTATGGCCTAAATAAGCACTCAATTCTTTTATAAGGGATTTAAAAAGGTCTAACAGATTTATACAAATCGTCTCTGCTGTCTATGGGTCATTTCACTCGGACACGGGTGATTCGACCCATATCCAACCCAACTTGCACAATAAGAAAGACCTTGTTAGATCCATAGTTCATTCACTATTTTAAATAAAGTGGAATAATTCTCTAGATATTGGAGAAGTAATTGTCGACTACTACAAATGATAAGACTCATAAATTAGTAATCACTTATCTTTATAAATATTTCGTCGAATTTAAGTATTTCTTAATCTCAATTCACTTATATTTATTTAAAATTCTTGGTAACTTAATTTCAGAATCTTTTGCAAGTATCTCCACTCATTTTTTTGAGGACGTCAGACAACTTTGTCTCTTAGGTAAACTAATTAGAACCTTCGTTCAAAAGAGTTTATACCTCATATTTAGACTATATTACTTTAAGTTCAAGTATTTACTCAAAACACTAACAATGGTAAAATTAATAAAAACAAACGCATCAAAAGTTCATGTAAATTTTTCATATGAGATAATCCGCTATCAATGGTACATAAATATACAAATAGCAATAATATCATTTCACTTGGAAGAATGATCAATATTTGAAGCATATTAGCCTAGTTACCAAATTCTTCTACTTATTTTAAACAAGTTAAGAGATCCAAACTAAACTTCCAAAGACTTAACCAGCAAGAATAAAAGGAGAAACAGTTTAGTCGTGTTTAAATTTGTGAAAAAAAGAACGCAATACACTGTATATAATTTTCAAATAAAATCATCATTTTTTTTTGTAAAAATATTTTAGAAAACAAAATTTGAAGATGCAAATGTGGTTGAACAGATTATATTCATGTGCGTGTATGCTATCTACATAGTAAACAAACTAACTAAATCTTTATTTGGTGGAAACTCAGGTGCAGTTGATAGCTGAGAGTCGTTAGATAATTTGACTAAATTTTCATCTAACGAATCTCAGCTATCAACTTCACGTGAAGTCGACTGCACATGAGTTTTCACTTCTTTATTTTATCGTAGTGCTTAGTCCAGACCTTCCTATTTTAATTTCTTTTTTAGTTTTATAATGCTAGGCCACATTTGTTTTTGGTCCACTACTGGGCTACTAAATCGTTGCAACAAAACAGAAGCCCATAAATTTTTTTCAGAATAGGCCGAAAGCATCAAATTGGGCCTAGTCATTCCTCAAAGGCCCAATTCCTCTACAAATACCTTCATCTAGGGTTTTAATTCCTAATGTATATATATTCATTACTTGCCTCCATAACCACAAACCCTAGAAACAAATCTAGCGGAGGAGGAGGAAGAAGGAGAAGATGGTGAAGTTCTTGAAACCCAACAAAGCGGTTATTGTTTTGCAAGGCCGTTACGCCGGTCGGAAAGCCGTCATCATACGCGCCTTCGACGACGGCACGCGCGACCGTCCCTACGGCCACTGCCTTGTCGCCGGGATCAAGAAGTATCCTTCGAAGGTTGTGAAGAGAGACTCCGCCAAGAAGACGGCGAAGAAGTCGCGCGTGAAGGCGTTCGTTAAGATGGTTAACTACCAGCACGTGATGCCCACGCGCTACACTCTCGACGTGGATTTGAAGGACGCCGTTACTGCCGAGTCGCTTCAGTCGAAGGACAAGAAGGTTGCGGCGCTTAAAGAAACCAAGAAGAGGCTCGAGGAGAGGTTCAAAACCGGTAAAAACCGTTGGTTCTTCACCAAGCTTAGGTTCTGAGGGATTCGCTGAAACGGTGTCGTTTTATCTTTTCTTTTTTGAAGTTTTAATTTTGATGCTTTTTTATATCCGGATCTGTTTGGATTTCTAAAGGTTCATTTCGAGATTATGTTAATTAAACACTGCGTTTTATCAAGTTCTAGATTCTATTAGATAGCCGTGGTTGTTGAATCTAATTAGCTGGAGGTATTTAATTTACTGAAAATTTTGTTTATATTAATTTTGAATTCTAGGGGTTTAGGTTTTGGTTTGATATGGCATTGGATTTGTTATGATAATGAGGTCATGAGGATGATAAAATTTGTAGGTTTTTTTTATAAAGATAAATTTTATAGTTAATAGCTGCAAAATCACGAAAATTTTTAGAGTCTAATCAGCGTGTATTTGAACCTATTTGGATACAGATAGAAAGATAAATAGATTGTGAAGAGAAAAGAATGAAAATTGGTTGTAGACTTAGTGGAGACCTAAATGTGTTTCATGCTTCGTTTCCTCTAAAAATGTCCCGAAAATTAATCACTAAATCTTATGGCAGTGGCATCCTTAGAGTATTTGATGGGTGACTCTAGTTTAGCATATACTTTGAATGCAAACTGCTGAGGTAGAGATTTGGCAATCAAGCTCCAAATGTTGTTTGGTGTGGGCTGAAATAAATATATGATTAATTGATTATGTTATGACACTAACATTACACAATTTTTCAATGAGATTCATAAAAATGAATAAATTCTAATATGATAATAATACAAGGTTGAATGCCAACGAGCATTCTAGGCATAATAGACTAAAAATTGTTTTTTAAATTTAAATAACTAAAATTCAAATATTCCCTTTTATACTTTTGAAAATATAAAATGTAATTTTTCAATATTTGAAAAATTTTATCACTAGAATTGAAATTGTATTGGATCGAAATATCACTTTATATTCACATAACAAAAAGTCAAGCCATTTATAAGAGAGTTTATTATTGAAGAAAGACAAGATAATAGGTACAAATAGAAAAGATTCAAAGATGGATATCTTGTAATTTTATAAAGACAAAAAGAGGCTATAATATAGTGTTTTTATGTTAAATCTAAAATTTCCCAATCAAATGTTAATTAATACAACACTTGGAATAAATATTATTATTTTTGGCTAACAATAATTCACACCCATATTTATAAGATTTTGCATACAAAAAAAATATAGTTTACACCTATATTTACTAGAATTTGTATATAAATTAAAATTTATTTGTTAAAGATGATTTAATATTTATATGGGTCAAATGATAGGCAAAAATAATAAAATGGACAAAAATAATAAAATTTAATGACTTACAAGAGTTTCTTCTTAAAACCTACCGCTATAGATTGGAGCCAAATATTGTTCGAATGCACATATTTATACCAAATAATAAATAAATAATATGTATGTCGAAATTTTATAAATGGCATATGGCTTTATCTGGAGCACTAAACAAAACGTGAAGATTTGCAGACCAACTTAAAAACAAGGACCTGAAGTGTCCACTTTGGAAAACAAGAATCTGAGAAAAAAGAGAAAATAAAAAGGAAAAGTCCGACAGAATTAAGAAATTTCAATTTAAAAAGTTGCAAAAATCAAATGAAACAGTTGTATTATTTTATTTTTGTTATTTAACAAAGGTTGGTTTAATAATATTTTAAAAATAAATATATTTATTATATTTTATATTTTGCGATATATCTGAGAATAAAAAATATAGATATTAAATTGAATTCGATAAATTTAGTCGAATCAAATTGTGATTTTGAGATATATCTCTAGTGTTGAGTCAATAAGGCTGCTTTGCTGATTGAGATGGGAAAATGAACAGAAATATTGTCTAATGATACTGAAATATTATATTTTGTATTCATTCGAACAAAAAAGATAAAAATATTAACAAGTAATATAATTTATTTTTTATTTTTTTATTATTCTTGTTAATTTTTTATAATTATATTTTTTATTATTATATTTTTTTTCAAATTTTTTAAATTAAAAAATTATAATTTATTCTACTTTATTTTTAAACAGGATACAAAAACACTAAATTTTATATCTCTACTATCATTTATGTATTGTTTTTATTATCTTATCTTATCCTATTATCAACTTAAATGAATTTGACTTGTTCCTCTTCTTTCCTTTATTTTCTCTCTTAATTTTGGCTGTACATCGATGGTATTGGAGGTTGGAAGATTTTAGCCATGGAAAGTATTGAACAAATCAAATCCGAAAACGTAGATCTTGTTAGCTTATGTTATATCTCATAAATGTTTAAAGTCTAATTAATTGGCATCTATTTGGATATAGATAGAAAAGTTAAATAGATTGTGAAGATAAAAGAATGAAAATTGGGTGTAAACTGTGGAGACCTAAAAGATGGTTCACGCTTTGTTACCTCTTCAAATGTCACAGAAAATTAATCAATAAATTAGTTATTCGAATATATTTGAAATAAAAAATCATTAAATCAGTTATTCAGATATAGGTTGAAATTAAAAATAAACATTAAAATTAAAAGTATGCATCACAAATATACAATGATCGACTTGGTAGTTAAATTAAAAAAATAGAATTATTTTATGAAAATTAAATTTTATGAATACTAGAATTAAGAGTAATGATTATTCTTTTAATGGTTTTTATATATTTTTTTATTTTTGAAAACATAAAATGTAATTTTTCAATAACAAAATTGAAGTTGAATTGGATTGAAATACCACCTTATATTCGCACTCAAACTTGTTATTTATGTTCATTCATATAACAAAAAAATCAAGCCATTTATAAAATAGTTTATTATTTAACTGTTTATATTTAAATCAACTTGAAAGGTTTAACTAACATTCATAACTATAGAAGAAATAAAAGATAATAGGTACAAAGAGAAAAGATTCAAAAAGGGTATCTTCTAATTTTATAAAGATAAAAGATAATATGCTTATATAGTTTTTTTATTCTAATTGGATAAATTAAAAATTCTCAAATCAAATATTAATTAAGGAGACACTTGAAAACTGTAGCTTCAGATTGCAATCGAATATTGACTTGATCCTCTCTTATAGGAACTAACCTCCTATAGATCTGTTACAAATTAAAGAGCTTAATTACTAATATTTCCATTTTTTATTTGATAATACCATTCAACATTGTATTGTATAATTGTATGAAAAATTAGTAGAAAAAAGAGTGACAATGAAACTATGTAAAATTATAAAAATAAAGTAAATCAATCATGTTTATTTGAACTAAAAAACCTATTATAGTTATTTATTATTTAACTATCTATAAATACATACATATATAAAATTTATCTATAAAAAGCACAAACTATATAATTATAATTATAATAATGGTAATTAATTAATTGTATTTAGCGTCATAATTTCTCACTTATTTAAAGAATGAACTTTTCAAAATACATTACCAAAAGAAATTAACATACTTAAAATGTCGCCAAAATTTTGGTTACACATACACAAAAGGAAAAAAAAATTTCTATTTGCAATAGTTAAGAAAAAAATAAAAAAAATTAATTAAGCACGTTAAGCAGATGAAAAAGATAAAAATAACAAACTTAATCTCATGGAATATCTTATATTATTATTATTATTATTATCTAGAATGTGATCTATAACGAATTTAATTTGAATATGAAAAGATAAGAAAGATTAATTAAATTAACAATTTACTTTATAAATATCAAATTGAAAAAAATTGAAAAAACCTTTATAGGCTTGGCAAAGGACCAGGTCCAATATTTCAATTAGAAGGAAAAATTAAACTTGGAATAATAATCCATCCCCCTACAAAATCTGCGTTTTCTGTTACAAAATAAAGTGTTAAGTTGCAAAGTCTTAAGTTACTTCAGTGTACTACAAACACTGTGTGAATCAAAATCACACTTTGTGAGGTAAAATAATGAATGCACTTTGTGATTTATTTTCTCTTTTAATTCTTGGCTATACATTGATGCTATAACAATACAATACAGGATCATCACTGAAGGTGCAATTGGAGGATTTTAGCCATGGAAAGTCTTGAAGAAATCAAATCGGAGAACGTAGATCTTGTTAGTATTCATTATATCTTATTTCTCATATTTTTTTTTGTTTCAATGTATTTATTTCTGCCTATGAATTATGTTCCTGTTTGGTGAAAAATTATGATTCCTCGTTAATCCTTATGTATAATGCTTTGAATCATTGGATTTATTTATTTATTTTTTATATATGTTAACATTCTATGTCATTAAATCAATATGAAATTTTTGGCATTTTTTTAATCATGTACAGTTGCTAAAAACATTCACATCTCAACTATGTTATAAAGCTTTAGATTTTTATATTTTAAGTATGAAACTTTTGCCAATTTAATTGTGATAATATCTACTTGCTTGTGTTCTAGGCACAACTACCATTGGAAGAAGTGTTTGAAAAATTGAAATGCACAAAGGAAGGATTGACAAGTGATGATGCCAAGAATCGATTGGAACTTTTCGGTCCCAACAAGTTGGAAGAAAAGAAGGCAAAGAAATTAAAATCTTAAATCTTAGTCTGTTCATATTTGGTTTACTACATAACAATGTTTTATAAAATTTAATCTTTTAATGAATTAGACATTATCTTACATTGATCAAACTTTCAAATATAGGAAAGCAAATTGCTGAAATTCTTGGGGTTTATGTGGAATCCTTTGTCATGGGTTATGGAAGCTGCTGCAGTAATGGCAATTGCAGTGGCCAATGGAGGGGTAATTACAATATAGCCCCTTAAAATACCTAATATTTCACTAGTTACTTAACTTTTGTTCTTTTTTACTAATTAATTATTATTTTTTAAATCATTCCTTAACAGGGGAAACCACCAGATTGGCCAGATTTTGTTGGAATAATAGTTCTGCTTCTTATCAACTCCACCATTAGCTTCATAGAAGAAAATAATGCAGGTAATGCTGCTGCAGCACTAATGGCAGGTCTTGCTCCAAAAGCCAAGGTATAATGTAAACTTCTACAAAATCCAATATCTTGTTCTTGTTATTATGCATGAATATAAGGTAGCGTTTGTTTTGAGATACCGAGATAGAGATCGAGAGACTGTTTGTTAGTTCAGAAACTGGAACCGAAATTTTTAGAGATGGAGACTGAAACTTTAATAACATTTTATACTTAAAATATCTTCATTTTAATTAATTAATTCCAATTTTACCATTTGTACAAAATACATTAGATCTTCATTCTTGTTTCAATTTCTGTCTTCTACTTTACACTAAAGATTTTTAGCTTCTGTCTCTCAACCAAATCGCTACCTAAAAGTAAAAATTCATATTTATGTCACATTAACAATAAAGTACGATTTAGCATTTTATATGTCTATAATAACACGAGAACGTTAGATGACTAGTAGAATTTATTATTTTTAACTCAACTAATGAATGGCTAAAAATAATAAATTCTGCTGACCCTCTAAGGTGCTTCTAATAACATTATTCTAATACCAGACATATAGTTATTATTTTTTATTCTAACAGTTTTGAGATGGTGTGAATTTGATTGTAAGGTTTTAAGAGATGGAAAATGGAATGAGGAGGAAGCTGCTATATTAGTCCCTGGAGACATCATAAGCATAAAATTAGGAGACATAATTCCAGCAGATGCTCGTCTCTTAGAAGGGGACCCATTGAAGATTGATCAATCAGCACTGACTGGTGAATCATTGCCTGTAACAAAGAATCCAGGTGCTGAAGTCTACTCCGGGTCCACAGTAAAACAGGGAGAGATTGAAGCCATTGTCATTGCCACTGGAGTCCACACCTTCTTTGGTAAGGCTGCTCATTTGGTAGACAGCACTAACCAAGTTGGCCACTTCCAAAAGGTACTATTCTATCAAAATCTTAGGTCAATTTTAGACATTAATCTTCACTTGGTTTTTTTACAGTCGATTTATTCTTGCATCTTCTTTCGAGAGTTTCGTCTGCATTCTATTTCAGCAGTTCAATCTGCATTTGTTTTAGCAGTTCCATCTGCATTCTTATTGTGCTCCACGCACCCTATTTTTTTATTGCGCCGTAGGCGCCTCTAAAGATCAATTTTATTGCGCTCTACGCGTTTTTTTTTTCTTTGCTAAAGATATTTGACATGACTTGTTTAGGTGTTGACAGCGATCGGAAACTTCTGCATTTGTTCAATTGCATTGGGAATGCTAGTAGAGATTATTGTTATGTATCCAATTCAACATAGACCGTACAGGAGTGGAATTGACAATCTCTTGGTGCTTCTCATCGGTGGCATTCCCATTGCCATGCCAACAGTCTTGTCAGTTACAATGGCTATTGGTTCCCATAGGTTGTCTGAACAAGGTGCCATCACTAAGAGGATGACAGCCATTGAAGAAATGGCTGGAATGGATGTTCTATGCAGTGACAAGACTGGCACCTTAACACTCAACAAGCTCACTGTCGACAAAAATTTGATCGAGGTTCGTCTTATTTCATTATAATCTTCTTCGTACTCACTCGTATTCTGTATCGACATATCATTCATCTTCTTTGTATTACAGACTTTTGCAAAAGATGTGGACAAAGACACTGTACTTTTGCTTGGAGCTAGAGCATCAAGGGTAGAGAACCAAGATGCTATCGATGCTTGCATTGTTGGAATGTTAGGTGATCCAAAAGAGGTTCGTTACATAGCTTCCTTCTATTAAGTTCTTTTGGCAGTCTCTATAGTTTTACTAAATTTATAATATTCTAAATTTTGTAATTAAGTCTTGATATACCAAAATATTTCTTTCTAAATTAAAAATGATAGAAACTCAGATGCAGTCGACCTCACATGAAGTTGATAGCTGAGAGCCGTTAGATAGTTTGACTGATTTGACTAAATTTTCATCCAACAGTTCTCAACTATCGTCTCAACATCTATGTTTATTGTCTATAACCATATATGAAACTTTATACACAAACATTCCAAGCTTACAACTATGTTTGCAACTTTCTGTTGCTCCTTATAGGCAAGAGATGGCATTACAGAGGTTCATTTCTTGCCCTTCAATCCAGTGGACAAGCGCACGGCCATAACATACATCGATGCCGACGGTAACTGGCACCGAGTAAGCAAAGGTTCGCCGGAGCAGGTAATTTTAAATTTTTATTTATATTATTAGTTTCAATAATGTATAATTATAATTTATACTGTATAGCTGACATTGCATTTTGGTTTCAGATTATATCTCTTTGTAATCTGAGGGGAGATGTGAAGAACAAAGCTCATTCCATCATTGATGGTTTTGCTGACAGAGGCCTCCGTTCACTTGCTATTGCTAGACAAGTAAGTTCTGAAATTTACACTTTTTTTTTATTCAAAATAAAAAAAAAAGATTAGTTAGTTTTTCTAAATGGTTATCTTTTCTCAGGAAGTGCCAGAGAAGACCAAAGAGAGTGCAGGAGGCCCATGGCAATTCGTAGGCCTCCTGCCTCTCTTTGATCCGCCTAGGCATGACAGTGCGGATACCATCCACACGGCTCTTCAACTCGGAGTCAATGTCAAGATGATCACAGGTGATCAGCTAGCTATTGGCAAGGAGACGGCTCGCCGCCTCGGCATGGGAAGTAATATGTACCCTTCTTCCTCCCTCCTTGGCAATGACCAGGATGGTACCTTAGGTGGAATTCCGGTTGATGATCTTATCGAGCAAGCTGACGGCTTTGCCGGTGTTTTCCCAGGTAAGATGACGGTGACAGCTAAGATATTAATACGTATTATGTTAAACAGTTTAGTCAAATATGACAAACCATTTAAGTAGTCATCATAAAAGCATTAAAAAGAATTTCAAATTTCAATTTATTTTTTAAATCTTAACAAACATTACTTAGAGTGCAAGTTAATTATATAGTTAATTACTAATGTTGGTTGTAGAGCATAAATATGAAATTGTAAGGAGACTTCAAGAAAGGAAGCACATATGTGGAATGACCGGAGATGGTGTCAACGATGCACCAGCACTTAAGAAGGCAGACATTGGAATTGCAGTGGCGGATGCGACCGACGCGGCGCAAAGCGCGTCGGACATAGTCTTGACAGAGCCTGGTTTAAGCGTGATTGTAAGCGCAGTCTTGACAAGCCGGTCTATTTTCCAGAGGATGAAGAACTACACAATTTATGCTGTTTCCATAACAATTCGGATTGTCTTGGGATTCATGCTTCTTGCTCTTATTTGGAAGTTTGATTTCTCACCCTTCATGGTTTTGGTCATTGCCATACTCAATGATGGAACTATCATGACCATTTCCAAGGATAGGGTGAAACCATCTCCTACTCCAGATTCATGGAAGCTAAATGAGATTTTCACAACCGGAATTGTTCTTGGAACCTACCTCGCCGTCACCACAGTCTTCTTCTTTTGGGCTATCTATGCAACCGATTTCGTCTCGGTAAGAAAAGAATTATTTAAGAGAAATGTTAGGTGACTGATAATTTTTTTTAGTTTACTTGCAACACAAGAAACTGATTGAAAAAGCAACATCTCCAGAACCATTTCGGCGTAAAATCGATCCGAGGTAGCGAAACAGAGCTCACATCAGCTGTTTATCTTCAAGTGAGTATTATAAGTCAGGCTCTCATCTTTGTTACCAGATCAAGGAACTGGTCTTATGTTGAAAGGCCTGGCTTGTTGCTTCTCACAGCATTTATCATAGCACAATTGGTAAGTTGTAACAAAAAAAAAAACTATTTTGTTTTGCTAATATTTTCTCCTTCAAAGGAGTTTCAAATTAATCATATTTTTTCATGTTAGGTTGCAACATTGTTGGCTGTGTATGCAAACCTTGGCTTTGCAAAAATCAAAGGAATTGGATGGGGTTGGGCTGGTGTCATTTGGCTCTACAGTCTCATTATTTATATCCCATTGGATATTCTTAAATTCATCATCCGTTATTCCTTAAGTGGCAAGGCATGGAACAATATTACTGAAAATAGGGTAACATTTGAAGTGTTATATGAATTCTGAATTTGCATATATCTAATTTTATACATGCTAACCTTTTTTTTTTGTTGGTGTATGGTGTAGGTTGCTTTCTCATCAAAGAAAGGTTATGGAAAGGAAGAGCGCGAAGCGCAATGGGCTCGTGAAGAACGCACCAGACATAACCTAAATCCACCTGAAGCCGCAGATATATTGAACACAGGAAATGATTATAGGGAATTGACTGAAATCGCAGAACAAGCTAAAAAACGTGCCGAAATTGCAAGGTATAAACATTTTTTGGGTGTTCTTTTTCTGGATTCGGATGCTTGTGCACTCGACTGTCTTTTTTCTTATCTAGATAATGTTATTTATACTTTTTTGAAGGTCTAAATATACAAAATTTGGTATGAATAACATTTTTGTATTATGAAATGCTTGCTTTTGTTACAAGTCTTGTTTAAAGCTGAACCATGTTATTGTTTTGTAGATTAAGGGAGCTTCACACATTGAAGGGGCATGTTGAGTCTGTTGTAAGGCTCAAGGGACTTGACATTGAGACAATGAATCAAAATTACACTGTTTGAGTAAATATGGCAATTTCTACTAGGAAATATTATTAGTCATTAGTAGAATCTTAGGAAAAGATTGGTAGTGTTCATCTTTGTTGTCCTTTTTCCTTTACTATGTTAACTAGTCCTCATTTTTTTGGAGGGGCTTTGAAATAATCCAACAGTTTTGAGATTGTGCAACACAATCCAATGTTGGGTGCAGCTACCTAATGAATTTAATATGTTTTTTTTTATTATATATGCATTAAATATTTTTGGACACCATATTGATTTTGCTTTTATTTTTAGTTTCTTATTTTGGGTCTGCATTGTCCTAAGTGGTAGTGAAATACTGGATTTTAAAGATGGATCTGTTCTTCCTCAAATGCAAAGTATATTTATTATCTAGAAATTCAACTTTGTTAAAATTTTAAAATGAGACCAAATTAAGAAAAAAAAGCAAAGATAATCTACATTTTCATTTACAGGGCACAATGGCACATATACATGGAGAAAATATACATTTAAAATCTTATTTGATTATTGGTCATTGAAAGCTAAAAAATCTGGAAAGGAAAACATGCTCCACATGCAAATTCCTCAACTCAGAAGAATTAACCTCCTCCCCACCCCCTCTCCCCTTTTTTTTTCTCTCTCTTGGGCTTTTCTATAAATGGGCCTACTCTTGGACCAAAAAATCTTAAATGAATCCAAGTCCAAAATGAAAAAAAACTCAAGTCCTAAAACATTAGATTTAAATAAAAAACTTGGATAAAAACTCACTCGCTTAGACAAATGTCGCGATTCGAATCATGCTTTGTGTATGTAGCAACTTATTGGTCAGTTACAAATCTTTAAATAAAACTCAAATTCACAACGAATTAGTTTTTGATTTGTTAAATTGGAATACCATAAATAACTAAAAAAAAAATTTTAATTAGTCGAATAGTAAGCTCTCGCCTTATATATGTTAAAAAACCAAAATATTATCATAAAAAATTATAGTTACCATTTAGGCTTTATTACATGACAATTATTTTGATTTTACTACTTTGTTATAGTTATATATATGGTTAATCTATTTTGTGTCCTAAAAACATATTAAGATTATAAATTAATTTTTTTTATTAAAAATACAAAAAACAATTTCAGTACATTTTACATCTATTAAATAAAAAAATTTAAAATCTTTCACTACTAATAATAAACTTAAGTGTCTTTACTATATACATGCTACCTAAACCTATCTCTATCTCCATTGTTCTTTCCAAAGAATGATTTTTGCTCCCATCTTCATTCTCATTTTTTAATATCTCCGCAACCCCACAGCTACCCACATTTAGATATCCCCATTCCTATTTACAATTTCTCATATTCTACAATATTTATGACTACAAAATTTTCTGTTGCATCTCTAGTTTCTACTTTCTGTTGCATGCAAATACTTTGCATGAGGATTTGACACGCAAAGTGTATGTAACATATAAATGTCAACCCAAGACTGGGTTCTATACACGTTACAGTTACAACATTTTAATTAATTTCAGCCCCCTACAATTTAACATTAGTAGTGCTATTCAAGATAAGTAGTGAAGTAGGCACATACAACTAGGCACACCTTCATCCCACATTAATTCACTTTCACTTTCACTTTCTCAACACTAACAAGTCTTCGGTTCCTTTAAGTCTTGGGGATTTTTTCAGACAAAAAAAAAGAAAGTGAAATGAGAACAAAATCCATTTAGTTAACAATACACGTTAAGATTATTAATTAAAAAAAATTACATAAAAATATTATATAATTTAAATTTTTAATATATTTATTATTTTTTATTTAAAAACTCAAAAATTTAATTATATCAATTGTAACTTTAACATGTATTTATTATTTAAACAAAAACAAAGTAAATGCCTCTAATAACATTATTTTGATTATTTATTTGTGATGTGTCAATGTGAGAGTGTTCATAGTTGGTGGTGCCGATTCAGATATATTAAAAGGTTTCCCAGTGGTATTTATTTCTCTTCTAAGTGTGCATGCTACATCAAGTCTTCTACTCAATTTGATAACACAATCATACATATGGAGTACAGCAGCAAAATAGTTAAGTGTCTAGCTGATTAATATTATATTCTTTATAAAATTTATAAGATTTGTATTTTTATTTCCTTTATCATATATTTATTAACATTTTAAAAACTTTTATTAATATTAACTATAATATTTTTTTTGGTTCAATCCAATTGTAAACACTGAATAATACCTCAAGCAACCGTGTCAAATTAAACATTTTTAAAATAAAAAAATCTCTATTGAGAAAATTATATCTTCTATAAAATCTCAAGCTGAAAACTCAGGTGCAGTCGACTTTACATAAAGTTAATAGCTGAGAGCCGTTAGATGAAAATTTAGTCAAATCAGTCAAACCATCTAACAGCTCTCAACTATCAACTTCACGTGAAGTCGACTACACCTTAGTTTCTACCAAATCTCAAATATTTACAATTATTTCTATAAAGAAGGATATCTCTAATTATAATAACAAGATAAGGGCAAGTTGTTTTTTTATAAGAAAAAGATAATGCATTCCTTGGATATGTATGTATATATATAGAGAGAGAGAGTCATAATTAGTATCTTGCAATTTGAGAGTGTAAAGTAGCTTATTAAGAAAACATACATGAACCAAGTGAAGCAAAAATGAGATCAAATATTGTGATTGTTATAACAATTCTACTACTTCTTTTGTTTACATTGCTGCCTCTTGTAGAAGGTAGAAGGCCACACCACCAAAACAAACAAGAAGAATGGAAAAGATCAAGAGACAAAAGAAGCAAAAAAAGATCATCATCATCACCAAATAATTGTGACCCATTTTTCCTTTATCTATTTGAAACTTGTGGCCAATGGCCTTTTCCTATTTCTCCTTGCCCTCAAAACCCATTTGATCAAACACCAACACTAACACCAAAACCGCCGCCAATAGTATATCATTATCCATCTCCTCCGCCACCAATTACTTACACACCAAGAATCACACCTCCACCACCACCACCACCACCACCACCAATAGTCCAATATTTTCCACCACCATTACCACCTTCTCCACTGCCACCATTGCCGCCATCGCCACCTCCATCATTGCCGCCATCATCACCACCCCCTAAGCCTATTATTATTATTGCATGTCCACCACCACCACCACCACCATCACCACCACCTGCTGCTCCTTGTTGTCCATTGCCACCAATTATTATACCTTGTTGTCCATTACCAACTCCATCACCAACACCATCCCCACCACTACCATTACCACCGGCTCCACCGCTAGTCCCATCGCCGCCGCCACCGTTGCCATTCCCCACACTACCACCGCTAGTAATTCCACCTCCAATGCCAATTGCCTTTGATCCTCCCACACAACCATCATTTCCATGGCTATCACCTCCAAACCCCTTCATCACCAACCCTTCTCCTCCAGACACCTTTCTACTTCCGCCGCCACTTGTCCCCACGTTTTGGACACCACCAACGGAGTTGCCACCGCAGCTTCCGGTGCTGCCGCCACCCATTGATCCATTCTCCTCATCACCTCCATTTCTATCAACTCCAACACCAACTGTTCCAGATATTTTCATTCCTTCACCGGAATATCCAGGTAACCCTCAAGAACCAACACCATTTTTTTCAACACCTTCACCGGATATTTTGTTGCCACCACCTTTGGTTCCAGAGCTTCCGGATCAACCACCGACTTTTACTATGCCAGATCAACCACCGGCTTTTACCATGCCGGATCAACCACCGGCTTTTGCTATGCCGGATCAACCACCAGCTTTTACCATGCCGGATCAACCACCAGATGTTTTTTTTGCGCCGCCGGAACTACCAGAGGGGCTTGTTCCTGATGAGACACGGGAAGTGCCACCATCGCCGGAAGAGTTGTTGCCACCACCCTTAGGAAACTGACGAGTCCTTCCTTCCTTTATTCGGTTTTTTTGTTTATGTTTTATATGCTCTCTCTTTTTTTTTTTTATAATTTCCGGCGATAAATTCTATTATATATGTGTATAAATAATATGCTCATTCTATTAAGTGTATGATATGGGGAAGTCGATCCTCTCTCAAATGAAAAAAAAAATTAGATAGTATCTAGTAAAAAATTTTACCTTTTATTTTTTTTTTTTTTTTTTTATTTCACTTATAAAATTAAAGGTGAAAAATTACATTTTATTTTTTCTCTAATAATAAAAAAAATGGAAAGGATCCATTTTCTATGATATGATAATTATAATAATTATAAAATATTATTAAAATTAAAATAAAATTTTTTATTATTTAATAATATTTCTTAACAAATATTATTAAAAAAATTATCAAATAATAAGAAAATTTTAATTTTAATAACATTTACATTATCATTATAACCACATGCATATTAGAATTTACAATAATAATTAATGGGGAATCTAACTTTTCTTCGTGCTTGTGATTATGATTCAAATTTCATTCAACAATACGCGGTGCTGTAAGAAGTTGGGATTTGAAATTGATAATTGTCAAATGTGTACTCTATATATAATAAAAAAATAAATATTATTTATATATCAAAATTATCTACTAAAATTAGTTATTAATGTATTTATGTATAAATATACGTGTAGTTTAATTTATTTATAATGTGTATTTGTATTCTAGCATATATTTTATATTGGTGGCTGATTTTGGTGTACAAGTAACATAACCTAATCAAAAATGCTATTTGTACACTAAAATCAGCCACCAATGTATTTATATATAAATACATGTGTAATTTAATTTATTTTTAATGTATATTTATATTTTAACATATATTTTAGACCGTAACTAATTTTAGTAGCTGATTTTAGTGTACACATAATATAACTTATATATAATTATCTATATTAGTACTAATATATTACGGTTTTAGACAAAATAATTGCTACTTATATAGTAGTTTTATTATGAGTTAAGTATTTTTTTTGTTTCAAATGTTTGAGTTTAAAATTAAAAGTGTCTTCGTTTTTTTTTAATTAAAATTATTTTAAATGTTACAAAATATTATAAAATTGTCATTTTTTATTTCAATTTTATTTTTTTACTGAATTATCTTTAACTATTAATAACATAGAATAATATTATACATTTAAATTTTTTTATTAACTAAATTCAATTAAGTTAGTAATATAACAACAATTAATTATGACTAATATTATTTTAAGTCTTATTGTTTAACTTAATTAAACTTAGTTTGTAAAAAGACTTGTAATTATAACATTACTCTATAATGTATTAATGTGAAGTGTGTTTAGTTATAATAATTGGATAATGATGTTACCATAATAAGCTTAATTTTGTTTTTCCTTTCCATATCTTAACACAGAGTCATAGACCTTGATCTTAAAAAGTTAAAAGAAAGGCTGATACCAAAACAGGATTGGCTTCAAAGTTAAGAGTAGGAGGGGGTGTAGTACAACTGTACAAGTGATGATCCAAGATAGAATTGGCTTGATAATATGAATAAAAAATGTATGATGGGGATGTTTAGCATCTTGATGGAGTGTCAAAAAGTGCAGGCTGCCATGACTAAATTTTGAATTTTTATTTTAGAGAGTAAATATAATCTTCTACCATTGAATAGTTTCTCTCTCATATTTATTTTTGGTCCCACCTATAAAATAAATAGTAAAAGATCATACTTTACCCTTTAAAATAAAATTCAAACTTTAAAAAATCAAAATCCAGACTGCCAATTGTTGATTACAGATTTACAATATTTATTGTCATTGGAGAAGAGGGAAAAAATTAAAATTAAAACTAAAAAATGTTTAGCTTATGATAATTAAAATTGAAATTGGAAAAGTAGGCATCATCGACCATTCTAGAATCAATGAAGATTGGCACCATCAATGAACTTGTTTCTGATTGAAGGAGCCATGGATGCCGGGTTGTTTCTGATTCCTCTGAGGATTAGGTCTAAAAATCATAATCTGTCTTGTTATTGTGAATGTAAAACTTGCCTCATATATGTTGAACTAGTGTTTTACAAATTTCCTTGTTATATGAATATGAATATGCCAACCTTGTTATATAAATTACATGAGATTTTTTTTTTAAAGCAAAAATAGAATATTCGAATCCGCAACCTTTTAATTGAATATGTGAAGACTATGTCATTTGAGCTATAATTCATTGACGGAGATCTTTCCCTTTTGTAATTAGGATTTGAATTCCATTTGATTCATGAGTTATGTTGCTACTATTAACATCAACATTCAACATACCTTATAAAGGATTTCATGCTCAATTATCACAATTACAAAAAAAAAATTCAAATGTTAAAGTAGATTTTGTTTTCAATAGAAAGTCATCTACTTTCAATTAAATAACCTTTAGTTAGACATTGGCCGGCTAGAAATTTAAAAATTTTTTAGCCAAATAATTTAATTTTTATTAGGTAAATTAATTTTGAACGTCAAATGTTTTTATCAAGGATGATTAAATTTGGTTAGATTAATTCAATAATATTTAAAAAAATAAAGTTTTACATACAATTTTTAAAAAATTAATAATTAAAAATTATTAAATAATAATTTAATCAAATTTATTAAATTATCTAATAATTTTTAAATATTAATTTTATATAGGGTAAATGTTCAGTTTGGGTAAATAACTTAAATAAGTTCTTTTGGAAAAGGAGCTTAAAGTATAAGGACTTTTATCAATAGTAGCTGATAAATAAGTTATTTTGTGTTTGGATTTTTAACTATAGAAGTACTTATTTTAAAGTTGTAGCGTTTGGATAAATAACTCAAAAAATACAATTTGTTTGACATAAGAGAATGGATATTAAATTTTTTTAAATTGTTTAGACTCATAATTTAAACGAGTCTCTTTCAAGAATTTTATTTTTAAATTTGCCCAACCAACTTTGTTAAAATGTGTTCCAGGTCTATTTCGAGCCATCATCTCTTCTTTACATATTTTCATGAATATAACAGTATTTCGTTCATTCCAATTAGCTTTAAATTTTCTTCCGGACTTGCCACTTTCATGAATTTGTTGGGGAAGAACATAAAAAAAAGAAAATTATAAAACTAATTATAAAAATAATAGCAAGTTGTATAAAAATAAAATCACATATAAAAAAATAAAATTAAAATCACATATAAAAAAATAAAATTAAAACTGAGATTTCATAGCATACAAAATATTCAATACAAATTTAATAATAAAAATAGAATGATAAAATGATAAAAAAAGAAATACCTGGAAGGAATACATGGTTCAGATGGAGCAGAAGATGGTGGTGAAGGGTCAATATTTCCAGCAGATGAATCATTACGTGAAAATGGTGGTGGAAGGCTAACACTTCCAGCAGATGGAACATTGCGTGTGAGGATGATGGTGGAAGGCCAGTGCTTCTAGAAGATGGAACCTTGCGTGAAAATGGTGGTGGAGGGCCGGTATTTCCAGCAGAAACAGGAAACATTTTTCCACAGAATCAAGAACGAAAGTAAATTTTTTTGTTTTGAAATCAATTTTTTTTCACGGAAGTGATAAAATGACTTATCAAAAAGAGAAAGTCATCTATTTCTACTTCTTCCAAAAGCTATGAATTAACTTTTCGGAAAGTTAAAAGCTCTTCTTAAAAATAATGCCAAACACACTTATCATAACTTTTCATAATTCAAAAGTTAAAAAAAGTAACTTTTGTACGTTCCCAAACGGGCTCAAAGTACTAAATTGGTTCCCTACGTTGTTTTGGTCTTTAAGGTTTAAAGTGTCTTATTTGAATACAAAAAAGTTTTATTTAGTTTCAATTTGGTCTCACCGGAGGTCAAAGATAAATAATTAACGAAATATCTTATATAAAAGCAGTATAAGAACAAGATCTATAATCTAGAGAATAAGTACAAATTTCAGAGGCAGAAAATTATATTTATTTATCATTTTTCTTATAATTAAAATAAAATATTTTCTATAAAACTAAAAAAAATGTTAAATACATGTATTGATGTATCTACGGTTGATTTTGTGCATCTGGAGTTTGTATTTATTCTCCAAATTATTGACCTTGTTCTTATACTGTTGTTATGTAGGATATTTTATTAATTATTTATCTTTGACCCCACAATGTGACTAAATTAAAACTAAATGAAACTTTTTTGGATTCAAATAGAACACTTTAAACTTTAAGGACCAAAACAGGATAACGTAGGGGACTAATTTAGTATTTTATCCTTTTATATAAAAATAATTACATATAGTGAAAACTCAAATACAATTAACTTTGATAAATAAGAACTGATAGATAAAAATTTAATCAAATTATTTAACAATTTTTAACTATTAACTTTATAAAAAATTAACTGTAGGTGAGTTTTCACCATTAAATGATTTAACTTATTTGATTAATTTTTCATCGAACCACTCTCGACCATAACTTAAACGTGAAGTGGAGTTCACAGTTTTTATCTTTTAAGCGGAGACTGATTTTGTATGTAGTGAAAAATTTGAAACCAGTCAACGGAATCCAATTGAGTTTCATCTCATCTTCATCTTCCTTCATTTCACAGTTTCCACTCATCTATCTCCCAAGTCCCAATCCATGTCAATGTCCTCGTCATCTTCATCATCAGATTCTGAATCTGAATATTCAAACCTACAACACATACCAGATGAATGCTGGGAATCAGTTTTCAAATACCTCAGCGACCCTCTCGATCACGAATCACTCTCCCTCGTCTCAAGCCACTTCCTTTCCCTCACCAACCGCCTCCGCACCTCCCTCACCGTCTCCGACCATGTCCTCCCCTTCCTCCCCGCCCTTCTCTGCCGTTTTCCCAACCTCACCTCCATCAACCTCACGCACCACACCGGTGACCTGAACGAGCTCCTCTCCCAAATCGCTTCCTCTCACTTACCCTCCCTCCGTTCCCTTGATCTCTCTCATCAACCCGCTTTACCTTCAATTGCGTTGAGACATTTCTCTCGAAAGTTTCCAGCTTTGAAGTCACTCAACTGTTCCTTCATGGATTCACTTACCGACAAAGATTTGAACTTAATTGCTGAGTGCTTCCCGAACCTCGAAGAAATCGATATTAGTTACCCACGGATCGCAGATGCGGAATCTCGTGTAAAGGCCTTGGCTTCAGGGTTTAAGAAGCTCCGAAAGGTGAATCTTTCAGGTAGTCACACTGTTTGGTTCTCTTCTATTTTTGATCTGTGTCAGAATTGCGAGTTTCTAGAAGAGTTAGTTCTTCTTAGTACGAACTTCATTGGCCCAACAGGTCCAATTGGATTTGCAAATGCGATCCTCCAGAGACCTGAATTGAGGTCTTTGGCTCTTGGCTGTTCGCATGTTGGGTTTATGAATGAGGGTGATGTGATTTCAAAGTTCTTTGAATTGGTGAGTTTGAAAGAGTTTACTTGTCTTGAATTGTCTTATTCGCCTTTATCTGATGAGTGTTTGTGTGTTGCTGCGGAAGAAGGCTTGCCATTGAGGAAACTCTCACTGCCGGGTTGTTTCCAATATGGATATGGTGGGATTTCTTCCTTGTTAAGAAATTGTAACAATTTGCAGCATTTGGATCTTCAATGCACAGAGTTTCTTGATGATAGGTGTGTCATTGAGCTGTCTATGCTTCTTGGTAATCTGAACTTTGTGAACCTTAGTGAGAATTCGAATCTTTCTGATTCGAGCTTGTTCGCCATCATCCGGAACTGCCCTTTGATAACTGAGATCAGGATGGAGAGAGCTGGTGTTGGGAAGCAGAAGGTGGAGAAGGATTGTTTGGTTGTGAATTCTCATTTGAAGTTTCTCTATTTGACTCGCAATTCGTATTTGGATGATGAAAGTGTCGAGATGATTGCTTCGGTTTGTCCCAACTTGGAGACAATGGATTTGAGCTATTGTGAGAGGGTTTCGGAAGGTGCTGTTGAAGTTTTGAGGAAGTGTTGTAAGATTAGGCATATGAACTTAGCTCGATTAGGATCGGAGCTGTTTCGGATTGACTTTGAAATTCCTACACTGTGTTCGTTGAATTTGTCATGGTTGCGCATTGGTGATGAAGAACTCTCTCTTATCTCAAAGAGATGTCATAGGTTGAAAGAACTAAAACTGGATTTTTGTCAAAAGATCACAGCCAATGGGGTAAATCAGGTAGTGGAAAATTGCAAGCAGCTAAGGGTGATAAGCTTGTTTTCTTGTGAGAAAGTGGCTGCTGATGTTGTTGCTTGGATGGTGTTCACAAGGCGATCGTTGAGAAAAATAATTGCTCCGCCTCGATTTCATCTTACTGAGGGCCAGAGGGATCTCTTCCTGCGGCATGGATGCATTGTTTCCAGTGATCTAACCAATGTAACTGATTCATCTGCAAGGAACTATGAACCTGAGTTGTTGGAGGCATTTTTGTTTCCTTGAGTAACTTGTTTGAGAAACAAAAGATAGGGAATGCTTCTAAATTGTATTGTTTCCTTTCTATGTGTTTATTGAGGAAGAACTTCTACACTTTCATTTTCTGAACCTGAATTGTTATTGCAAGTTGTTTAAACTTGGAATGGATGGTATATGATGTATGAGAAAGCAGTAAATGACTATATTAAAAATAACTTATAAATAAATTATTTTGTATTTGGATTTTTGATTTTAAAAGTGCTTATTTTATAAAAATATGATAAAAAGTAATAGTATTATGAGAGAAGTTATTTTTTTAACTTCTTTATAAGTTCCTAAATAATTTTTTAGAAAACTACAATTTAGTTTTAAAAATTATATCAGACATTAATACTACTATTTTTTATAAGTTAAAAATTCAAAAAGGTTACTTTTAAAACTTCTCAAACGGTCAATACTTTTGTATCAAGTGGCTTCTTTTATAATATTGGTTTGAATTACTCGGACTATAAACACTGTCCCTGTGAAGATGGATGGAAAAAAAAAAAAGAGAGGAAACGTGTGAATTTTAGGTTTATTCTGTGTGATTATAATTTTGACATCTGAATTATTCTTTTAACCTCTAATTTGTATTTTAAAATGATATGAAGATACAATGCACAACAAATTCTGCAATAAACATTATATTACACATGCAAATAAATTTATGTGAGGAAAAATTTTAAATAACTAACACTTACTTCCTTATAGTTATCTTATATTTAAATTAACATTAGTTAATTCTTTCTTTCTTCACACTAAAAATATTAGGCCATAATAAATTAAAAATGTGACTATTAAAAAAATTTGAAGATTTGCATTTTTAAAAATTTTGTTTGCCACAATATCCAAGATATATATGGATATTTAAAATTATAAATGATCCAAATATTACCCATTTTAATAAATATTATATTTATTTAATTTAAACAAAAAATTCCAATCAAACTATGGCGCATTATCCTTGACAAAAGAAAAATCTTAATTAATCAATAGGTTAGTATTAGTTAAAACAAAAAATACGGATATTTAAGAGTTTTTTTTAAATTAGTCTTTTTACTTAAAATTAGTTTTTCTTTTAAAATATACAAAGATTAAATAGATCAACTCGAATATTTTGCCGAATTGACACTAAATATTTGAAATTTATTATATTTTATATATTTTAAATATTTTAAAAATTCAGATATTTTGATTAACATTAAATTTGGTATATTAAAGATAAGTAAATTTTAATTTAAAATAATATTTTTAAAATAATTTTTTAAATGATCATATTTTATTGATGAAAATTCAGGTAAAGTCGATTTAGTCAAATCAGATAAATCAATTAACGACTCTCTCAAATATCAACATCACGTGAAATCAACAGAATTTTTACCTATCTTATTATCTTTTAACAAAGATTTTATCTTTTAACCAATATTTATAGCGTCCGATTTATAAGAAACGTCAAAACCACCTTAATACCCCAAGCTCCCATCATCGTTCTCCAAAACCTTTCCTCACAAGAATGTTTCCATCATCAAGAATTTGCAGACACCAAGAGCTACATTTACCAGATGAGTGTTGGGAATTAGTTTTCAAACACCTTAGCGACCCTCTCGATCACGAATCACTCTCCCTCGTCTCGCGCCACTTCCTTTCCCTCACCAACGGCATCCACACCGACCTCGCCGTATCCGACCGTGTCCTCCCACTCATTCCCGTCCTCCTCCGCCGTTTTCCCAACCTCACGACCATCAAAATCACGCGCTACTTCACCGGTGACATCAACGCGCTCCTCTCCCAAATCGCTTCCTTCAACCTCCCCTCACTCCATTCTCTCGACCTGTCTCACCAACCCACCTTCCCCTCACATGGGTTGCGACAATTCTCCGAAAAGTTTTCAGCTTTGAAGTCACTCAACTGTTCCCACACCCGTCATGATTTGGATTTAGTTGCCGAGTGCTTCCCAAACCTCGAAGAAATCGATGTGAGTTTCCGTAAATATAAAATTGATATCGTTTCGGATTGGGAAAAGGCATTGACTTCAGGGCTTAAGAAGCTTAGAAAGGTGACTATTTCGGGTAACTTCACCCATGGAGACTCTTACCTTCTTGCCTTGTGTCACACTTGTGTGTTTCTAGAAGAGTTAGTTGTTATTCAAACTGGCCCTGTTTCTATGATAGGCATTGCCAATGCGATTCGCAAGAGACCCGAATTGAGGTCTTTGTTAGTTAACTGTTTGACTTATGGGTTTTTTAGTGAGGACCTTAGAAAGGGGAATATGACTTTGGAGTTCATTGATGCATTGGTGAGTTTGAAGGGATTGAATTGTCTTGATTTGTCTTATTCAAGTATATCTGATGAGGCCTTGTGTGTTCTTGCGGAAGAAGGCCTTCCGTTGAGGAAACTCTCTCTAAGATGTTGCAAGGGATATGGATACGGTGGGATCTCTTACTTGTTGAGAAAGTGTAACAATTTACAGTATTTGGATCTTCAAATGACGCAGTTTCTGAATGATCAGTGTGTGGTTGAGTTGTCTTTGCTTCTTGGTAACTTGAAGTTTGTGAAACTTAGTGATAATGCAAAGCTTACTGATTTAAGCTTGTTTGCCATTATGCGAAACTGTCCTTTGATAACCGATATCAGGATGGAGAGTACAGGCATTGGAAAGCAGAAGCTGCAGGAAGATTGTTTGGTTGTGAATTTTCATGTAAAGTTTCTCTATTTGGCTAGCAATACCTGGTTGGATGATCAAACTGTCACCATGCTTGCTGCGGTTTGCCCCAACTTGGAGATGATAGATTTGAGCAAATGCGGAAGGGTTTCAAAAGGTGCTATTGAGGTTTTGTGGAGCTGTCGTAAGATTCGGCGCATGGACTTAGCTCTATTAGGACATGAGCTGTTTCAATTTCGGTTTCGAGTTTGCTTCGATGTTCCTACATTGTTTGTGTTGAATTTGTCCCAATTGAGTATTAGCAACGAGGAACTCTACCTTATTTCAAAGAGTTGTTGCAAGTTAAAAGAACTTGATTTAGAAAGTTGTCACAAAATCACGACCAGGGGAGTAAAGCAGATGGTGAAAAATTGCAAGCAACTAAGAACGATAAGTTTAGCAGCTTGTGAAAAAGTATCTGCTAATGTCGTTGCTTGGATGGTATCTGCAAGGCCATCGTTGAGAAAAATAAGACCTCCGCCTCGATTCTCTGCTACCGAGAGCCAGAGGGATCTCTTCCGGCGTCATGGATGCTTTGTTGGCAAGTGGTCTAATTAATGTAACTGATTCTTCATCTGGAAGTGAACTATGAATCTAAATTGTGTGTGGAATATTTGGTTTCCTTGAGTAACTTGTGTGAGAAATAAAATATAGTAAATATATCACAGTTTACATTATTTGTAGTTTCCTAAAAGGTAGTATTTTTTTTATTACATACTATTATTTTATTCTGCTCATACCTTTGGTTTTTCACCATTCAAGAGTTTGAGCCTTGTTAATTGCAAGAGCTTTAGATGTATATGAACAATTAGCATGATTTAATAGTAACTTTCTTTTTTTTTTTTTCGCTGTGCATTTGTTGTTATCAAAATTTTCTGTCTTCCTTTTTGAAGTCTTGTTTGAACAAAAGCTTTCAGGAAAGAAAACATGACATGAAAATGAATTAAATAATGAAACTCTAAGTCTCTAATGCTAAAAACTGGATTTGTTTCATTTAAAATATTTTTAGGAACATGTCAGTTCTTTTAAGCTTTTCAAAGTGAATCAATCAAATCCAAGTTAATTGGCATAGGTGCCAAGCCACGTCCATGAATCCTTCTTCTCTCAATGTTGAATGCTATGGAAGCCAAGGTTGATCTGAAGCTGATAGCATCAGCAATGCCTCCTTGAGTTATCTTAAAACAATTGAAGAATGAAATGTCTTCAATTGTCATACATAGAGCTACTAATTAATTGGTTTTTGACCATTCAAGAGTTTGTGCCTTGCAAAATTGCAAAAGCTTTAGATGTATATGAAATAATCAGTGAAGATACTATAAACAAATGCATAGTAGTAGTAACAATCAGGTACTTCTTTCATTCTAAAGTTTGTTATTTTGAAGATTCAAATAACTGAATAAATAACTAATTTCACATGCATATATACATAGAGTTATGCATATATTATGCTCGTATAAACATAATTCAAACACAGATACTATACATGAGACATCTGCATAATTTTTACTCACCTTGCTGTACAATGAAGTGTTATGCACCAAGCATTATTTGTTCTCAAACACCAACATAAGAGTTTGTGATTATTCTCCTCAATGATGGCCTTATAAGTTCTAAGGAAGCAACAAAATTATCATTTACAAAATCACAGTTCTTCAAATTCAGCTCTCTCAACTCCATGCAGCTTTCTACCACTTCCTTCACCCCTTTTGTGGTAACATTGTTGCAACCTTGAATATCCAGAACTACTAGTCCACAGCAACATTTTGAGATTATGGAGAGTGCTTCATCATTGATTCTTGATCCTGACAAGTTCAATACCTTCAGTTGCAAAACTTTAAAGTCCATCTTCAACAGCTTCACCCCTGTATTGGCTAAGCCTAAGTGCCTTATCTCTCGGCATTTCCTGAGAACGTCCACGACACATTCTCCTGATATGCTGCCGCAAGAGTTTAAGTCGAGAAGCTCTACATTGGGGCAAATAGAAGCCATTTTCATCAAACTTTGATCACCAAGTAAAATATTTTGACCCAGATAGAGACTCTTCACTTGAGTGTTCTGAACCGGAACAAGAGAAGAATCTGAATCTTCCCCTACTTCTCCAAGATATGTTCTGTCCATTTTAATCTCAACAAGTTTAGGACAACCTCTTGTCAGTGTGTAAAATGTTGAATTGGTAAGCTGATCACAACCACTGAGGTTTATAGAGGTTAAATTGAGAAGAAACATTGATAGCTTGCCAATACAATGATCGGTTAGGAAGTCGGTTTTTCTAAGATCCAAGCATTGTATTAATGGACAATTTGATACCACAGAATATATTCCTGAAAATGTGAAATTGCAGCAGTCTTGGAGGATGAGTTTCTTTATGGAATGACAACATTCTGCAACAGAACAGAGCAACTCATCCGAGATAAAAGAATTCGACAAATCAATACAAGTTAAGCTTTTCAAACTCTTGAGTGAATCAATCAAATCCAAGTTAATTGGCATAGGTGCCAAGCCACGTCCATGAATTCTTCTTTTCTTAATGTTGAATGCTATGGAAACCAAGGTTGGTCTGAAGTTGATAGCATTAGCAATGCCTCCTTGAGTTATCTTAAAACAATTGAAGAAGGAAATGTCTTCAATTGTCATACAGTTCTGACACAGAGCTACCAGTGATTGATCAGTGACTAAGTAGTTTCCAGAGAAGTTAATCTTGCGAAGGCGCTCGAGCAACAAAGACAACTTTGAGATCCCAAAATCTGTTGCTTCTGAAATCAATGGGAAGCTGATGTCAAGCTCTTGAAGCAATGGGAAACAATAGGCCATGATCATCAAATGGCTATCCCAAAGAGAGCCAATGTTTGAACAAATCAACACCCTTAAGTTCTTCATCTTCGAGCCGATGTCCCGGAACAAATCAATGGGAAGTGTCCTCTGATTGGAAAGGTTAAGGGTATCAAGGTCCAAGGTGGATTGTGAAACCTGACAAAGCAGGCCTTCGAGGTTCCCATTGAAGTAACTGAGGTCTAAGACTTTGAGCCTTGAGAATCTCAAGAACAGCTTTGGAATGAGCATTGTTGTTGCATCAAATATTGTGAGGGAATCTTGAAGCTGGCTTGAAATTGTGAGGAACCGCTTGCAGACCATGGACACCGATTCCAAGTCTCGGCCGTGGCCTAGGAATCTGAAGATTGATTCCCAGCATTCATCAGGAAAACTCACTGATGCCTTCATCTTGATCTTGTTCTTGATCTCTGCCATAGCATAATTTTTTTAGAACTAATGCTTTGATAACAATAATGTTGAATGATGTGATAAACAAAAATGGATATATATATATATATATATATATATATATATATATATATATATATATATATATATATATATATATATATATAATGAGAAAAGTCCATGGCAGTGTCAAAAATTTCAGGCTATGAATCTTGGATTATGGTCAGATCAGCCGGCCTTGATCATTGATTAATTGAAATTGATCAAATCATAAACAAAAGAGTTATTGTTTGACATGTATTAAGGTATTGGGAAATATATAATAAAAAAATGTAGCTATTATTTAAAAATGATTCTAATAACCAATGATGCAAATAGAAGTTACCTGAGAATTTCGTTGATCAAGGGAAAGAAGCTTCAGAAGAAGAAGCGTTAATGTTTGAGTTTTGACTAATGGAATTGTCGTCTAAAGGGATGAATCTCTAGAAACTCTTTTTTGCTTTGTTCTTGTTTAGATGGCATCTAATATGGTGATCTGTTATTTTCACTTTGCAGCCTCTTACTTTTCACACTTTTCTTTTCTTTCAATCTGGTGTAGTCCCCAGTCCCCACAATATCGATCAATTTTCTCATTTGAGCATTATAACATTGATCCAATTTAAAAAAATTATTGTCATTATTATTATTATTATTATTATTATTATTATTATTATTATTATTATTATTGAATAGTCTCATTTATATGTTATATTTCCCACATTTTATATTGATTTCAGTTTTTCTATATTTGTCCTTAATGTTTTTAAAACATTTGAATTTTATCCTTTTTTTCCGTCTTATGATATTCAAATTATGAATAGAGAAAATTATATCAAAACTAAATTATTGTTCGTGTGATAAGTTGTCCAAGTATATCTCGGCTCTGAAGAAACTGAATTTCGTTCTTCCTTTCTGAAGACGAGATATACTTTAATTTTCAGAAAAGATTGGGATGGAAATTTATAAAAAATATTTCAACGCTCAAGTTAGTTTAGAGAATATTTTCTGGTGAGTTGTAAAAATGAAAAGTGTTCGAAATTATGATAAAATGGATTTCTTAGAGCAAATGTGTTTATTAGATTTAATAACATCATTTTGTTGTATTCATTTTATAAAAAAAATGTGACCAGTTAACCAACCTTCATAATCACTTGTTAAAAACAACAATTTATTGTTGCATCTAAACATATAGATATTTACTAATATGGATATGAGACGAAAAAAAAAAAAAAAAAAGAAAGAACTCCTATCAACTTGTTCCAACTTAAGATAATAAACTCATAAGCTTAGTCTTACTTCACTTTCAAGAAACGAAAAAAAATTTCATCTCCAAATTTAACTCAGATGTAACTCGGCTTCTTTTGGAATGTAAAACCGTGGTATTTATCGAAAAAATGATTTGATTGATGGGATTTAATATGATACGACCGAAAAAATTCCTATATTTCTTATCAGAACATGTTGATTTGACCCTATAAGTGAGATCCCACCCCTAACATGTTGCCCGCTAGAAGCAGACTTAGAAAGTGTTATTTTACAAAAAAAAAAAAAAAAGCTAAGAATGCTAATTTTTTTTTCATGATAAATTTGTTTTTATTTCACGCATACGAAAAATAGCTTAATGCTTCAACCAAATAATGCGTTGTAGTTACTAGTTAGCATTACATACCAAATATGTGAGAAGAGTTTTATATCAATCCTCATTAAATATACCAACTAACCCAGGCCCAAAAGGGAGAGAGAGACTTAACTATGACTAAATCTTGATCCGAATTAGTCCATCTTAATTTTAATCATTTTTTAATTTAAATGAACATTTAAAATGTACACAATTAAAACTGAGAAAATGCACTAATTAATTAAGTTGACAAACAGATATTCATACCTATCAAATTATAGACATGCATAATTATATATACAGCAGCTACTTAACCAAGCAAATATACACCAGCCTCCTTATAGCTCTCAACAGAATCAATGAGTGTCTCCTCTAATGGCCTGTAACTCCAACCAAGTCTCTGTAGTTTCTCGGAGCTCAACCTTATGTAATAATCCACCTCAATAAACCTGCCAATAACAAAAATTTTGCTTAGAAATGTATTTAACTATGCATACGGTTAAACAATTTCTCTCTCTCTCTCTCTCTATATATATATATATATGTATTAAAAAAAGGTGATGTTAGTCACAACAAAAATGTGAGAACTAAAGCTTACTTTGTAGGGTAGTTGTAGTTTGGATATTCACTCTTCAATTCCTCTACCAAATCCTTTGGTTTAGCAGGGCATGAAGTGCATATGTATCTCCCTTCTGCTTCAATCTTCTCATAAGCCAATAGTAATGCATCAGCTAAATCTCTTACATCTATTATCCACTTAAGCTTATTCTCCACTGGCTCACAGCCTTAAACAAGAAGAGAGACAAGCTTAGTAAAGAAGACAATTATGTTAACAATTATAAATCAAATGAAATACAAGACACTGCTTTAAGTTTGTGTTTGGATTATAGTATATGTGTATAACATATGATTCAAAAGCAAAATCTAGCAAGAGAGCTTTAGTTGTGAACAAACTTTGAATGAACTTCACTGATTCACATTTCCAAAGATGTTTTATTGTTATGTATTGGAAGAAATATATTCTTGTATAAGACAATAAAGCATTTTAACTAGTAATCCAAAACTTACCACCACAAGAAGCTCAGTGTCTTATCCCCACAAAGGCATTGTTTTCATGATCTAAATCCTTGATCTGTAGTTCACAATACAGTAAACTTACTTGCGCTCAAATTAGTGCTTCCTCTACTTTTTATTTGTTACTATTACTTTCTCATACATCTTCAGATTAATGTATTTAGATATATTGATTCAATCCAACAATATACCAGAAAATATAAGCAACAGATAAAAGGAAACAAAATAGAAGTACATTCTAAACAACATTATTAGTTGGCACCTTTTAGAAGGTTGAGGAGAAACAAGCTAGTGGCATTCAGAGAAGTTGACTGCAAAATTGGCCCCAACACAACAGTAGGACAAATTCTCACTAGATCAATCCTGTTTTTTTCTGCAAAATCCAGCGCCAGCTCTTATGCTTCCATCTTTGAAAAGGGATACCATTCCTGGATCAAACACGAGTTCTGTTCAGCAACATAACACAACAAACATTCTTGATGATAATGATTGATAGAAAAAATTATGTCATAGGAATGTATGTTAACAAAATACATAGACCTTGGTTTTTCTGCAGTACTCTTTATCAGACCAATATGATTCATCAATCACTTTATCATTAGGCGAATTCGGGTTCACGATAATAGCAGTTGAGGATGAGACATAAACAACTCTCTCCACTTTAGCTTGAAGAGAAGCTTCAAGTACATTACTAGTTCCCTTCACAGCAGGCTCAACCATTTCTACCTGAGAATCAGTTATAGTTTCAATTGCAAGGCTTACATAATTTAGTTTCTAGTGATGGAATCAGAGAAATAGGGCAACAAACAAAACACTAATTAACTCCATAATCATATGAGTTTCCTCAATACACAAAACTAATGCCAATAACTAACTGAGTTTTTTTTGGACTCCAGGCTCATTCAAAGATTTCTCATATACATGAATTGAAATCCTAATACAAAGAATTTCAAAAATTAATTAAACCACCCTAAAATAAAGTTCAAGGTGAATGAAATCAGATGCATGCCTCAGGATTTTGGAAAGTTGTTGCTAATGCAGGTACAGGGCAAGCAACATGGAAAACTGCACTGCATCCAACAATTGCTGAATAAATGGATTCATAACTCAACAAATCTGCTTTGAACAGTTTAAGTTTCTCAGAAGCTCCTTCAAACTTCATCAAGTGAGCATATTTCCCATCACCTGCTCACAAAAAAGAAAAAAAAATCAAAATTAAAAAATAACAAATTAGAAGTATTTCTATATTTGTGGATTCAGTTCAGCATTAATTTGAAGGAGTATTATCCAGCAAAATTTGATGAATCGAGTTTCAATTGAAAGAAAAAAAAGGGGAAAAGAAAATGTACCAGGTTTTCTAACAGTGCCATGAACGATGTATCCTTTGGAAAGGAGAAGCTTAACGAGCCAAGAAGCTACGAAACCACCGGCACCGGTCACGCGTACCTTCTTCTTCACCGTCGCGATCGCCATTTTCTTCATTATCTCAAGCTCAAGCAGAGTTAAAGAATCTTCTTTTTTTTTTTTCCTATTCAGTTAATATTGTTAATTTATTAGTTAGTTCTGTACCAATTTTTTTTTAATTTTTTAATTAAAAGTATTAATAAAAAAAATAAAATTTTGTCTTTTTGGAAAGTGAACAAATTATTTCTCAGTAAATTAAGGTTAAATTATGACAAAATTTGTGAATGTATTTGTAGATTTTTCAATAAATCAAATTCGTTATATTTTTTTTAGTTGTCACGGTATCGCCCAACTTAAGAGACTAAAGACTAATTTATTGCGGATTGAAACTCCATTTAACTGTCATCGATAAAAAATCAATTTGACTTACAGATTATATTTTTCAAAAACTAATTTAAAGTGTACACATAATTTTTAAGGAGCATTTTTCTGCTCAAGTAGATAATAATCCATTTGGTTAATGAAAAAACAAGAAAGTGATTTCAGTTTAGTAGTAACTTACCTTTTAAGTTAAGTGATTAAGTGAGATAATTGACCCTCGATTTTAAAGTTTATTTGCTTAGCTTGTTAACATAACAGATTTGCTTTTGATAATATAGTACTAGATATGTGAAAAGAGTTTCAGATTCAATTTCCATTAAACATACCAATTAAGCAAGGCAAGAAACTTTGACTAAATGAAAAAATAATTAATCCTAAAACAAAAAAACCAAAAGTGTATAATTTCGGTGAAGACTGAATAGTAACTGTATTTGAATTATGTTTATATGAGTATAATTTTGCAGAATACTTCATATATATGCACGCCAAATTAGTTATTTTATCCAGTTTTTGAATCAGTAGCCACACTTTAAAATATTTATCACTTTAAATTTTTTTAGTGTATTTAGATATAATTTATTGTTAATACATTGAATTTTTAAAATAATACACTTTCAAGGCAAATCACTATATTAAGCCAAGGGCAGAAAAAAATTACAAAATTCGCTAAATCAAAAATTTGTTTATGAATCAATCAAGAGCCATTTATATATAGTTCGAATCAGTCTAATTCAAACTCTAATTACATGTAATTCGAATCACACTTAGTGTAATTCAAATAAGGTTGATTTGAATTGGTAGGTGTGTGCATGTGTGAGTAGTTCGAATCAATGTGATTCGAATTACATGTAACTAAGAGTTCGAATTAGACTATTTTTTTGTGGATAATTAGACTGATTCGAACTATATATAAATGGCTCTCGGTTGATTCATGAATCAGTTTTTAGTTTGGCGAATTTCTGTAATTTTTTTCTCCCCTTAGCTTAATATAGTGATTTGTCCTAAAAATAACATACTTTAAAACGAAAGAAGTGTAGTAATTTTATTAGAATAACATAGATGTTATTGATCTGAGTTATATTATGTTATTCCATAATACTTGAATCGACAAGAATTTATAAGTTATTGTATCATAAATTTTAGGCATATAATTTTTGTATAAATGAATTAATATCATTGGAAGAAAAATAATGCAAGATAGAGAAAAAAGATATCTTCTTTAGCTTATAAATAGAAAAAGAAACAAAACAAAGAACAAGACTAATAAAGTAATAAATGAAGGGAATTAATATTTTAAGTTTTCTTTTTAAACAAGTGTTCTTGGAGGATTGGTAATATTACTACTACTACTAAAAATGATCAAATTTCTTTTAATAAATACATTATAAATATACTAAAAGATTTTAACTATATAATTTTTTTATTATTTATCAAATCCTTTAAAATACTTGTGGGCAAGGCTCAAACTCTTAAATAGTGAAAAACCAAAAGTAAGAGTCCAAAACTCTTCATCCCTAAGAAAGTGTAGAGCTTCTTCCTTAGTAACATACAAGTAAGCAAATGTGGAAGATTCGAATTCCGCTTTGTGAATGCAGTAACTTATTGGCTAGCGATAAACTTTTAAATAAAGTTTAAATTTGCAACAAACTTTTAAATAAAGTTTAAATTTGCAACAAATTAGTGTGTGTTTGAATTATCATTTGTTAATAGAGATTTGTATAAAATTGATTTTGTAAAAGTGGTTTTGATCAAAAGTAAGTTAGTATTAACGTAGATTATGTTTAGTAATTTTATTCAAAATAGATTAAACTAAACTAAATATTATTTGAATTACATTATTCAAAATCACTTTTAGATAAAAAATTACAGAAAAGGACATAAATTTAAATAATTATTTTAATATTTTTTTTAATATTATCAGTATTCTTTAGTACTCTAATAGGATTAATAAAATCATAATACAAAGTAAAAAAAATATTCCATATAAAAAAAATAACAATAACAGTAAAAGAACTCAAATAAAAAAATAAAAATTTTATAAAAAAATAATATGCATAAAAAAATATTAAAAAGATGTATTGGAAAAAAGAAAACAATAAATATATGAATAATAAAGAACATAATTGGTACATAGAACATAAAATTGAATCCAACGTAGAAAGCTGAACGGAAAAGCTAGAATTTTTAGCTTTTGGTAAACTTGGGTTGAAGACAAAAATCACTTCTACGTTTATAGAATAAAAATATTGCCAAACATAGAGATGAAGCGTTCAAGAACTTCAAACGAATTTCTCTCTTCTCCAACGCAAATCCAAACACACCCTTAGTTATTGAACTATCGGGTGAAGAGAGAATCAGTTACGTTAGTAATCCCACGGAATCCCAACCAACGACCGCTTAGTCCCAACCAACCACCGCTTAGATCCCAGCCAACAACGCATCCATGACGTAGGGAGAGATCCCTCCGGCCCGTGTCACTAGCAAATGTTATTTTTCTCAACGATGACCTTGCCAATAACATCCAAGCAATGACATCAGTAGATATGTTTTTACAAGAATACAAACTTATCATTCTTAGTTGCTTGCAATCTTTTACCACCTGCTTTACCCCACTGGCCGTGATTTTGCTACAATATTCCAATTTAAGTTCTTTTAAGTTGTAACAATTCTTTGAAATAAGAGAGAGTTCTTCATTGCCAATTATCGACCATGACAAATTCAACACAAACAATGTAGGAACTTCAAAGTTAACCTTAAACGGAAACTCCTTGTATCCTAAATGAGCTAAGTCCAAGCGTTGAATCTTACAACACCTCCGTAAAACTTCAATAGCACCCTTTGAATGGGTCCCGCAATCGCTCAAATCCATTATCTCCAAGTTTGGGCATACGGAAGCAAGTATAGTGAGACTTCTATCACCAAGCCATAAATTATTAGCCAAATAGAGAAACTTCACATGAGAATAATTCACAACCAAAAAATTCTCCTCCACCTTCTTCTTCCCAAGACTGGTACTTTCCATCCTGATCTCAGTTATCAAAGGGCAGTTACGCATTATGGCGAACAAACTCAAATCAGTAAGCTCTCTATTCCTATTAAGTTTCACAAAGTTTAAGTTACCAAGAAGCAAAGACAACTCACCCACCCGCTGATCATTCAGATATTCTGTGCTCTCAAGATCTAAATAATGTAAATGGTTACACTTTCTCAACAAGCGAGAAATCCCATGGTATCCATATCCGATACTGTACTGCAGAGAGAGTTTCCTCAAGGGAAGGCCTTCTTCCGCAACAGCACACAAGACCTCGTCAGATATGCACGACCAAGACAACTCAAGACAAGTCAAACCCTTCAAATTTACCAATGCATCAATGAACTCCGAAATCTTATCATGCGAACCGCTAAAAGCCAAAGACCTCAATTGGGGTCTCTGACGGATCGCGTTAGCCATCTGTCTTATCACACTAAGCTTGCTGGTTGATTTAAGAACAATAAGCTCTTCTAAAAAATGACAATTCTGACACAAGGTGAAAATGTGAGAGTTCCGAAATTTACTGTTACCTGAAACATTCACCTTTCTAAGCTTCTTAACCCCTGAAGCAAAGGCCATTACACGGGAATAATCTGTTATCTCATCAGAATTATTCGGAGGGAAACTCACGTCGATTTCTTCGAGGTTCGGGAAGCACTCGACAATTAAGCCCAAATCCTGAGGCGTGAAGGAACAGTTGAGTGACTTCAAAGTTGGAAACTTTTGGGAGAATTGTCGCAACCCATGTGAGGGAAGGTGGGTTGGTGGGACAGGTCGAGGGAACGGAGTGAGGGTAGGTCGAGCGAAGCGATTTGGGAGAGGAGCGCGTTGATGTCACCCATGAAGTAGCGCGTGATTTTGATGGTCGTCAGGTTGGGAAAACGGCGGAGGAGGGCGGGAAGGAGAGGGGGGGACAGGGTCGAGAACGGAGAGGTGGGTGCGGAGGCGGTTGGTAAGGAAAAAGAGCTGGCGTGAGACGAGGGAGAGTGATTCGTGATCTAGATGGTCGCTGATGTGTTTCAAAATTAATTCCCAACACTCATCTGGTAAATGTGGCTCTTGGTGTCTACAAATTCTTGATGATGATGATGATGGTGGCGGCGGCGGTGGAGCCATTGTCTACGATTTTTCTGTGGAAAGGTTTTAGAGAAAGAGTTTGGGATTATAAACTATTCCATTTAGATACTCTAAATTTATTATTTTTATTATTAAATAATTTTTTTATTTTTTTTTAATCTCATTATAAAGTAAATATTGTTAGATCATATTTTATCTTTTAAAATAAAATTTAAAATTTAAAAGATGTAAATTTATAAACTATCAAAGTGGGTATCGTTGTAAATTATTTATGCATGAGTTCGGCTAGAGAACTAATTAGGTCCAAAGCCCATTAGAGTTAATTAATTAAAAAATAAATTTATTATAAACATTTTTTTTATAATTTGTATTTTTAAAATTTTAAAATTAAAAATTAAAAGTGTCGGTTGAGGTGATTTATATTGGAATTAGATATTCTTTTAAGAGTTTAGACATTTAATTAATATTATTTTATTTGGTATTAAATAAGAATGAAGTCAACTCTAGTCAATTAATTAAAAAATAAATTTTTTATAAAAAAAATTTTACTACCCTAACTTTTTGAATTTCAAAATCTAAAAATAAAAAGGAGTTAATTTAGTTAGTTTATATTATAATTAGTCTCTAGATTTTTTCTTAATTTAAATATAAAAAAAAGTGTTAGCTATATGTTATGGTTATTAATAAAAAAAGGGAGATACATGAAGGGAGTGCCACAAATTACAATACTGACTTAGTTACAAATACGGGATATATAATAATTGATCAGGATGAGCGGGACCAAGGTGTAGTGCTAGAGAGAAGGTTATTAACAGGAGGTTGCAAGGATATGCCCTTAAAGCGTGTGTGATAAACCTTTTATTCTTCTATTCTTTTTATTGCTACTTCTTTTTTAATTGTTAAACCTCTTCCTCCTCTTCCAAGTCTCTTAATGGATGTTTCTTGTAGTTGAGATGCAGCTGAATTTTTATTCCTTAATTTTTTATGACTTCATTTGTTGTTATCACATTATTTAGTACTTCCTGAAATTACTGTCCATTGAAATTGACGTTACCTCTTCATACATAATTGAATCAATATTCCTTATTGGTGTTTTCACTGACCATATCTGTCAGGGACAACACGAGAATGAAAGGTATGGAGACAGAGATTAAAAAACTTTACCAGATGATTGAATCGGCGGAGGAGGAACATAGAGCTGAGAGGGCCAGAAGCTCTAAGGCTATGAATCTCAAATTTGACACGCTTCAGTCCTCTATTACGCAATTGTTTCATAATCCGCACCGCTTCAACTCTCCTTCTCGTGAGTTCTCATATGGTGCGAGCTCAACTGGGGATCCGCCATTTCGCGCGGGATTGCAACTCCGAAGGGTGAACGTCAATCTGTTGAAATTTGATGGGAGTGATGCCTTGGGTTGGATTTTCTCCATGGATCAATATTTCGATTTCTTCCGGGCTCCCGATGAAGAACAGGTGGGTTTAGCAGCGGTTCAAATGTCGGGAGCGGCCATTCCATGGTATCAATTATCATAGCGAGCGGCACAGTTTTGTTCTTAGACTCAACTCAAGAGGGCGATTGAGCTCGAGTTTGGACATTCATTGTTCGAGTCTCTCAGGAAATTGCTCTTCAAACTTCAACAACATAGAACAGTGAGTGAGTATTATTCTGAATTTGTTACTTTAGCTAATTGTACTCAGATTGAACCGCTTAATGCCTTTAGAGATTGTTTTATAAGCGGATTAAGGCAGGCTATTCGAAGGAAAGTGAAAGCTCAGTGTCCCCCGAATTTGATGCGTGTTGTGACTTTGACAAGATTGTATGAGGATAAATTTACCCCCAAATCTCGTCACACTACAGGGTCGGCTGCCCATCACCCCAGTTTGCTAACCAAGCTGTTGCTGCTACTCCGCGACCTAATGCACGCCAACCCCTTCCTCCACTTCTTTCTACACCACCACAACAGCCCCTACTAAACACTACCAGAAATTCCACTCGTAAACTTATTCCGGATGAAGTCCAAAGTAAAAAGAAAAAAGGGTTATGTTATTGGTGTGATGAGAAGTTCTCAACGAACCATCGTTGTACTAATAAGCACTTCATGTCATTACAACTTGAATTGGGGGATGAGATGGTGCCAGGAGAGCCAATGGTTGTGTCTATGGATGAGACCGCAAACTTGTAAGAGTTAGATCAATATATCATTGAGCATCATTTATCTTATAACGTGATGCATGGTACTGAAGGCCCTTAGTTCTGTACCATTTATTTTATTTTTTAATTAAAAGTATTAATAAAAAATTTGTCTTTTGGAAAGTGAACAAATTATTTCTCAGTAAATTAAGGTTAAATTATGACAAAATTTGTGAATATATTTGTAAATTTTTCAGTAAATCAAATTTGTTATATGATAAATGATATTGATAAAGTGTCGCATATCATCGTCTAATTGATAAAAAAAATCAATTTGACTTAAGATTATATTTTTCAAAAACTAATTTAAAGTGCACACCTAATTTTTAAGAAGCATTTTACTATTAACCCAAAAATATCATTGCGTTTTTCTGCTCAAGTAGATAATAATCCATTTGGTTAATGAAGAAACAAGAAAGTGATTTCAGTTTAGTAGTAACTTACCTTTTAAGTTAAGTGATTAAGTGAGATAACTGACCCTCGATTTTAAAGTTTATTTGCTTAGCTTGTTAATATAACAGATTTGCTTTTGATTACATAGTACTAGATATGTGAAAAGAGTTTCAGATTCAATCTCCATTAAACATACCAATTAAGCAAGGCAAGAAACTTTGACTAAATGAAAAAATAATTAATCCTAAAACAAATCAACCAAAAGTGTATAATTTCGGTGAAGTGTTTCCATAATCTTTAGAAAGAGGTCAGATTTGAAAAGTCTCTATTTGGGTCAAAATATTTTACTTGGTGATCAAAGTTTGATGAAAATGGCTTCCATTTGCCCCAATGTGGAGCTTCTCGACTTAAACTCTTCCGGCAGCATATCGGAAGAATGTATCATGGAGCTGTTGAAGATGGACTTTGAAGTTTTGCAACTGAAGGTATTGAACTTGTCAAAATGGTGTTGTGGAGTAGCAGTTCTGGATATTCAAGGTTGCAGCTATGTTACCAGAAAAGTGACGAAGGTAGTTGTAGAAAGTTGCATGGAGTTGAGAGAGCTAAATTTGGAATATTGAGATTTTGTAATTGATAATTTTGTTGCTTCCTTAGAGCTTATAAGGCCGTCATTGAGGAGAATAATCAGAAACTCTTATGTTACTGTTTGAGATTGAATAATGCTTGGTGTATAACACTTCATTGTAGAGCAAGGTGAGTAAAAATTATGCAGATGTCTCATTAATAGTAACTGGTTTGAATTATGTTTATGAGTTTAATTTAGCATTGTTTCATATATATGAGTATAATTTTGCAGTACACTTCATATTAGTTATTTTATTCCGTTTTTGGAATTAGTAGCCACACTTGAAAATATTTATCACTGTAAATTTTTTGAGTGTATTTAGATATAATTTATGGTTAATACATTGAATCTTTAAAATAACGCACTTTTTTTTTTGACAGGTCAAAATAACATACTTTAGAACCAAAGAAGTGTAGTAATTTTATCAGGATAACATAGATGCTATTGATCTGAGTTATATTATGTTGTTCCACAATACTTGAATAGTAAAAATTCAGGTACAATTGACTTAACATGAAATTGATAGTTAAAAGTCGTTAAAAGAAAATTTAGTCAAGTAAATCAAATTATCTAACGGCTATCAGTTATCAACTTCACGTAAAGTCAACTGCACCTGAGTTTCCACGACCTACTTGAATAGACAAGAATTTGTAGGTTCTTGTGTCATGAATTTTAGACATATAATTTTTGTATAAAAGAATTAACATTATTGGAAGAAAAATAGAAGGAGATAGAAGAAAAAAGATATCTTTCTTAACTTATAAATAGAAAAGAGAAACAAAACAAAAGAACAAGACCAATAAATGAAGGGAATTAATGTTTTAAGGTTTTCTTTCTAAACAAGTGTTCTTGGAGAGTTGGTAATATCGCTACTAATGAAAATGATTAGATTTCTTTTAATAAATACATTATAAATATACTAAAAGATTTTAACTAGATAGTTTTTTTTATTATTTTATCTAATCCTTTAAAATACTTGTTGGCAAGGCTCAAACTCTTTATACTGTGTTACTTCAAGCCCTGAAGCTAAATATTACAACTTACAATCTAATGTCTCAAAGGCTTTCTCAACAAGGAATGGTTATGAATGGCTCTTTGAAAGAAAGGTTGCATGGGATACAAATGAGAATTGATTGTGTTTTTGGGGTTTGAGAATACCTGAAAAGGTCAAGGGATTGATTTAGCTCATCCTGCATGGGGTTATTTTCACTGCCAACTTTCGTTACCAAAGACGCTTAACAGCAACAAATCTTTGCCCATAATGAAGCACCAGAAACAAAAACTGCAAAACACTGCCTTAGACTTTGTAATAAAGTGAAGCCGACTTGGGAAAGGTGGGAATACGAATTTGGGATGTCTCCTTAGATTTTTAAAGCTGGCTTCGTATAAAACTTCGGACTAGTGAAAAAAATTTTGCAGTAGATTTTTGGTGGTTTTGGAGGGACAGAAACAATGATATTTTTAATCCAAATGACATTTGGAGTAAGGAGAAAGTTCTCAAACTTATCAGGCACTCTTGCGAGTATGCTGCTATTAAGCGTTCTAATCAGGTGACATATCATCCCTCTTTGTGTGATTCTTGGCGTCCTCCTCCAATTAATGTTGTTAAATTAAACTGTGATGCTAGTCTTTTTGAACAAGACCAACTTGTTGGTTTTGGGTATGCTATACAAGACAGTATGGGTAAATAGTTAATTGGGTTGTTTAGCAAATATTCCGATAGAAACTATTATTTGGTGTAACTATTCGCAATTTGGAGGGATCTTTGTTTAGTTTGAAAAAGTGGCCACAGACCTTTTAAAGATTTCTGAGGTGCTGCAACGCAATTGGGTGGTTTATGTTCAATTGATTCAACGAACAACGAACTCAGATCGTTTAGCTAAGACAACGACTAGCCATTATTAGGGATGGCAAAACTCTCCAAGACGCGGGGATTCCTGCGGGGACTGCCCCGAATGGGGATCTGACTGTGGGAAATTTTCTCCGTGGGGATGGGACGGAGGACAAAATTCCCCCGAGGCAGACGCGGGGACCCGAGCGAGGATCCCCGCCCCATCCCCGCTAATCCCCGAAGTTCATAAATTTATTAAATAGTCTTTAATAGTTTATTTCTCATATATGTTTTTTAGTCATTTCACACGCACACGCACGCACGCACACACACTTCTAATCCTCGTTTGCATAACTCTTCTTCAATTCAGAAATCTCTAACGTTGTCCATACTCCATCCAACCTCTCTGCAGCCACCCTCTCGCCGCTCTCCCTTCTCACCGCATCGTCACACCTCACCGTGCCATGATCCTCACCGCGTCGTGCTCTCTATTTGCAGCATTCCTTTCCATAACTTTGTCATCGTGTCCATTCTCCTCTCTGTTGCTCTGTCTCCCACCTTGTCCACTTCTCTATCCTCTTGGCTTGCCGTTGCATCCCCCCATTGCGTCATTTCAAAAGAAGTCATCATCTTGTTGTTTAGACTTTTTGTATAAAATCTTGTTATTTTTGTATAGAATGGATACTTACACCTCTATTCATATGAAAATTAATAATTAGTTATAACTATCAGATAAATGGGAAATGGGGTTCCCGTGAAGAATGGGGCCTATAGAGAATGGGAATGAGGAGCAATATTCCCCCCACGGCGGGGAACGGGGCGGGGATGGGGAGTAAATTTGGGGGCGGAGATGGGGAGCAGGGAGGCATCCCCCGCCCCCGCCCTGCCCCATTGACATCCCTAGCCATTATCGTCTTTACTCTAAGTTTTTACTTCCTTGTAGTGTTGATCATATATTCATATCATTAGGAGGGAGATGATATCTCCAACTTAGTTGTTCTTTGTTCTTTCCTTTATCGGACACCCAAAAAAAAGTTCTTGAATGATGAAAAACCGAAGGTAAGAGCCCAAAACTCTTCATCACCCTCTAAGAAAGTGCGGAGCTTCTTCCTCAATAACATACAAGATTAGCATTTTAGGAAACTATAATTAAGCTCCTCAATAACAAACAAGATTAGCATTTTAGGAAACTATAATTAATGCAAATTGTGATACATTCACTATCTTTCAAAGTTCCTAAGAACAACTCCAACTAATTGAATTGATTTGAAATTAAAATTTGTATTAAATATATAATCTTTGAAGTGATATTCATATCAGTAATACCATATCATTTTAAAGAAAAATCAATGCAATGCAATCATATATATATCCATTAAACTCATTAAATGAACATTATAATTTGTTAATAAACTGAAATGAAACCAACTATTAAAATAACAAATTTCATATTGACTATTGAGTATCAAATCAATTTTTATGATATATGATCCCATAAATACTTATGTGACATATTGTAAAATTCAAAATAAAATTAAACTAAAATCAAGTATTGGAGATGCTCTTACAGAAAATGAAGATTCCTCCACGTTTCACATCCATATTTTACTTCCCGACCAAGATTCAGTTAAATTAACTTAGATCCCAGCCAATCCCAGCGAGCAAAGCATCCATGACTCAGTAAGAGATCTCTCTTGCCAACAACCGCACCACTAGCATATGTTATTTTTTTCAACGATGGCCTTGTCAATACCATCCAAGCAATGACATCAGAAGATACATTTTCACAAGAATACAAACTTATCATTCTTAGTTGCTTGCAATTTTTCACCACCAGCTTTACTCCACTGACCGTGATTTTGTCACAATATTCCAATTTGAGTTCTTTTAAGTTGTAACAACTCTTTGAAATAAGAGAGAGTTCTTCATTGCTGATTCTCGACGATGACAAATTCAACACAAACAATGTAGGAACTTCGAAGTTAACCTTAAACTGAAACTGACAGAGCCTATATCCTAGATAAGCTAAGTCCAAGTGCTGAATCTTACAACACCTCCACAAAACTTCAATAGCACCCTTTGAAACCATCCCGCAATAGCTCAAATCCATCATCTCCAAGTTGGGGCATACAGAAGCAAGCATAGTGACACTTTCATCATCCAACCATGAATTATGAGCCAAATAGAGAAACTTTAAATGAGAATTCACAATCAAACAATCCTCCTCCTCCAACTTCTGCTTCCCAAGACCAGTTATCTCCATCCTGATATCCATTATCCGAGGACAGTTTCGCATAATGGCTAACAAGCTCAAATCAGTAAGCTTTTTATTCCTATTAAGTTTCACACGGTTCAAATTACCAAGAAGCAAAGACAACTCAATCACATACTGATCATTCAGAAACTCTGTGTTCTCAATATCCAAATACTGTAAATTATTACACTTTCTTAGTAAACAAGAAATCCCATCGTATCCATATCCCTTGCAAGACTGCAGAGAGAGTTCCCTCAAGGGAAGGCCTTCTTCCGCAACAGCACACAAGACCTCATCAGATACACGGCAATAAGACAAATCAAGACAAGTCAAACCCTTCAAATTCACCAATGCATCAATAAACTCCGAAAATCTATGGTACAAACCGCTAAAAGCCAAAGATCTCAATTGGGGTCTCTGACGGATCGCATTGGCAATCTGAGGACGACCGCAGGTATCAAGAAAAATAAGCTCTTCTAGAAAATGACAATTCTGACACAATGTGACAATAAAAGAATTCCGAAATTCACGGTTACCTGAAATATTCAACTTTCTAAGCTTCTTAAGCCCAGAAACAAAGGCCTTTACACCGGAATAATCTGTTATCTCATCACATTTGTACGGAGGGGAACTCACATCGATTTCTTCGAGGTTGGGGAAGCACTCGACAATTAAGCCCAAATCCTGAGGCATGAAGGAACAGTTGAGTGACTTCAAAGTTGGAAACTTTTGGGAGAATTGTCGCAACCCATGTGAGGGGAAGGTGGGTTGGTGAGACAAGTCGAGGGAATGGAGTGAGGGTAGGTCGAGCGAAGCGATTTGGGAGAGGAGCGCGTTGATGTCACCGGTGAAGTAGCGCGTGATTTTGATGGTCGTGAGGTTGGGAAAACGGCGGAAGAGGGCGGGAAGGAGAGGGGGGACAGGGTCGAGAACGGAGAGGTGGGTGCGGAGGCGGTTGGTAAGGAAAAGGAGCTGGCGTGAGACGAGGGAGAGTGATTCGTGATCTAGATGGTCGCTGATGTGTTTCAAAATTAATTCCCAACACTCATCTGGCAAATGTGTTTGTTGGTGTCTACAAGTTCTTTTCGATGATGATGATGATGGTGGTGAGGGTGGCGGCAGCGGTGGAGCCATTGTCTACAATTTGTGTGTGGAAGGGTTTTGGAGAAAGATGTTAGGAGTGGCAAACGGAGTAGTTCGCTACTTTGCTTTCCCAGTCAAAAGTTCGTTATTTGGGGGCTGGCCCTTTTCGTTATATTTAGTAAGATAATTCGGAAGGATAAATACAGTGTGATCTCTCACCTTTGATTTTATAAGTGGGACCAGAAATAAATAAGAGAAAATAATTAATGATTAAATTAAACACTAAATACTATCTAATTTTTTTTACTGAAAAGGATTCACTCCCAAGATAATTCTAAATTCGTCTGGTTAGATACACAATAATTTTTGTAAATAATAAATTTTAAAATAGATTTAATATAATAAAAAAATACTTTATTATTAAATTATTAAATAAATTTTAATATTAAGATAATTATCTACACATTTAATAAATTGAACATTCAATCATTATTAATTATATATGAGTAAATTGAATAAAAATAAATAATTATCAAATTAAGAATAATTAACGTAATCATCTACATATTTATTAAATTAAACATCTAATATATCTATTATTCACATTATTTAATATTTTCATTGTCTTTCTATACTTCTCTTTAATTTCTCTTCCGTTATGTGTAACAGTGTATTAACAGGTATTTTCTTCTGTTTTTTTATTAATTTTTTAATAAATTATTAAATATTAAATAATATTTAATTTTATACTGATTTTAATAAATTTATAATTTTTAAATTTACAAACATTAAAATCTTTATAATTTTACATATATAATAAATATAATTATCAATCAAATTTTTTAAAATAAAATAATAAAATTAATATTATAAAAAATAAAATAAATATTGTCTAAAACATATTGTTATAATATAATTAGGATCAATTAGGATCAATTTAGCATTATTTAGCATATCTGAATATTTATTATAGGATATTACGTCTTTATTATTTCGATTCTCTTAGTACCTATAAATACCCTTTTATATTGTATTATTCTAGACAACTTGAATACACTCAATAATATACCATCCTTTCTCTAATTTAGTATCTTGTTTCTAATACATATAATTAAATATTTTTAAATCTCTAATCAATCAAACATAAAATATCATTCAAATTATAACTTAATACATTTTTAATTATCATTTTCAATTACCAAAAAAAACAGATTCGCCAAAAAAGCCCGCCCCGCCAAAGCATGCGAATTAGGTGGTGCAAGTTAAGCGGATTTTTAAATTAAGCCCGGCCGACCTTTTTTTTGGCAAGCTTTGCGAGCCAGTTCGGCGAATGTTGGCCCGTTTGTCATCCTATATAGTGTACACCAAAACCAATCATTAAAATTAGTCAATAATATAAAATACATGTTGGAATATAAATACATATTGAAAATAAATCAAATCATAAATATATTTATACATAAATATATATTTTGTTGGTTTCTCTCGGCAGGTCAAGAATTAATCTGTCGCATATCTGAACTCTATTTAATAATTTGTCGCTGGCCAATGGGTTGTTGCATGTACAAAGCAAAATTCGAATCCCTAACACTTGTTTAAGCGAATTAGTGAGTTAACTATTAGGTCAATTCAATTTAGTTTATATATACAAATATATTAGTGACTAATTTTAGTGGTTGATTTTAATGTGCAAATAATATTTTTGAAGTATAAACTATCAAGGTGCGTTTCGTTGTAAATAATTTAGACATTTAGCTTATATTAATTTAAATATAATTAAAAAAAGTGTTAGCCATAATGTTTATTGCAGAAATTGTTGTGTAAATTATATCTGAAGAGAAATATTATCTAAATAAATTATTTTTATAATTAAATTTAATTAATTTTTTTATTTTTATTGTATTAATAAGTTATTAACCAATTTAATTAAACGTGATCACTAAAATTAATTATTCATGTAGTATTATTGAAACTTTTTTATTTTTATGACCATGCTATTTTATAATGTTTACGCAACCCATAAATCGATTTATGCTATAAATATGACAACCAAGTTTTTTGTTTCTAAATTCAGTTAAATAAATTTAATCCAAGGGTGAGAAAACAAGTATGGACACAAAATACAAAAGTTTTGGTGTTAAAAAAAAGTATATGCACCAAGCATTATTAGTTTATTACTATTCTGCTAACTAACAATTAACAACGCAGGATCCAATAATCAGCTTCTCATCGGTAATAATCAACAGCAATGCCCGCAAGGTGTTTGATTATTTTCCTCAATGATGGCTTTGAAAACTCCAAGGTGGCAATGTACTCATCACTCACCAAATCACAGTTCTTCAGATTCAACTCTCTCAATCCCATGCAGCTTTCCACTACTTCCCTCACCCCTTTTGTGGTTACATCACTGCAATTCTGAATCTCCAGAGCTACTAGTCCACAGAACCATTTTGAGATTACTGAGAGTGTTTCATCACCAATTCTTGACCCTGACAAGTTCAACGCCTTCATTTGTGATACTTGAGAGTCTATAGTTAACAGCTTCACTTCTGTGTAGGCTAAGTTCAAGTGCCTTATCTCGCTACATTTCTTAAGAACCTCAGCGATACCTTCTTCGGATATGCTGCTGCAAGAGTTTAAGTCAAGAAGCTCCAGATTGGGGCAAATGGAAGCGATTTTGAACAGAGTTTCGTCATCAAGTAGAATGTTGTGACCCAAATAAAGACTTTTCACCTGAGGGTTTGGAACAAGATCAAGTGAAGGATCTTTGTCTTTTTCTTCATCAGCTTTTACCCCAAGATATGTTCTCTCCATTCTGATCTCGGCTAGCAGAGTACAGTTTCTTGTGAGTGTGAAAAATGCTGAATTTGTAAGCTGGCAACAACCACTGAGGTTTATAGAGGTCACATTGAGAAGAAACATGGATAGCTTGGCAATGCATTGATCCGTTAGGAAGTCAACTTTTCCAAGATCCAAACACTCAACATATTGACACTTTGATAGCACACAGGAGATTCCAGCAAATGTGAAATTGCAACAGCCTTGGAGGATAAGTTTCTTCAGAATGTGACAACCTTCTGCGACTGAAGAGAGCAACTCGTCTGAGATGAAAGAACTTGACAAATCAATAGCAATTAGCCTTTCCAGACACTTGAGTGCACCAATCAAATCCTGGCTAATTGGCATAGGTGCCAAACCAGGTCCATGAATTCTTCTCTTTTCAATGTTGAAAGCTATGGAAGCCAAATTCCCTCGAAAGCGGATAGCAGAAACAATACCTAATTGGGTTATTCTAAAACAGGACAGGAACAAAACCTCTTCCAATGACACACAGTTTCGGCACAGAGCGAGTAGTGATTGATCAGTGAGCAAGTGATTACCAGAGAGGTTAATCTTTTGCAGATTCTCAAGCATTAAAGACAGCTTCGATATCCCAAAATCCGATACTCGAGAATCCAATGGAAAACTAATGTCAACCTCTTGAAGCAATGGAAAACAAGAGGCCATAACCTCTAAATCACTATCATCCAGAGAGCCAATGTTTGAGCAGATCAACACCCTCAAATTCTTCATCACCAAACTGAGTTCGCTCAAGCCTTCAATTGGAAGCTTCCTCTGATGGGAAAGATTAAGGGAATCAAGGTCCAACCCAGATTGCGAAATCTGATGAAGCAGGCCTTCAAGATTTCCATTGAAGTAACTGAGGTCTAACACTGTGAGCTTTGGAAATCTCATGAACAGGTTAGGAATGAGTTCAACTGTTTGATCAAATATTTTAAGAGAATGTTGAATTTGGCTTGAAATTGAAAGGAACAGCTTGCAGACCATCGAAATAGATTCCAAATCGCGGCTGTCGTCGAGGAATCTAAAGACTAAATCCCAGCATTCATCAGGAATATCAACTGTCCTAACTTCCATCCTCCTGAACCTTTGATCTTGATTATCTATTAACATGTTCAACGGAAACAGAAATGATACCAGATATAGTATGATACTTAGAAAGTTAGAAACTGAGAGAGAAACTGTGTGGCTAATGCTGCTTAAAAATAATTTTTTCAAACAGTGCAAATTGTCTGAATTTATGTTTTGGTCAAATTGGTGAATGAAACTTGTAGAAGAAGAAGAATTATATTTGTGATTGACTAATAATGATAATCTAAAATTCTAAATTAAATTATACTATTTAATAAAATCTAGAAACACTGTTTGGGTTCTTAGGTAGATAGCCATCTGGTATGTAATTTTCACTACTTTTAAGGTATATGTTGTTAACTTTGGTTAAGAAATAAAAAAATACTTGTGTTTTATTTTATTTTATTTCTTTTTAAGGTCAAGTGTTGAATGCATTAACTACAATACTATATTGAATGTTTGAACTTTGAATTGTTGAATGCATTCATTGCACAGGTAAATCCTTTACTTTAGAACAACCTTTTTTATTTACTTAATTTAACTTAAAATAATTGTCTAAAAGCAAATGCTTAAAAAATAGCACTTAATTAAAAAAATAAAATGTAAGTAACCACTATACATAAAATTGCATAAGTAAACAAAATTGCCACAAACGAATAGTCGCATAACTAATGATTATTCAACTATTATAATTAAATAATGGGTTGATTATATATATATATATATATATATATATATATATATAACAACTACAGCATAATTGTTACGTTGGGTAACCGGAGATTAACAGAATAGATGACGTTGGTTGGCCCAATCGCCCGCGGATGGTAGTCTCCGAGCTGGTTCGCACGCTGGAGCCTCCTTCCGACTTGTGTGCGTGAGTGAATGGGGGGTGGTACCTGCAAAGACACTCTGATGCCTAAGTTAGCAAGGGCGTTAGCAGGTCTAGAGAGTATTGGGCTTAGAGATACCTGAGGGGTGTCAGTGTATTTATAGTGGTGAGCCAATAACCCCCGTTGGAGTAGTGCCGCATCTTTTGGGTGTTAACCGTCCCTCTATCTTAGGGAGGTTAAGATATGGCTTGATGAAGCGGTTAGAGAGATTTTAGGGGCGGTTACTCATTCAAATGAGTGTTTATCCGCCAGCTAACCTCATGTCCGACTTCTTCGAAGTGAGTCGTAGTCAACACCGACTTCTTATATGAAGGTTGGTGCTTAGCTAGGCTTAATTCTTCGGATTAAGCCTTTCTATTTGGACCTGGGCCTTTATCATTGGGCCAGGGTATGAACAGTAATTATTATTTACATGGTGGAAATCCTATTTATATATATAAAGAATATATAATAATTCCAATTTACATTATAATTATATTTGTGCATGAGAGCTTATAATAGTGTCTATTTTGAGAGCTTAATTAAACTAGAGTCCCTATTCAACGAAGGATTTAAGAAAATGGCTTTAAAAAATATATCAATGTTTTTTGGTGTCTAAAAAAATAAAAATAAATAATAAATAATATATCAATTTGCTAGAGGAACCAATTTAACTGCTTAAATAAAAGTATGGTCAGCATAAAAATCCAAGAACATTTATTTTGAACAATTACTACGAATTTGGACTTCTTAAATGTTGTCGGTGCACACACACTGCAGAAATTACTCTGTTTTTTGTTTTGTTTTGTTTTTTTTTCTTACCTAAAGTGTGTAAGATATTGTTATACTTTCATTTAAAAGAACTTTTATTACCAACCGAAAATTCAAAAAGATTAAATAAATTAATTGAGCTGGTTGTTTTGCAAAGTATTATTACTAATGCTATGCATTTGTGTTTTAGTTATTAAATCCTTTTTGTTTTTTTGGGCACAAAAGGAAGGTTTTGGTTACATGGAAAAGTCCTTTGAGATTGAAAGTTCAAACATTTTTCAATCAGTCAAAAGCCAAAACTAAGAATGTAGAATTTTGCATCCAATTGAAAACATTTGTGTGTGGAGAAAAAGTGCCACAAATTGGAATTATGTTCTTAAAACTCAACTACTTAATTAGATTGTGCATTATCTTTTAATTTAAATAGATAAAGTAATGGTAGCTGCAGTCAGAATCAAAATCTTTTAAAGAGGTATATACTTTATTGTGTTGTTAGGTTTGAATTTCATGACTTCAAATTTGATATGAAATCACTTTTACAGAAACTACTAAACATAGATTACCTGGCTATGCAGTGTGAATCTCTTTGATATGTTGCAATAATTGAGGATTACATTATGTTCAATGCAGCTCAAGTTTCTCTTGTGACTATAAAGCTTGTTCAAGACTTATTGAATATGTTTCACAATCTAAAAGGATTATCTGGGAAATCAAAGAGTTGCTCAAGATTTTAGGATTCCATTGTATTCAATACAGCTCAAGTTTCCCTTGTGGCAATAAAGCTTGCTCAAGACCTATTGAATACGTTTCACACGTATTAAAAAATTTCAAGAGAGTTTAATTTTGATGCACTGGCGTACAATCAACATTTGTTCTTTTTGATGATCATTCACAAAAATTAGTTACTTTTACTTTTGGATGATCATTCACGCGATCAATGTAAAAAGTAGTTACTTTTACTGATGTGACATCGCGTAATTGAATACACGTGTAAAACTACTTTACGCTGACAGTGCATATGAATTGAATTTTATTTTATATGAAATGTAATGATATATTTTAGAACATTGGCCTTATATTGGGGAAAAGGGCCCTCTTTTTAAGCATGAATTGGTCATATAAAAACAACATCAGTGATCACACATCAATACAATCACATTGCAACAACTGAAACATATTCATTCACAAATCCCTTCCAATAGGGAGATGCTGAATAACAATTTTATTTATTTTATTCCAAGACCAACAAAGTTTACTTTGATTGCAAGAGACCAGCTTCTTTATAGCTCTCAACAGCATCAGTGAGTGTCTCCTCCAATGGCTTGTATCTCCAACCAAGCCTCTGTAGTTTCTCTGAGCTTAACTTTGTTTGATGATCATCCACCTCAACAAAGCTACCAATAATGCAAATTGTGTTTAGAATTGATACTAACAAGCAAAAGATCTGTGTTTCCTAAAACTTCATCCTTTTGTCATAAATAAGATAGGAATTTAATTTTGATACACTTTCAGTGTAGTATAAATAGTTTGACTCGTGCATCCAATTACGTAATGTCACTTCAGTAAAAATAACTATTTTTCACATTGACCGTATGAATGGTAATTAAAAAAACAGATGTGATTGCAAGACGGTGTAAAATACTTTACACTGTCAACGCATCAAAATTAAACTCACAAGATAGAAATTGGTTCATCATTGATAATTGAAAATTTTCATCATAGATCATGGGGAAAGTGAAGCTTACTTTGTAGGGTAGTTGTAGTTTGGATATTTACTCTTCAATTTCTCCACCATATCCTTTGCTTTAACAGGGTGTGAAGTGCATATATATCTCCCTTCTGCTTCAGGCTTTTCATAAGCCAAAAGAATTGCATCGGCTACATCTCGCACATCAACTATCCAACGATGTTTGTTCTCCAATGATTCACAACCTTAAACATGAATTCATATATACATTTCAAAAAAGAGAACTATGGATGCTAAAAGTTATAATTTACAAATAGAATGAAACATATGACATCTGTTTAGATTAGTTTACTTCATGGTCAACTAAATTTACAAACCAAACGTGGAATCTGCTTGCACAAGAGGAAATTTTATGCCAATTTTGTTGTTCATGTGTCTCAAGATTTTAATTGTTTGCACTTTAAGGTATACGAGAAGAGCTTCGAATGAACCACACCACAAAAGTTAGCTATTTTAACCGTTCAAGTCTAGGCCGGTGCATGATAACTACCACTGCAGAGTAAATAAACTAGCATATTGTAGAAGACAGTAATAATTAAGCATTTAAGCACCTTTCAAAATCTTGAGGAGAACCAAGCTACTTGCATTCACAATAGATGACCTTAAAATGGGTCCAAGCACAAGGGTAGGACAAATGCTCACCACATCAAGCCCGGTTCTTTTCGCAAAGTCTAGGGCCTGCTCTTCAGCCTCTGTCTTGGAGAAGCAATACCAGTTCTGAATCATACAAAAAAACTTGAGAGTTTAGTCATATATAACACAAATGTTCTCTACAACTGATACGGTTGTAATTATAAGACCAATGACAAATTCGTATCACAAGCATATATGTAACAGAATTATACTGACATTGGTTTTTCTGCAATAGTCTTTATCAGACCAACAAGATTCATCAATCACTTTGTCATTTGGAAAATTTGGGTTCATGAAAGCAGCGGCTACAGATGACACATAGATGACTCGTTCCACTTTAGCTTCAAGAGAAGCTTCGAGCACATTGGTAGTTCCCTTGACGGCAGGCTCAATCATTTCTACCTGCAGAAATTTCTACTATTACTAGCATCATTGATTCCACAGGAAAAACGTGTTAGAGATATAATCATTCATGTTGCTTCTTTCTATTAGCTTAAGATTTTGGAATGAGTGATTTCATGACATGGTATCAAAACTCTATGTCCGAAAGATCTAGAATTCGATTCTTGGTGAACTCCAAAAGTGAAAAATAGCATAAGGCTTATGCAAAAAACAAACCCAAAAAAGACTTTTGCTTGAGAGGGAATGTCAGAGATATAATCATTCATGTTGCTTCCTCTCATCAGCTTAAACTTTTGAGATCAGTGGTTTCAAGACAAAATGAATATATAGGCCTCACACTGGTTAACATGTAAATTGGATAAATAAGAACATAAACACAACATTAACTCCACAACCATAATAATTTTCCCATTAATCACAAAACTAATGCTACTGCAGATTTGTCAAATGAACTATTTTGAAGACAATGATCAAACAAAATAAATCCTTTAAGCTTTGACATAAATAAATCAAAGAGTATTATGATATTAGAAGATTCCATGCCTCAGGGTTGGTTGATGTTGTTGAAGGCACAGGGCAAGCAACATGGAAAACAGCATTGCATCCAGCAATTGCTGACTGAACTGATTCATAACTCAACAAATCTGCTTTGAAGAGTTTAAGATTCTCAGAAGCTCCCTCAAGCTTCATCAAGTGAGCATATTTCTCATCACCTACTCACAAATTAAAACAAATAAAATTATAATTTTGTATTGAGTTTAGCATTAACTCAAAAGAGTATCTGCAAGAGATTAGTAAGAAAACAAAATTATGAGAGTGGTTTCAATTTAGAAAAAGAAATAAAATGGGGATTGGTGAAAAGTACCAGGTTGTCTAACAGTGCCATGAACGATGTATCCTTTGGAAAGAAGAAACTTAACAACCCAAGAAGCTAAGAAACCTCCTGCACCAGTTACACATATTTTCTTCTTTGCTGCAGAAGCTGCCATTGCCATTTTCCTTCCTTATGTCAAGCTCAAGTAGAGTTCTTTTCTCTGCTTCTTTCTTCAATCTTCGCCTCTTGTAAAGAATCTTCTTAGTTTTTCTATTTGAGTCCTGAGTCAATGTTATATATTGTTTGTTGGATTTTGTTATATATAAAAGGCAAGTGACACGCCACGTTGAACAAAAAACAAGAAATGCATGTGAATGCGATGCCACGTTTTAAAATAACATTATATTATGTTTATACTAAAATTAACCACAAAAATTAATCATTAATATAAAATATATTAAAATATAAATAAATATTAAAAATAAATTAAATTATATATATTTATGTATAAATATATTAATAATTAGTTTTAGTTTATAAATAATATTTTTATTTAAAATATCAATATGTTTTCACATTCTTTCATTATTATTTTTTTCAACTATACAGCTTTACATTTCTTTTCCGTAGTTGTTGAATCGGATTATTTATGAAAAAGGTTCTACAATGGCACTGTAATGTTCCTTCCTTTTTTTCTTTTTTTTTTTTATCAACTAACCCAAAAAAGTCTGTGAAGCGTATACATCTAAGTCCAACTGATAATTATTCTTTCCATATATTATCTAGAGAAAATTATTGTAAAAGACCATTAATAAAACATAATTAATGAAAAGGATGGTTAATATTAAAATAATTAAAAAGGATTAATTTATATATTATTAAAAACAAAAATTAAAAAAACATTGAAAAGATAATATTATTCTAATAATTTCTCTTCTCTTTTTTTTTTGTTTTTTTAGGATTGAATACAGGTAGCGGGTATTCAATTATCTGTCTGAATTCGAACCGAACCAATTAAATTGGTTCTAGAATCAACGGATAATCGGGTCCAATTCCAAACTAAACCAATGGTCTTTATCAGTGATTCATTCGGATATCAGTTCTAAGGGTGCGAAACTCTAACCAACCCGTGAACCTGATCGTATATTAATTAAATAAAAAAATAAAAATATATATGGCTTTTAGTAGCTTTTTAGTGAGATTATTCGCTGTTAATTGTTTGGATTTTAATGAGTATAATTTTTAATATATTTGGTGTTTAACATGTTTAGATTATTTATATTGATGTTACATGTTTATTGTACTTGTTGAACTTTTAAGATAAAAATTTAGTTTTTTTTTATGAATTTCAAAGTCATTAGGTACCTAATTATCCAAACTGAACCAATCCGTTCTTAATCGGTTTGGTTTGGTTCGAATATATGTACAAAAAAATACAAATTTAAACCAAACCAAATCAATTACATTTTGATCGGTTCAATTCTAATTTCACTTTGAACCCAAACCAAACCGACTCGTGCTCACCTCTAGTTTTCTTTCTCCATCTGAATTATTTGTTTTATACTCATTGTTGACTACTTTATATATGATAATGATAAGACATTAGTATACTCCCAGGTCCTAAGTCTTAGATTTTGTGATTGGCAGCAACAAATATCTCTATAAATTATAGATGAAGAATAAGAATTTGAGTATTATAAACAATTCGAAAAAAAAAGGGATATATTTACAAAAATAAATAAATAAAAAAATAATCTAAAAATATATTTGTCTTTTCACAAAAAAAAAAAATTAATCCTTCTCTTTAAATATTATAAAATTAATCTTTTTAAATAATTTTTATATTAAAAATCTTTTTTAATAATTAAATCTTCTTTATGATCCTTTATACTAATTTTTCCTATTATCTATTTAAATTCGATTTTGAAAGTTGAGTATTGAATTGTATGCATCTATTTTTTGTGAGTGATCCACAAACTAAAAACATTTCGAGTCTAAATTGAGAGATGCCTTTTATGGGGAAAAAAAATATTTAAAATGTGCATATGTTGCAAGACATGTTAAATTGAGAACATAACGATAAGCAATCATGCGACTTGGGACTAATACGACACAATTTTGGAGGTGAATAATGATACTATGATAGTGATGTGGAGATTACCAAATCATTGGTACTAAGAAAAGACCATTTGCATAAACAATAATAGATTTGGAAAAAGAGAGTAGCTAAGTAGGTATTACCGTATTAGATGTGAAATTCTTTTGTGAACTCGAAATAGTCACAACTCAAATGACACATGGTCAATAAATAGCATGTAAAAATTATCCAAACTTCTTTTTCCAAATTAATTTCAGGATAATGTAAACAACCAGACGGGAAAAATAAAACAGATAAGCTCAGTTAAAATTATGATATAAATACCAACATACCAGGGTTTCAAATTCTGGGTTGTGCACCGAATAAGAACTTGTTTGGATAAACTTAAAAAAAAAAAGAGAAATTTCAAACGATCTTTTTTAAAAAAATAAAAATACTTTTTATGTTCAAATATTTCATTAAAAATATATTTTTATCTAATAATTATATTTAGGTAGAATAATATAAAAATATTTTTTGTTTATTTATAATATTAAAAAAAATTTAAGTTAAAAAATTTAAATTATAACTTCTAAAATAGGATATCTTTTATTTTTCCAATGATTTTACTTTTACTATTAAAAAGAAATAAAAAACAGTAATCAACAATCTAGTTGCAATAATCAAAGAGGATACTCTGGGGAGAATCTATCGTGAAAGCAGAACATTTTGCTAACCTAATTATCTGTTTTCCCTGATACATGATATGATTCTTGTGACAAACAAAAAGCTATTTAAAATTAAAAATTTTCACAAAATTCAACCTAGAATTGATAGAATGATATAATGGGTTGACCATAAGACTAATCTAAATCTTCTCCCTGGAAAAATGGACCAACATATCTCTTCAACAGTTGACACAGCAGAATCATACCAATCAAAACTACAAACAAAACAATGACTCACCCAGTTGGCCAGTTTCACTGAAAATGTTTAAAACTGGACTAACCTTCTGTATGAGGAATACTTGCGTAGTTCTAGAACACATTTAAAATTATCAATAACCACTATTTTTTCTTTGCATCCAGATCATAGAAGTATTTCTCCCTGGTATACCTGGTCAGATTATCAACAACAATGATGGGTAGTTGTCTTTTTGTATAGTCCAATTAGTTTATGTTCAGAGGGGTCTTCTCATTAGCTTACCAGAAGAATGACCATATGAACTGATTGCATGACTTGATCTACCTCTGGCCTATGTTTTGCGACCATGATCTGGATTATCACGTAGACCTAGCTTAGATATAACGAAACAATAAGATTCCCAATCACTTCTTCTGAGGTATTTCAATAATCTTTTTCTCCTCTGAACCATTGCTATCAAGCCTTTACGAGAATGCACATCCTAAATCATGATAGAATGAATCAAGTAAGGTATATGAGAGTAATATGCTAAGAACGATTTTCACCATGTAATCCGAAATAAAAATCGAAGGGTCAAGAGACGGGTTGAAATCGAAACAGTGGTGACATTGCACAAGAGGGATCTCAAGGGTGAACTAATAAGATGGATCATGGCAAGACTGCAAAAGTGCAAATTGAATTAAGAAGCAATCATATGACCAGCAATAATAATACACTATTTTTCGTTCATCTGATATACTAGTAGTAAGGATGCTTATTCGGACCATTGGTTTTTATCTATAACTTAACATACATACAGCTTAATAGAAGTCCAACTCAAACAGAAATAGCTCCAGATTCATATGAAATTGGTTGGTTCAAAAAATTTCTGCCACCAGTAGTTATTTTCATTTCAATATATAGAAGATTAAGATCAATGAGAGATGTTGGAAGAAGTAACTCACCTTCTTGTGTAGAACAGCTGATAGATGCTTAATCTTAGTTGTGAGTTGTGCAACTGCATGAAGCCAAAATGACATCATTGATTCCATAACAAGTTCTTATAACCATTTTCATAAGCATTTCCAATACACTTTTGATATCATCACTTTCATCTAATTATGAACCTATATTGCAATAAGACAGTCACACAATGTTTCAGATTTGATAGGAAGGTAACTAAAGCAAATTCATTCCCTTCCTTCCACATGCTACTCATAAATAAAACAGTTAATTAATAATAGCCCTTACCTTGAACTCGAGCAGATCCACAGTCTGACTCTGACATTTTGAACTCATCTCTAACCTTTGCAAGTTCAATTTTCAACTTTTCTTCTGAGGACATATTATCTGGATGGAAGTACTGGAATTAGCAAAAAGTGGCAATGTCAGGGTATCAAATTTGTTAAAACTCAGAACTATCGACAATCTAATACCGCAAGTTATTATAGATATTTCTAATAAAACCAACACATATCAACAACGGATGCACTCAATAGTATCAAGGAGAAAGCAATTTTGAAGTATAGAACTGTGAAGTTAATGTCAACAACAATGGATTCGACATGGAAAAACATTTCTCTAAATAGGTAATGTCGCAAGTTTTGAGTTTGACAATGGAATGAAGGTTCAGATCACCAAAACAAGAAGGAATATAGCAAATAAATAGAAAATAGACCAAAGCAAACCATTACTTACTTTTTCAACAAGCTGCTCTTTAGGGAGACCCGAATAGTAGGCTGGAGTCCCAATGAACTGGCTTAAGATATCAGATTTCTGCACTGGATAATTCAAACAATTAGTAATTCGCTTTTAATCAAAATCATGCCACATTAGTTTCACACTACTATCAGAGTCAAATTTAACAAATATACACAAGAACCGAGATTGATTCCAGCCCATCACATCAAATTAATGGTGATTCATGACAAGCCTATACTTCATCAACCTCATGCCAAATTTTAAAATACAGCAATGACCAAGGGTCTATTTGAGATGGCTAAGGAGTGAACCGGAGGACGTGTCACAGTGGGGACAACTGCAGAGAGCATGCTTGAGGGAGTTAAACTAGGAAGGAGAGACAAGGCGAACAAAGGACACCAGGTCCATAACTCGCTACCGCAACCAAATCCGGGGATTAGAGACAGGGTGGATCCCCTCCACCCACACAAAACTACAAAACATAGGCTAAGCTTTATCTCACTAGACGGTGTGGAACAATGTCATCACGTTCTTATAATCCTATCCTAAATCCTAATCAATGTTATCCAAGTTGAAGTGAAGTTCTAAATTCAATCCATATATTAAATAAATAAAAATGACAACCACCAAGCTTTTACTGATTCCTATTATGTACTAATCCCTATAGTCAACTCAGCCCCTCAAAATTGAAACCTTCAATATCATGTGAAAGATAAAATCAAATCCAAAAACACAAGAAATTAAAGCTTGTTACTAACGTGAACTCTTCCTAGACTTTTCATCTTCAGATAGCAGGCACTCTCTCATGTCCTTGAATAGTACCCCTCCTGTGACATTGGACTCAGCTTCCTCCACCTCCTTCTCTCTCATCCTCTTCAACCTCTCGTTCAATTCTTCAATAGAGAACCACTCTTTTCTCATTCCCTCAGGTCTCAGCTTCTTCAATTTCTCCCCCAATTCGCCAAAGCTATAAACCTTCATAAACTCGGACTCTTCTTTGCGTCTCTTCTGCTTCAACACAGAATCCGGCAACGAGCTCGCAGTGCCAACCACATTCTCCGGCGAGGATGCTCCAGCTGCTGCGGTGGCGGAGGAATCTAACGGCCTCGATCTCAGCACCTCCCTGTACGCCTCCAACGACATCGAATCAGCTCTCCTCCGGTCTCTGGCGCGAGCCTCTCCTGGCTTCCGCAAGCCATCGCGAACGGCGCCGAGGTTGAAAGGTCTCCTCCCTCCTCCGTGCGCCGTACCGGAGGATTCCACGTCCGGAAAGGGCGTTTTCCGGCACATGGTTCGGTCGTAGATATCACTGAATGAAAGCGGTTCGGCCGGCGGGGATTCGGCGGCGGTGCGGCGGCGAAATTCGGAGAGGGTTCGACGGATATCGTGGAGAGAGTTCTTCTGTTGCTGCTGATGTTGCTTTTGCTGTTGCTGCTGATGATAATGAGTGTTGGTGAATGAGGATTGCTCTGAGGGTGTTGAAGGATATTGTGATTGTGATTGTGATTGTGGTTGTTGGTGTTTGAGAGTGTGTTTAAGGTCCCTGAGAGAAGAAGAAGAAGAAGAAGAAGAAAAATATTTGGAGAATAAAAAGAACAAAGTCGGGTTTGTGAAAGGGTTGTTGTTGGGTTTGGTCCTGAGTTGAAGAAGAAGAAGAAGGGCCATGGCGGAAGGAGCAAAGTGATCAAAGCGAGGGGTTTTGGGAAGGGTTCTAAGGGTGCTTACAATTTGCATAGTAGAAAAAGGGAAAAATTACTGAAGGGTTTACTTGAGATAAAAGTTTTGTTTTTTTCTTCGTATTACTTGGGATAAAATTTGTAAATTATAGTTAATAAAAATTAATTTTATACGAAGTTAATAATTAAGAATTATTAGAAGATAATTTAACTAAATCTATTAAATGATAATTTGATTATATATCAAATTATTTAACGAATAGTTTTGTTGTTAATAGTTTTGTTGGAGGTGTAAATCAAAACTTTTTATGTTGGAGGTGAAAGGAAAACAAAACTTAGATCCTAGCCTAAAGGAGACCCATTTATATTTTGGGCCTAATTGCTCACCTTAAAATACTGGGCCAAACATTGACCAAAACAGATACTGGGCCATGCTAACTCAATTACTCAGCCCGTTTTATTAACGAAAAAAAAGGAAAGAAAATTACTCAATAAATTCGCTGCATTCTACTATTCTACATCCAATTTTCAAATCCTAAGAATTATATTCACTGAAAGAATTATATATAAATGCTCATCTTTGCTTTTAATCTGGCTCACAAGAGGTACGTATAAATGTGACATTAAGTTTCTTGCTTGGTAGAGAAAACAATATAGAACAATATGAAAAAAAGTTTAATTTGTTGTGTCTGGTTAATTAGAAAAAATGGTTTTATTCTTTTGTTTTACTTTCTGAAATTAATTTTGTTCCAACTTTAGCAACAGATAAAAATAATCAACCTATAGAACTAAGGAGAGAAATAAAATTATAAAACAAAATAAAAAGAACACAGCTAATGAAGCAAGTTGGCAAACACTCACCGACTCACGTGCATAGCAAGAAGACAAACGTCCTCTTGCATAGCAAGACAAGGTTTTTCAGCAATTTTATATAATCTTTTTTCGTTGAACAATATATATATCATATATAAAATTTAATGATGTTAAGTTCACATCTGAGTTTGACAAAAGAAACAAGGCAACACATGTTACGTACACTTTGAAATTTAATGAATGCATGGCGAAGTTCGTACCTTATTGGATTGAAATGAATTGAAATTACAGTTTTGAGTTCGATGGTTTTATACAACATACATTACACTACATGACATGCATATTGGAAAGGAAGAAACCTTTTCTTCCACGGTCAAATTGAAGCATCTCTTCATTTATCAAAGTTCCAAAACATATATATGTTATTCCAAAGACATTACATTATAAAACATAAATTAATTTAAATTAGTCGAATAGTCAGCTTACTTATTCACTTAAGTATCGAAGATTTAAATGGCAATTCATTAATCAAACAAAGTTACTTTCTTCTTGGCAACAAGTAACTAATTTTCAGATCAATAGAATGCAGTGTATTACCTTTTGTTGTGCTTTTGGGTTGTATTTGTTTACAGTGATAAGATACTAAAATAGGGACACAAAAACACAAAATCGTGTTTGCCAGAGGAGACATGGATAGAGACAATGTGTCTAAGGACATTAAATTAGTATATTTTGTGTCCATCCTGATAGAAAGAATACGGAGACACTAATAAGAGACACAACTTATTTTTCATTTTTTTATTATTCTTGTTAATTTTTTATAATTATATTTTTTATTATTATATTTTTCGTCTCAAATTTTTTAAATGAAGAAAAATGAGAATAAATTAAATTTTCATAATTTGTTCTAGTTTATCACCAAATAGAATACAAAAACACATTTTGTATCTTTATCCTTTATGTCTTGTTTTCAGACTTATCTTATTCTCGATGTTTTGTCTTGTCTTGTTCTCAAAAACAAACGCAGTCTTAATGTCTAAAATAGATGTCTCACCTTTATTTATGAGATACATTATTTTTACTCACTCGATCAGTCAAAGACTAATAGACACAAATTTAAATTTTATTTAAAAAATTTAATATTAGTTAATAAATTATTATATATAAAAATAAAATTTAAATTTTTGATACTCGTTTAAGTGAACCAGTGTTCAGATTACTCGACAAACTCAATAATTTGGTTTGGGTCCACATAGTTTCAACTAAATGCAGAATATACACAACATAAGTATAAATAAAGATGAATTTATTAGGACCAAAATTTGCTGACTTCAATTCTGTGAAACAAGATTGGACCTTATGGTACTTTAATTTAGGTCACTAATAAATGGGCTACCCTATCTTTGGCGGACAGTGGTCCTATATCTCATCGTAATGATCATCCAATGATAAAGATATCCACAACATGTCATCAAGACAAATTTTAGATCCAACGGTTCAGATTTGATATGCATGTTCAGCGAGTCTTTCTCTTTTGGTTTTTCTTTTGTGTGCTTTTAATTCACTTCCATTCCCCCATATTCACATTCATATTCATCCTTCTCTTCAATTCCTTCTTCATCCATTTCCAATGGGGGAGCCATGCCACAATTATTGGTACTCTGACATGGTAAATAATTATCAACTATATATATCCAATATATATCATTTTACTATTATAAATTTATATTTATAATATTCTACGTATTTTTTGGACTAGGTTATATTATATATTAGAGTATATATATGATGAACATAGTTTTATGTATAGGTATATAAATGTTTGTGTGAATTTTGAATTAATGTTAATTTGTTCTATATATTTAAGGGGATCCAAGATGATGATATCTTCAGCCAACGTTACAAGATTAACTCATCACTAATTGTTGATGAAGATCATATCATTAGGGAGATCATGGATCATCATCATCATCACCAACCAGCTTTCTCATCTGAAAGTGATAATAGTCACTCTCCCACAAATAATAATCAAAGTAAGTATATATTTTTTAATAATATAAAAAAATTTTCAAACGTTCTTGAAATACCGCTATTTCAGTAACTTTAACGGTTAATTTTAAGTAATATATATTATATATTTTTTATAATTGAAATTAATGACTAAAATTATTAAAACATTAGTATTTTACGGAAATTTAAAATTATTCCAATGATATATATTATTCAATTTTAGGTGCAGTTTAATTTACGTGAAGTTGATAATGAAGAACCGTTAGATGAAAATTTAGTCAAATCAATCAAATCATCTAACAACTTTCGACTAACAACTTTCGACTATCAATTTCACGTGAATTTAAATTTTCACCTTAATTTTATATGATTATTATTATTTTTTATTTTTTATTTTTTGCCTTCTAGTCAAAGGTGGTGGAAGTGGCAATACTAGTAGCTTTGTGTTCAACAACAATAATCAACATGCACCATTATTGTTGGATATGAAAGCTTCTACTTCAACATCTTCTCCAAGATCATACATTCTATCTTTCCATGATTCCACCGTTATTGCCGCCACGGTGGCCGCCGCGGCTACTCCTCCTCCTCCTCCATCATTAGAAACCTATAATAACAATGGGAAACGACCATACCAACGCATTGAAGTGCCATTAGAAAATCAAGCAAAGAAGGTTAGAAGCTCCTCAGAGACAGTTGATCACATAATGACTGAGAGAAAAAGGAGAAGGGAATTAACTGAGAGATTCATAGCACTTTCAGCCACTATTCCTGGCTTGAAGAAGGTTAGTACTTAGTATATACAAGTTATTATTGTGGTATTTATTATATCCATTTAATTTCTATTCATTATTAGTGTAAAGATATTTTACACAAGAAATTAATTATTTAAATAATATAATAATTTAATTTTATTACATTGTTGTATTGTAAAATAATTGTAAACGAAAATTTAATCACATTATAATTTTACTTCAGCAAAATAACTATTTTTTAATTTATCACATAAATATATAATTATTTAAAAAATAAATATATATAGAGCACATATTTTATTTAGAGACCACTTTAATAAAGACACTAAAAATATCTTTTTTTTAAGACGTTTACATGTGTCATATTATTATTAAATTTTTTATTAAATTGGTTAATAATTTATTTTTTAATAAACCAGAACAAAATCGGTTTATTATAGCAATAATAATAAACTCAATTGTTTACATTATAATTATTAGACCCGATTTGATCTGATCGAATTAGATAATTTAAATCGAATATCTTTAAAAATTTTGATAAAAAGATAAATATATTCTTGATTTTTTGTTTTGTGGACATTTAAATTCTTAAAAAATTAAAAATACAATTAAATCTCTAAAAAAGGAACGGGTTATTGTTATTGTTATAAAAAAATCGGTTTTATTTTAATTTTTTAAGAAATTTAAAATAATCAATTCATTAATACATCTAATAATAATAAAAATGTAAGCGTCTTTATAAAAAGACGTTTTAAGCGTTTTTATGGAAGCATTTATCCTATTACCAATAGAATAGTTCTATATATATTTCTTTTATGTCAATAAAAGGTAGAAACTTGTAGAAAATGTATAGAATGTCCATGTTAAGAATTCATTAGAATAATAATTAATGTAATTAATTATAATGGTTTATGAAATGTAGATTGACAAATCCACTATACTTAGCGAGGCAATAAGTCATGTGAAACAACTCAAACAACGAGTGAAGGAATTAGAAGAACAAAAGAAGAAGATAAGTGTAGAATCAGTGTCATTCATTATTAGGAAATCCCACCTCATGAATGGAACTAATAATAAGGATGATGAAAAAGGTGCAATCAATAATAAAGCAGCAACAAGTGAAGCACTACTCCCAACGGTGGAAGCAAGAGTGCTCAAAAATGATGTGCTAATAAGGATCCATTGCATGAAACAAAGTGGTATTATGCTCAAAATATTGCGACATCTTAAGAGTTTTGATCTCTCTGCCATTAGCAATAGTGTATTGCCATTTGGAAATTCCACTCTTGATATCACCATTATTGCTCAGGTATATATGCACAATATTAAAAGGGTGGAAATTCGGGAACAGTCAACTTCACATGAATTTAATAGTTGAAAACTGTTAAATGGTTTGACTGATTTGACTAAATTTTCATCTAATGACTATCAGCTATTAACTTCACGTGAAGTCGACTACACCTGAGTTTCTACCTATTAAAAAACTTTAGATATCATCTTAATCTTGTTTTTTAACAAAATTTTATTATTTAAAAATTTTTGCGAATTAATTTTGTTAGATAGATTAATAGAATATTTTATTATTATATTTTTTTGAGATATAATTGTCTTATAATAAATTTTATTAGAACTTACTTGTTTAATATATATATTAAAATTTTGATTAAAAATAATGAAGAGACTACTCTGTCAAAAATAATTCTCGAAAATTTTTAGAATAGTGGATTTTTTATGTACTAAAGTGTTTGAATTAAAATTCAATGTAAATTAATTTAAATATTTGCTCTTTAATTAATTATTAATATCAATATAATGTCCTAATTAATCTTTTAAGGAATTCATAGTTAAGGTCCATTATTATGTGTCTTATAAATTATGATCACCCAATTGCAATTACAATTTTGCTTATTATTGTTACATACTTGATTTAATATATATATATATATATACAAAATTTTTAACTTTTTTTTAACCATGACACAATTACTAAGCATTATATAACCATGGCTTGCATGATTGGAGCTTTAGTGGCAAAAAAATTATATTAATAAGTCGTTTAATTTTCTTAACAAATCCTTTCATAAATCAGTATTTCGTATACAATTAATTACATTTGGATATATTGATTTATGAAAACATTGAAAATTAAAACGACTTATCAATATAAAATAGAAGAAATATAAAATCAAACATGACTGATAGTAAAAAACTAACTTTAATAATTATTATGGATTTTCTCTAAACTTTTATTACTGATAATTACTGCAGATAGGTGACAAATTCAACGTGACAATGAATGATTTAGTGAAAAATCTGAGATTGTCTATCTTGGAGTCCCCTAATGATGATGAAGAACCACACAACAGTAATTGATTCATGTTAGAGCGCCAAACAAGATAATAATTTTGATGAACCAAAATAATTTCTGAAAGTCCTTCTTTGCTTGAGAGTGTGAGTGTGATCCTGGCCAATTAGGGTGCTGTTATTATTTATTTTGTTATTCATGACTTAATTTAAGGACAATAATTATGTGGCTATTTTTTTTACATATGGGCGATTTTAACGTAAGAAAAAGTAAATGAGTGAATTTTTTTTTTGGTCATACAGTGAGTGAATTTATTTGATTGTGGTATTTATTAATCGATGTTCGTTGATTTTTTTATTGGGGTCGCTAGTGGACTTGTATTATTATTATTATTATTATTATTATTATTATTATTATTATTATTATTATTATTATTATTATTATTATTATTATTATTGGAATAAGAGGGTTTTTATTTTTTATTTAACTTGTAGGTGTTTATAGAGTATGAAATTCAGGTATAGTCGACTTCACGTGAAGTTGATAATTGAGAGCCGTTAGATAATTTGACTAAATTTTTATCTAACGACTATCAATTATCAACTTCACGTAAAGTCGACTGCATCTGAGTTTCTACCTTATTAAAGTCTTAGAGATATAAATATGGTGGTGCATATTTATCGTTTGTTTGTCGAAAGACAAATTTTTTATAGACACAGTAGCACAGTAATGCATATATAATAGATGTATTTAGGGTTTTGCAAAATATTAAAATATAAAATCACAACAAATTAGACACAATTTTTACACATATTTTTATCCCTTATTATTATTATTAATTTTTCATATACTAATTTCATCCCTAATTATACCACAACCTCTTTGCTTCTCATGGAGTGCAGCTTTTGTCATTAATAGTTGAATTTATTGTTAAAATTATTAGATTTTTTTGTTATTTAAATTATTTAATTTTGGTTATGAATAATGGTGGAAAAGAAAAATAAGTGGTAATAGATAAAATATTTGGGTCATGATAATAAAGATAGATGATAAGAATATTAGAATATTACAGGTTTTTAATATTTTAATGTATTTTGTGAATTTATTTTATCAAATATAAAATATATATTCATATGTTTAATTTGTATCTATGTCTTTTTTTTTTTTTGGTCAAGGTATCTATGTCTTTTTAATCTATGTTTTAGTGTCTATATCTCATAGTATACACTAACTAATAGAAATTATTGGTCATAGTTGCAAATTTTTTTTTTTTTTGCTAAAACTTGGGCTGACAATTTTGTTAGCAATCATGGCCACATTAAGCCTATTCTGTTATAGATAAACTTCGTTTAGAAAAAATAAACATATTCAATTTTGACAAATAAACTTTACGTAATTTATATTTAAAAAAAAATTGACCTTTTATACATAAAAAGTTAAAAATGCTGATAATTTTATTTATTGATTGATGAATAAAATTTGTCTTTGAACTTACGAAAAATAATAATTTATTATTTTTGTTTATAAAAATTAAAATACTGGTAAATTTATTTCTAAATAAAATTAACAATTGGATAAATTAATTTCTATTCTGTTGTCTAGATTTTTTTTATTAATAGTAGATCTAAATTTATTTGTTATAATTTTTTTATAATAAAAATACATAAAAAATACAGTATAAAAATAATTCAACAAATATTTTTAAAATTTTTTTATATGAATAAATGCCAATCAGGTGAGATCTTCATAAAAAAAATGTCAGCAGATCAATCTCATGCTCACTAAAGATATCCCTAAAGAATGGAAGACAATCTTGCTCCTTAATTCCAATAGATAGAATTACATTATAAATCAGGTTCTTGGTCTCCCTTGCATAATCAACATTATGAATATTATATTTCTTAATCAACAGAAGGAATAGGTTATTGGATGCTACTCAATATAATAAGAAGAAAATAATTTAGTGTGAGAATTTTGGTCAATATTTTATCAGATATGTAGAAAATAAAAGTAGTAATACTAATAAAAGAGACGATATTTACGCTTCTTAACCTCTTTTCATAAAATATGATCCTTGCATTTTTTTTTTATTTAATTTGTACTATACCCAATACATTGGTCGTTTGTCTTTGTCAAATTTTCATCCTATAAACTATAGTAGTATTTTATTGTTATTTCGGATCTAGCGTTCTAATATCATGTCATGATACCACTCATCCCAAAAATTTTAACTGATAGAAAAAGGTAATACTAATTATATATCTAATACTCCATAAATCTCCATTGTACACATTATACAAATATTCCATTGGTTTTTCATACTTTTCCTTTTTCAAAATTTACTAATTTTATTTTAGAGAAAATGCCACTTCCCTCCCCTACGAGATGCTAAAATGTCACTCCACTCCCCTCTATTTTATAAATGTACGTTTTTCTCCCATCTAACTTTTAAAAAACCTCCTCTTTAATCCATTTTAAATTTTTTGTGTTAATAATGTTAACTTTATCCATTTTTTATAAAAAAAATAAATTATTTTTTGAAAAAATATCCATTAACAAAAATTTTATTTTTTATCATTAAATTTTGCTTACCAAAATATCCTTTAATAAATTATTCTTTTATTAATTAAATTGTATTTTTAACGAAATATTTTCAAAAAAATTAATAATTAAATTATTTTTTTCTAAGATACCTATTTTTCAATAATTTTTTAATTATTAAGTTGTGATTTTACTAAAATTTTTGTTAACAATTATTTTTATATTTACTATTAATTTTTTTATATTAATATATATTATTTTAATATTAAATAAAAAAATCTTACCACTGGTAATATGTATAACAATTAATATTTATTGATATTGAAAAATAATCTTACTAAAATTTTTTATTTAATGTTAAAATAATATATAGATATCGAAAAATTAATAGTAAAATATAAACAAATTGTTAACCAAAATTTTGGTAAATTATAATTTAATAATTAAAAAATTATTAAAGGGTATTTAAAAAATAACTTAATTATTAAATTTTTTAAAAATACAATTTAATCAATAAAAAAAATAATTTATTAAAGAATATTTTATTAAGCAAAATTTAATAATAAAAAATAAAATTTTTGCTAATGAATATTTTTTTTTAAAAATAATTTTTTTCTTAAAAAATGGATAAAGTTAACATTAGTTAACACAAAAATTTTAAAATGGATTAAAAATGAGATTTTTTAAAGGTTAAAAGGGAAGAAAATGTACATTTATAAAATAGAGGGAATGAAAGTGTCATTTTAACATCTCACATAAGAGGGGAGTGAGATTTTCTCTTTATTTTAATTTAAATCTTACCCAAAAGCAAGGATCATTGCGATATTCACAAGCCAACAAATAGCCTTATAACACTTCTTCGCGATGTTGAGAGGTAAATAATCAAGCATTAAATAATTTACTCTTTCAAAATCTACTAATTTTAAATCTTACCTTAAAGCAATAATAGTTGTTATATTCACACGCAAGCCAGAGCTTAGTTGAGATAAGAGGGCATGGTGTCTTTAAATTTTTATTAAAAAAATTAGTAATATTTTTTTAAAAAATAAAAAATAATTTAGTTGGCTTAAATATTTTATTATGACTTAAAATATCAAAGTTCAATCTTCATCTCTTATTTTTATTACACAATATAGCTTTAGTTTTAAACATTTAAAATATGTTGGATTTGGACTAAACTGAGTGTATTCGCATTTTGCAGCTCTCTATTCAATAAGCAACACTCACTCAAATTTTGAGTTCAAATATAAAAAATTAAGTATTTTTTATTTATGTAATTTAATATTATTTTATATTTTACTGTTTATTTAATTTAATTTTTTATGTGATAAAAATATTAGAATATTCAATAAGTATTGATATTATTGTATTTGTATAAATTGATAAAAAAATTCAATAAATATTATAAATTTTAATATTTGTCCTTCTAACTTCTTTTTTATGTATTTTACAGGATATATATTCAAATTTTTATATAAAATAATCATGAAAAATAAAAAAAATGATGTATTTTTTAAGAGAAAGGCTAATATTCAAGAAGGAGAACATATAACTTTTACAATATCAATACATGTATATAGTTCTTCTACTTTAATTAATCACGAAGAAAGTGAGATATAACTTTCAAAAGTTTAAAGAGTTGCATCTGATGAATTTGATCTTAATTCTTTAAAACGAGATCCTGAAAAAACGTTTTTAAATTTGGTAATATTATCTAAATTAGAGAGATGAAACAAGTTAGACAATCTTATCTTAAATGGTCCATATAAAAAATATCTTAATAATTATCTTCTATCTAATTCCCAAAATTTTATTTCAAGTTTCGTCACTGTTCACACGTCAACAAATATAGCCTTATAACACTGCTTAAAGAATGATGTTAATGTTGAGAGGTAAATAAAACATTAAATAATAAGATGTAATTAAAGAGAATTATAATTATTAATCACATGTTGGAAATAATAATATATGATATGTTATGTTCATGGGATTAGCCGATTAGGTATCCAAAGTGAGGAATGTAAGGACAAAATTTTCAAAAGAAAATGTGAATGTGAATTCAGCCGTGATATATAACAACAACCATATCACACTCTCAAAAGTTGACACAACATCAATGTATGTAATCTTTAGCAGAATTTTTTTGTGTACAATAATTGCTTTTAGTCAAAAAAGCACTTGATATTCAATATAATATGCTGGATTTTTTTTTTATCACCTTACTCCTTAACCAACATTTGAATTTACTTTAAATACAAAAAATATTTTATAATTATTAATCATCATTTATATTTGTAAGTAAGAGTATTTATAGTGAAATTATTTTCGTAAACTATACTGAATTTGTACCAAATTATTTTAAATAATTCAAAAATAATATTAAATAACTTTTTCACATAGTCAGTTGGTTTTAAACTAGGTTATAATATGATGCACTAGATTAAATCAATTCAAAAGAAAAAATTTAATTTTAAAATTTAGTTTAAACTGTTTTATATAAAAGAACAACTATATATAACATATCAAAAATTGGTTTTATCTGGTTTATATACAACTACTATACAAGTTTTATTTAGTTTAACCGTGATTTTAGTTTAGTTTTCTTATTTGAAATGACGGATTTATTTAAAATAATTTGGTTCAATTTTAGTTCAGTTTTGGTTATATTATCTTTTTAACAATCTTACACTTATTTCTTTGAGTTGCATTTTTGTCTTTAATAATAATAATTCATATATACTTATATTTTGTAATGTTTTCTTCTTTTCATTTGTTATTAGAAGTCTTACAGCAGTCAAGAATAATATTTTTATAGAATTTATAAATATGAGAAATTTTTTGTTTTACGAATTAATTTTTGAAATTAAATTAAATTCACTTCACTCAATTTTATTTTAATTATAATATAATGTCAGACCCTATTTAATCTTAGGCCACCAAGATGTAAAAATAATATATTATAAATCTTACCTCTCTCAAAAATAAAACCGTGACTCTTATCTTATCTTAACGTGAAGTCGATTGTATCTGAGTTTCTACCTTTTTATTATATATATGGACTTGACCCTTTATAAATTGAGCCTATTCTATTTTATTGATAAAAAAGCCTATTCAGCTTTGATGACACCCACAAAAGTTATTAACATATTCAATTTGACAAATGAAAACACAAAGAAAAAGCCTATTTCAATAGAATTATATTTATATGATGATGACTCATTATTTTTAAAAGAATGTATAAAAATTAAAACATGTGATGAAAAAGAAAAAGGGGAATATATAATAGAAAAAAAATGCTGAATCGTTGTCTTAAATTCATTAAGTAGTTTAGTTCATGTTTTATTTGATTATATTTTATTAATATTTGGTTCAGCATGTTTTAGTCAAATTGGTTGATGATGTCGGTATTTGATCTAGTGTGAGGATTTTATCACTTTTTTTTTTCATAATATCACTCTCTATATATAATTTGTTTCATTTATTCTTATATAAACATATAAAAAACAGAAGTAATAATATTATTATCAAAATGGGACCAACTTTTCTCAACTTATTTTCACAAATTATGATGCTAATTTGTATTTTTTATTACTTAATTTGTACGACCGGCCAATAGATTATTCTTCCTTTACGGTTGTCAAATTTACATCCCATAAACTATAATATATATTTTATTCTTATTTTAATTAACTCATTTTCAAAATCTACTAATTTTATATCTTACCTAAAAGCATGCATCAATGTGATATTCACACGTCATACAAATAGCCTTGTAGCTCTTTTTTTTAATGATGATGTGGATTTTAAGATGGAATTAGAGTGAATTTTAATTATTAATCACATGTTGGAAATAATATACGGAATATATATAGTGAATGTTATCATGCTCTTCATAAAATAAAAGATAAATTATTTTCTGTGATATATAGTACTTATAATTATAATTAAGTTAAATATTAATAATAATAATAATAATTAAGCTATAAAAATATTATCTTTATTTAAAGTATGACAAAATAAATATGTCATATTTTTTAAACTAAAAATTATCATGAGAAAATGTTTTTAATATTTTTTTTATTATTAAAGATAGAGAAACTTAAATTTGCGATCTCTAAGGTAGCGTTTGTTTTGAGGTACTGAGAGACTGAAATTTAGTATTATGTTTGTTAGTTCAGCGATTGGTACTAAAATTTTTGTCTCTGTCTCCGAAATTGTAGTATTTCAGTATCTTCAAAAAATAAGGACATAGGGGACTAAAATTTTTAAAGATAAAGACTGAAACTTTAATAATATTATTTACCTAAAATACCCTTATTTCAATTAATTAATTCTAATTTTACTTTTTGTACAAATTAAATTAAAATTTCATTCTTGTTTCAATTTCTGTCCCCCATTTCGCACCAAACAAAATATTGAGATTTATTTCAATCTCTGTCTCTTAGCCTTTGTCTTTCAGTCTCAGTCTTTTTATTTTTGTCTCTCTACCAAATACTACCTAAGTGAGTATGAGAAAACTATGTCATTTGAATTATACCTCGTTGAAATAGTTGCCATAATATAGTAACTTTTCAAAAATTTAATGATATAATACAGTGAAGACAAACGGTCAAATATGAATTAAATGAATAACAAGAATCAAACCACAGCATAATTTATTACAAAATGTACTTTACTTTTATTTATTTATAGATAGATGTTATGAACATGGAAAGTGCTTGAACTAAAAAAAGCAACGAAATCAAAACTTCTGTTCGACCATAAACATGCTGCAGAGTTGTCTGATACACTAGTACGGATCACTTTTTAAATGCCATGTGAATTTTGATGTGCCTTCAAGAACACTTGCCTAAGGTTTCTGACCACATCATTCACTGTCATTTCACACGAATCTCCCATCTGAAAATTAATAAAAATAGAGTGCATCAATTATTAGAATTATTTCATGTTCATAAAAAAATATGCTGCATGTATCACGCGCTATATTAATTTATTAATATAATTTTAAATTAATAATAATTTATTAAATCTAACAACTATTATTTGTAAATTTGATATCAAGTATGTTATACTCTCTAGGCTAATTGTTTAGTCTTTTTGTTGTTATTATTATTTTGGGTCGTTCTTCCTTTTATTTACAATAAAATAAAATTGTTACAAATTAAACCAATTCAAATGAATCTCATAAGTTATATCCTATCTAGACAATATACAGATTAGTAAAATATCCTATATATATACTTATTATAGATTTAATTATTCTATTATTTATTTTAGTTTATTATTAAATTTTTAATTTAATCTTTATAGTTTAAAAATTTATAATTAAATCTTTACTAATTATTAACCTTTTAGAAAAAGCACAGTATAATTCTAAAATATTTATTTTAAAATATTGCATAATTCATTTTGCATCAAATACAAAGCAAATATTCCAAAAAAAAATTGTATTTTTTTAAAAAAATAGTTTAAAAAGATATAACTATTAAAAATTTATCTAACTCAAAAATTCGTTTACAAATTTTTAAATTATAAAATTTAAAATAAAAATTAATAAAATATACAGACTTACAGAATAATTAAATATATATATATATAATTCAAATAATATGATTGTTAACAATAAGTAATATATAACAGAAAGGTGTAATTAAATTCATAATAATTTATGTAAAAATTTAAGTTGCACAGTTAACTTTACGTAAAGTTGATAGTTGAGAGTCGTTAAATGACTTGAATGATTTGACTAAATTTTTATCTAACGACTCTAAATTATTAATTTCACGTAAAATTGATTGTACTTGAGTTTCACCGTAATTTATGTATGTATGCATACCTTAGCAATAATAGTGATCCCCAGAGCAGAATTGCCAAAAGGAAGAACACTACTTCCAGTGACAAAAAGATGAAGATTTTCAAGCTGATTAAGTATTTTCATCTCAATGCCATTCTCCTTCTCACAATGAATCTCAATCAGAACATCTTTCCCCATAAATCTTGCTTCAATATCAGGGAGCCCTGTTCCACCATCTTTACTTCTTCTTGTTTCACTTGATATTATTGTACTTTCTTCTAATAATATTTTTTCATTATTGCTCTTCGATTTCTTCACCAATATCACTGACTCTCTGCTCCTCTTCTTGTTTTTCTTTTCTAATTCTTGCACCTGCTCTTGAAGTTGCTTCACATAATCTATGGCTGCTCTAAGTATTGATGCCTTGTCTGTCTACACATCACAATTTCATCAACAAAAAATTAAAATTAATTAATTAATTAAATATCATAATCGATTGTAAAAATTCACGAATAGTCGTCTTCATATAAAATTGATATTTAATAACTATTAAATGATAATTTAGTCAAATTTATCAAATTATCTATCAATTTTCGACTACTAATTTCACATGGAGACAACTACTGCTACACGTGAGTTTTTATTTTTTTTTAAGGTTTAATTACTCTGTTGATCCATATAGTTTCACTAACTTTTTAATTAGGTTCTTATACTTTTTTTCCTTTCAATTGGGTTCCTACACTGTTTTAATTTTGTAATTAAGTCATTTCTAGTATAAAAAATATTAAAATTAACCGAATATTTTTTCATAAATTGAAGGTATCTATAATTAAAAACTTAATTAAATCTTTAACCGCATGTATTTTGATAAAAATATTATGTTAATTTTAATATTTTTAACATAAAAAGAACATAATTATAAAATTAAAAATAATGTAGAGATCTAATTAAAAAAATATAAAAACTTGATTAAAAATTTAGTAAAATTATAAAGATGACAAAATAATTAAACTTTTTTTAATCATTGAATCGACTTATTACCTTTTAATTGTTAAATAGAATAATATAATATTCAATTATTAATAACATACATAATGAAGTAGTAGTAATGAGCTCATAACACAACTAGTGGAATTATTTAATTTATCAACCAAATTAATTAAAAAACAAAAAAATGTTATCTCCATATAATAATAATAATGCATCATTGGGTCCCTAGCTATCTTCCTTTTCAACTGCTTGCTAATTCCAAAAGTTCCACGTCCTCTTTTAGTGGCGCATTAAAAAGTCATATGGGACTCAGAGAAAATCTGAATCTACTAATTATTAAAGTGTATACTAATATAGACTTTAATTAAATAGTACTTTTAAAATTTAAAATAGAAAAACAAATTAAGAGTAAGACTATGAGAGATAAATGAGTTTGAAATTTATAATTAAAAATATATAACAATAAAATTATTAGTGTCAACCAAACCATTATTTTAAGTATAATAATAATACAATGATTGTGTAAGCAAAGTATTTTGTTATCGAGGGGTTAGGTTTGAATTACTTAATTAATTACAACTTTAGTAGGAGTTATATAATTAATAATACAAGAAGAGACAAAGTACATATCTTTTTATATGGGGTTGGGTGACGCTTGCATATTGATTATATTTGATTTGATTTGATTTTGATAAAATTAACACTAATAATGTTCAAGGACAACTCTGCCTTTCATATGATTGCCAAAAGTATGCGACTTTTGATTTTATTTTAATTTAATAAAATTATTAATTAAGTATAGTAATATTTTAAAAGCACTAGTTACACTCATCATGTTTGGGCAAGAGGTGTACTAATATTATTATACAAAATGCATGTAGGTGTATGTGTGTGCATGCATGCTAAACTAGCCAGGTTGGTTAACAGGTGGACATGGCTGGGCACTGAAAGCTGAGAATCAATAATCTCTAGTCTAGTATAATAATAATAATAATAATAATAATACATAAAATTTAATTATTTTGTTGTTCTCTATTTTTTTATTAATTTTTAATTATGTCATTATATATTTTTGAATTAAATTTTTATACTATATCAGATTTTGTAATTAAATTTTTACTGTTATAAAAATATTAAAAATAACTGAATATTTTCTATTAAATAAGATAGAATATTCAATCAAGTATGAGACATATTGATTTTGTTTAACGAAATATTTCATTAATTTTAATGTTTTTATTATAGTAGAAACTTAACTATAAAAATTAAAAAATATAAAAATTTAATTAAAAATTCGATAAAACATAAGAACTTATAACATAATTAAACCTAATAATAATAATAATAATAATAATATATAAAAGTAAATGAATCGTTCAACATTTCAACACAACATTTGATACATTTTTTAAAAGAAAAAAACAAACACTTCTTTTAGCACACTCATTAGTAGATTTGCCATGAATTGTTGGATAGTGATTAAAGAAAACTATCTACAAATCACAGTCCCATCAATTTTCTTAGTAGAAAAAGAATAGTAATTTCGAAATTCAAGAGGTAGTATCGACTCAAATTTCTTATATTATTATTAAATCAGAAATAAAGTCTAATTAAATTAAGTATAATAATATAAAAATGAGATAACAGTAGACACATAGTATCTCACATCTAATTTTATACATGCTCATAAGTCAAAAAGAAAAAAAAAACAAGACAGCAGGTAAAAACATAAAAGTGAGCCACCAAAAATTTCTTGAAAAAGACATTAGCCTCATTAAATTAGTAATTTTTATTAACAAAATAAAAATTTAATAATAAAAATTTTTCTAAAATATTTTCAAGAGCCGATCTTAGTTTTACTCAACTTTTTAAAACACATGTCACTACAATATAAATCAGAGATAAAAATTTGCAAGCAATTATTTTTATATAAAATCAATAATCAACAAATAATTTAATATATTTAACTAAAACGACTTTTATCTATTAATTTTATATAAAAATAATTGCAATTAAATTTTTACTAAACTAAATTAAGCAAAAAAATCAAATAAAAATGTTAAAAGAATGGATTAATTAGTACCTTAGTCAAGCCAGGGATTTTAGTTTTACTCAATTTTTTAAAAATAAAAATTTATATATCATTATTTTCATAAAAATTTAATAATTAAGAATTATCAGATAATTTAATATAAAATAAAATAATTTTTAATTATAAATTTTACATAAAAAGAACTGCATGTAAAAAAAAATGAATTAGTACCTTAGTCAAGCCAGGGATGGTAGCTGAGAGTGCTATGAACCTCTCAGTGAGTTCTTGTCTCCTCTTTCTCTCTGCCATGATGTGATCCATTGTTTGTGAAGAGCTTCTTGCCCTCTTTGTTGTTATTGCACCTTCCTCCTTTTTATTCTCACTATTATTAGTACAAATCGGCACCACCCTTTTTGGAGAAGAATAATCACATGATGATGGATCTTTGTTCTTCTTGTTCTTATGATTATTATTATTATTGTTTGCATAATAAGGGTCTTCTTGTAATTGATTTGGTGTAGCTGGTGTCATGGTTGAGTTATCAAACGACAAAATGTATCTCCTCGGAGAAGAACAACGTAGTGATGATGATGATGATGATCTACGAGGTTGTTTCATAGTATTATTCTTCTTGTTCTTGTTGTTTGAATTCTCAGCCGTCAGATCTTGCGGCACTTCTTCAATAACCGGTGATGATGATGATCCAACGGTGTTTTGGAGATTATCACTTTCACTATTTTCAGAAGAGAAAGATGGTTGCAACATTAGGATTTCTCTTAAGAACTCATCATCATCTTCATTATTATCATCATCAACGCCATTATTATTGTTCATATTCTCATCATCCATTTCCTACAAAAAAAGAAGAAGTAATAATTAAAAATTAATTAAAGAGTGGTATTTAATATTTATATAGACTTACCAATTGAAGATGCAAATGCTCCCATGAAAAATCATCCATTATTGGAAAAATTTTAATGTGATAAAGTGATGTGTTTAATTTGAAGGAAGAAGAATTTAATGATGGAGTAATGAGGTTTGGTCATATATAAGAATGGAGGGGGGATGGAGATATAATAATATAAGACACTAACTCTTAGAAGTTGTGGGATTTTGTGTGAATGGTGAATTGTGTAGGTGTGGGAAAAAGACAAGAAATTGCTCGTTTATCATGCGACTTTAATCTCAGCCGTTGGATTCATTAATGATATAGATTAGGTGGACCCCACAACAGACAAGATGAGATTCTTAATAAATGTTCTATAAATATTAAATAATATATTGGTAAATTACTAAATCATATCTTGCTATAAAATTTTATCAATCTTTCAAAAATATAATTAAAATTTTAATAAGTCAGAGTTTAAGGTTAAAAAGTTTAATTAAGTTTTTTTAAAAAAATAAATGATTATATTAAAAATAATTTATAAATAAAGTATTTTGTATTTGGATTTTTAGTTCTAAAAATGTTTATTTTTTAAAAATGTGATAAAAAAATAATAGTATTATGAGAGAAGTCATTTTTTTAACTTCTCTATAAGCTCCTAAATAATTTTTTAAAAAATTGTTAATTAATTTTAAAAATTATACCAAATACTAATACTACTATTTTTTATAAATCAAAAACACAAAAAGATATTATTTTTAAAGGTTTCAAACGTACTCTAAATTCATAATGGAAAAAAACCTAAAAGATAATGGCCATGAATGAAAACTAATCTATAATTTAAAATTTGAAATATGACAACATATATAAATTTTAGTGATTTTTTTTTGTCGACAATAACATTTTGTTACGATATAGTCATAATTCATTCATACTTATTGAAACGAAGTCAAATTCGAATCTTATAAGGAAGATAAATCACTTACAAATTTATAGTAAAAAATTTGCAGTATAACTAACTTAATATATTAACAATATTTCATAAAAATCTCAAGTTATAACTACTTGACGAACTTGGTTTAAAGTTTATTTTAAAGCTTATTTAATTATTTATAATTTTGTCTCTAATAGATATTTTTAAAGGTGTAAATCCACATGTATTTTTTTTATATAAAATTACTTTTATTATTGATTTTATATTAAGACAATGGCATAAGAATCTTAACTATTTCCAAATTTTAAAATAGGACTTGTAAAATGATTATTCAAATTAAAAACTACACTTAAATGCGAATAAGATTATCCTATTACAATCCAAATATAGCTAAAAGTTATTTGAGTCATTCTTTTTTCAATATATTTCCTTTTTTAGTAGAAAAAAAATTAGGCAATATATTGTCTCTATCTTTTATTGTTTATAAATATGGTGGATATATTTCAATAAAAAATTTTATAATTATTTTGTGTGAATTTTTTTTTAACCTTTAAATAATGAATTAAAAAGTTAGATTTTAATATATTATAAAAATATTATTTTTATTTAAAATGTGGCTAAATAAATAAAATACACTTTCATACAAAATATTTTTATAAAAGAATATTTTTGACATTTTTATTTGAGTAGTAGCTCCTTATAAATATTGCCGTTCATCCACTTTCTCACATTTGATCATAGAAAAAACATTTATCTTTTTCAATGTAACTTTTTCATTCCCATTCTAATCTTTTATCAGCACAAATTTCATTTATAGATTGTTGAAGAAAGAATCCTTTTTGAGCTCATCAAGTAGGATATTTTAATTTCGTCATTGATAAGCTCATCATTTATTCTTATCCTTTTATTATTTTTATTAATAGTTAATAACCTATCGATTTTTAATTAAATTCTAATCACCTCTAATTTTAAGATGAATGTTGTCATAATTAAATAAAGTGATAGAGTTAGAAATTTTTTATGTCTTATTTGATTTTTATTGATGAGTGTCCGTAATTATACATGGTCACATACATGATAAATATTTAGTTTTTATAAATATGAGTAAAGTGTGTCACCAAAAGAAAAATAACTGAATGAAGACATACAGTAGAGGGACCAATGATAGGCTCAATGCAACAAGCTGTATCGCATATCGATCCATCTATGATTAATTAGGAGAATTATTACACTTTATTATTAGTCGTGTACATGTTTTCTCTAGGTTATTGTAATCAAATCATTTTAGAACTTGATAATTGTGTTTATCATTTAAAGTAACATTCATTTGACTATATTAACAACAATATATTTATGGTTTAATTATTCTGTCAGCTTATAATTTTATTAAATTCTCAATTAATTTTTTATATTTTTTTATTGAATTTTTATAATATATCAAATTTTATAATTGAATTTTTGTTGTGATAAAAATATTAGAATTAATGGAATATTTTGTTAAACAAAATAAATATGTTCATCACTTAATTAAATATTTTATATAGTTTAATAGAATATTTCGTTAATTTCAACATTTTTGTTATCATAAAAATTTAGTTACAAAATTCGATATGGTATAGAAACCCAATATATATATATATATATATATATATATATATATAAACTTAATTAAAAATTTAATAAAATTATAGAACCGATAGAATAATTAAACCTAAATTTATCGATCCGTCTCCATTTTTTTATTTTATTCAATAAGTGATAACTTGTTTAAGTATTTATGAGAAACAATAATATATATAATTAGGTTATTCTATATATATATATATATATATATATATATATATATATATATATATATATCAAAATATTTTTATTTAACTGATAATATATATACCTATACCTATATTATATTTATGCATCTATATATACATGTTATTGAAGAGAATTTGGGGTGATAAAAATTATTAATCTCTCTTACATTTGTTCTTTTTCTATAACTATACTTGATTTTTTTACAATTCACAAATCAACTCATTCCACTAAATCCTACTAAACAATAGGAAATAAAATTTTATATTAATATATACAAATTAGAAAGGCACCCTACGCTAGTTAATTTATTATAATATCTTTATTTATTAAGTATTTTTGACTTCATCTTCTACACTACTCTAGATAAGGAACATAATATACATTGAAATGTTAACACAATATACTATTTGTTATTGCGATTTTGTGACCAGTTATTGAAATGACAGATGCTATATAAGAAAAATTAATTTATTTAATTATTATATATCAAATTTTATTATTTATATTGTGTTTAATATTGAATGAAGAATATAAAATATTTGAAAAATTTAATTTGTAACTTTTTTAATAAAACATAAAAATGAGAGATAATTTAACCAAAGAAGTTTAAATTATTATATATTATTTGTGAGATATATTTTGAGTTGGAGAGAATTAATACTTATATGTACAATAATAATTATAAAAGTATTTTTTTTCAAAAAGTGCTTTAAGAAAAACTTAATATTTTTCATTTTTTATTTGATTTAGATTTAGTATATCTATCTGATTTCTTCAATTTTTATAAGTATCGTTCAATCTATCTATGGATAAAATTCTTTTGTTTTTTTCGTCGAAAAATGTTATTTTCAAGTGTAAGTTCTTGTTTGAATATTAATTAATTTAATTTAATATTTATCTTGGAACTTGGAAGCTAGCTTCCCTCCCCCACAATCCAGCGTCACAAATTCTCACACACTTCCAAAGACAAAGAATAATAAAAAAAAAAAGGACAAATTAAACCGGCCAAAACCTCTCTAGATCTATTCCCATTCCACCTTGGAGCATTCACACATACTAGCATGCTATAAGGCCAGGATTGAATGCTGGAGACTGGAGACCAAATCTCTTGTTAGGGTATAATCGTTGTGGAAATGTTTGGTAACTAAATAAAATCAACAAAAACTACTCATAATTTACCTTATTTAGTATTTATTAATTGTTGTGACAGTTAATAAATATTAAATAAGGCAAGTTTGAGCTGTTTTTTTGTCTTCCTAACATTATCCTAAGCATTTAATCAAACTAACCAGAAATCCGGATGGTTTTTAGGGTTAAAAAAGTTAAAAAGAAAAATGTAAAAGACAAACAACATCATGCTTTGGAACCAAAATAAAGGGAAAAAAAAGAAGCAGAAAAGTTATCAAATTCTAAACAAAAGCACAATAATAATTATTGTAACAAGCAGATCGGAGTGGCAGCTATATATAATGGAGGATGCTCCCACAAATACGCGTAAAACGTTTTTTTGTAAAAAATATTTATCTTATTTAATATTTATTAAATAAAAAATATTTAGTAACAAAAAAAACATCTAAAAATAGTCATAATTTGCTCTATTTAACATTAATTAATTATCACAACAATTAATGAATGTTAAATAGAATAAATTATGATTATTTTTAGCTATTTTTTTGTTATTAAATATTTTTTATTTAATAAATATTAAATAAGATAAATTATAAATACTTTTGACTGATTTTTTTTGTTACCAAACATTTTTGGACGAAATGATAGAAGTAGTTGCAATATTGAGTGAAGAGTGAGAGAGATCAGATTATTGAGAGGCTGAGAGCTTTGAGAGGAAAGTAGAGGAGTGAACATAATTTGGCTTAAAATTAGGGTTAGAATGATTTTTTTGGGCTTTTTTTTGGTAGTTGGCTTCTAAATTTATTCTTAATATATAATTAATAAAACAAAAATAATTATATTTAACGGACTGCATTATAAACAACAATAATATAATTATGTTTTGTGAGTTGCACCGTAAGATTATGATATCTTTAATAAAAAAAGTAAGAAAATCAATAGCTACTAAATAAACTAAAATTATGAAAATATTTATAAAATTCATATATTTATGTAATAAAAGCATAATTAATTACTGATGTTTGTATTTTTGTAATTATTTATGATTTTTTATAATTCAATTATTTTGACTACATTTTTAAACCTCTAAACGAAAAGCTTGAATAATTTGATGTCCGATCCCATTTTTAGAAGGTGAATCTCCTAATCTCCTAAAATAATGTCTTGTTCCCTGGCCATGCGGGAACTGCTGGTTTCATAGAGATTGGTGAACACTGAAAATTAATTAATAGCCTCACATGGCTCTATCAATATATACTGTAATGTTCCTATATATAATGTTTTATTCGAATAAATTACTAAACTAATATTTAAAAGTTTATATCATTAATAAAATAATTCTAGAAGATATAAATAATAAATGAATTTTGGAAAAAAATTTAAAACATAATAAAAATGAAATAAATAGTTATTAATAAATATATATATATATATATTTACAAAAAAATTAAAAATTAAATTTTAATATATTTTTTTATAAATTAAATTAAAAAATAAATATTTTTATTTTTAAAATTTGATAATTTCATATCAAATGAATTCTTTTAGATTACTGAAAAATAATTTTAAAAATAAAAAATGTTTTATAGAAATCAAATTTTGTCTTGATTTTTCGCATTCATTTTGTAAATAGCTACCTTAATATTTTCATAATAATTTGAATCAAAGTAGAGACCGTTTCACAAATGTCAAAGTCATTTTTCAGTTATAAAAATATTATTTTTGTTATAAAAAAATTATTTTATTTCCTGCATTAAAAAAATAAACTTACAAAATATTTATTATTTATTATGCCAATTAAGTAATTAGCTAGATGATAGTTATAAGATACACAATAATAATAAATATTTTGTTAGATTTTTTAATGCATAGAATAAAATAATTTTTTTAATTTTTAAATTATTAATTATATAAAAGAGTATTATATTTGAATCTCACTTTCATAAAAAATTCACGTTGAACTCGTATTTATAAATGTTAGAAGTGTCTAAATCGAACTAAATGAATTTCATTTATATAAATGGTGCTATGAATACTAAATTGACCTTAATGGCTTCGATTTATGTAAAAAACTACTATAAGAATAAATCGAATCAATACAGCAGAGATCTTAAATCGATTTCACTAGGTTCAATTTATACATGGCATTTAAATGCATGCAATTTGAATTCATTCACTTCGATTTAGTACATATTTGACTAAATCGAATCTTTTAAATTCAATTTATATAAAGTTAAAAGTTGAGACATTCTGATAGTAGTCATTTATATTTTGAAAGATCTGCGTAATATTAAAATATTTTTAGTTTAATATAGTAATTTATCCTAAATTTTTTGTATGCTCTCAAATTCTAATACCACTTTTTCTCCGTTCTTAATTAAGTATTTATCTTTGAAAATTTATTTTTTATAAATATATACAATTTTATTTAATAAATTAACATAATTAGTTTTATTTTTCTAGTTATATCCTTTAAAAAATAAATAAGAGAGGATAAATAAAATATAATAATTAATATTAATCATCAAACAATTTTCTGATTTTATTGAGTTCTATTAGATGTTGGCTAAATGATTGTATTATAAATTTTTCGTTACACCTTATCTCAGTTTAAAACCGTCACAGATTGTTGTATTTTAAAGCGGCCAAACTCCACCAATTTAAAAATTTGTGAAAAAATAATTTTAGTAGTGCCACTCTTTTAGACTACTGTAGTTTAACTTAATTTTCCAAAATGTCCTTCTTTTATTTAATAATTAAAATATACAATCTAAACTTATTCTTAATATTATTTATACTTAATATTATTTATACTTAATGTTATTAGATATATATATATATATATATATATATATTAATGAAAAAAGAGACTTCTACTTCTCATGTCTTAAGTTTAATATTTAATTTCTATACCATTCGAGCTGTTTTAATTTTACCAAAATTTGAGAAAAAATTAGTTATCAAAATATAGATAATTTTATTTTAAATATTATTAAATTATAAAAAGAATTTTAAAAATAAGAGTGAGGACAAACATATTAATAAATACCTATAACCACTCATTTCTATTTTATTGTAACTTATCTATATATATAGACACACACAATGGATATTTTTTAAGTTATAAAGTTTTATATATTGACTATAATAAGCCCAATAGCCCCTCTCCCTATAATCATCAAAAGCAAAAATTAGAAAAAATGAGAATGTCATGAAATCGTTTTTTTTTTTAAGTTAAAACTAATAAGATGAGACAAGATAAATAATTATATTTTTAATATTTTTTTGAAAAAGAGCTTTTTTTTAGATTTGTTTAGTTTTTGATAGACTTTTAATTTTATGCTATTTTTTTAAGAATTTATTAAAGATTGGATTTTAAATTTTTTAAATATAAAATTCTAATATTATGTTATAACGGAGTAAATTACAATTATCACATAAATTAAAGTAAGAAGATCGATATCATCGAGTGTAAATAATAAAAGACAAAATGATCAAGATATCCAGTTATCTACCACCTCAAGCTGATGTGTGGTGAGTTGTGACAAGGAAGTAATTTTATTACCAATTATTATTTTTGTAAATTATTTTATTAAAAATGGCAAAATCCATGACAATTTGACCATGATATATGTGTCATTTTATTCTTGTTTTGTTTTTAAAGTGATGTCGTTTTAGATGGTTAAAAGTTAAAACTAAAAAACGAGCACTGTGTTTGATGATGTCATAAACCAATAGGTCAATGACGTCTAATTTATTACGCACGGCTATTTTTTATTTATTATGTAATTTAACCCAATGTAATATTTATAAATTTCTTTAAAATTATATAACTAAATAGTTAGTCTATGAATATATTATCTTTTTCTCCAATTTTTTACTGAAAATAAAACGGATGTTATTTTACTTAAAAAAGTATTTTTAGAAAATAATAATTTATAATTTATTAATTTATTTTTAATATGCACTTTTATTTTTCTTTCCATTTTTTAAGGGGATAATTCGCGATAATATGAAAGGCTCTAACTCTTTAAGATAAAAAGCAATGAAGAACATGATGATGACACTATGCTAAAAACGAAAATAACTTTCTAGCTGGCGTTTTCCTTATTGCTATCCAATTTTAGATGTCACCCCCTTCCTACGAAGCACTTTCTTAAAGAAATAAAAACATGAAACAGAAAAAAAATTGCTTTTCACATTTATGAATGATTTCTTTTCAAAATATGACCTATTACATATATAATCTTTGTTATATACTAAGACATTTCATGTAATAGCCTTTTTTTAGACTTTGATTAGTAGATTATTTAAATGTAATTTTTAAAAAATCATAAAATAAGTTTTTAAAAACTTAATTATTAGGTAAAAATTGATGATAGATGGGTATCCTCGTTTTTTTTTTCATATTTTGTAAAAAATAACCTACTAACTCATCGGTTAGAGTATTATTTTCATACAACAGTAGTCATTGGTTCAAATCCAATAGTTAGTAAATATGTATAAATCAAATTTATTAAACGTGAATTATATGCATAAGTATATTTTAAAGGGACCTACTACACATACAAGTCTTTTTAACTTACAAGTCTTACAAGTTGCTATACATACGGGCCTTTTAATGCATTATTTAACCGTTTCCTGTTTTCAAAGCGCTACACTCACCATATATTATAAACGACTCTTCTTCTTCTTCTCCCTCTCCCTCTCCCTCTTCCTCTTCCTCTGCCTCTTCTTCTTCTTCATTTCTTTTCGATTTTTATAATTTCTGAAATCAAGCTTTGAAATCGTTTTGAAGATAATGGAACTTCAGAAATACACTCAAACAATTACAGAAATACACCCAAATAGTTACAGGAATTCACCCAAACGATTATAGAAATACACCCAAAAGATTACAAAAATACACCCAAAGGATTACAAAACTACACCCAAAGGATTTAAGAAATACACCCAAAATTCGTTGAAGTACACCTTATGCATAATTCAGAACTCTTTCTCTTTCTCCTCTTCATCTTCTGCTTCTTCTTCTTCTTCAAAAACGATTTCAGAACTTGATGTCAAAAAACAATGGAAATCGAGAATAACAAAAAAAGAAAACAGAGAGAAAAGCACGTAAATGAATAAGAAGAAGAGGAAGACGAGGAAGAATAACGTACAACAATAAGAAGAAGAAGGAGAAAGAGAAGACAAGAAACGAAAGAAAAGGAGAAAAAGAAGAGTAAGAGGAAGAAAAATGTGCAACAAGAAGAAGAAGGAGGAGAAAAAAAAGGCAAGAAGAAGAAGATGAAGAAGAAGAAGAACGGTTCGAAGTGCGTTTTGAGTGTTAGTTTTAATTGGACTTGTAAGGCTTACAAGCCTTAATCGCTTGTAAGCGAAGAATTTCTCTATTTTAAATATAATAAATTTAAAAAATATTTAAAATATACAATAATATTTATAATAAAATATAATAAATTTAAAATATCTATCTAATGACTTTATTAATGATAATAAATTATTTATATATTTATTATTTATATTTTAAAAGATTCAGGTTCGACTCCGATAAATCTAACAAGTCAATAAAACTAATATAATTAATAAATCAGATTTTAGTCTTTAATATATTTAGGCGTTTATAATAACTTAAATCTGAACTTATTTTAGAATAGGTCAAATTATAGACCCCATCAGACTTATTTATAACCCTAGCTGCATTAGCCAACACAAACTTTGAAAATATAAAGCAAGATTATCAAATATAAAGTAAGATTATCAAATATAAAGCATGTTTGATATACAATATAAAGCATTATTTTTATGTATGATGCTTTTTATTCGTTATTATTTACTTATCTATATGTTTATTTACAATGGTTATGTGGTCGAAAATATATCTAAGGTGGTTTTTCTGGAGTCATCGATAGTGTTTTTCATTCTATCAACAAATTAGAGAAAATTCCATCGATAGTGTCCATTTTGTCTTCAGTTTATAACCTGTTCCTATTACTGCAATCAATTAGCAATAAACTTTATATGATAAAAAAATCATAAAACGTAATACAAGACTGTTTAGGTTGTTTGAAGTTTGAACGTTATTTTTCACATGTTTAATATAAAATGAGGAGGAGTGATAGGGGTCAACAATTTTTGTGATTTGTAATCATCATGTAGTCATCAATAATGTCTTTAATGGCGTAAGATTTCATCAAATAGTGTGAGATTACTCACTTTTTTTTGCTGGTTACATGCTGACTAGAATTTAATGAAGTTGTTGTCTTCTAGACTTTTCCTAAAATGAAGTGTCCATAGAAAGATAAACTTCGACAAAAATTCGATGAGAACTTCTGAAAAAAAAGAAAAACAAAAACTCTACATAATTATAAGATGGAGTTTAATTTTAATATATTGATACTGTAAAATATTTTACATAATCATTTAATTGTATTTAAATTAAATTCAATATTTTAAGATGGACAAATGACAAAGGAATAACACGGTTTGGAGACAAAAATTTGAAAGAAACATGCATGCTGATGAACCTCCTACAAAGCACTGGACCACTAGAGATTCAACTCGCGAAAATGCAAATAAATTGTGTTTTTAGGAGAGTTGATTGGAGATTATTGATAGAAAAGGAGCAAAATTCGAATAGAATAACTTGGTGTTGATGATTCTTGTCTATAGGAGTACTTGGATAGGAATGATCATTATCTTATTATTTTAGTGGCAATGCCAAAGGAATGATTTGATAACGATTATTGATTGTAAGCACTTTGAGAGTTGGATGATATTCCTACTTACATAACTGGTTTTAAGATATAGTTCGTTTTATTTAGTGTTTGAATTCGTCTATTTTCGAATGAAACAAAATATACGTCAATTTTTTAAGGAACAGTGATGGTCCTACAAAGACATTCTAACGCTCAGATTAAAAAGAGTATATAAGACAATAGCAATGATATTGAATAACATATCTGTAACTAATAAAATTATTTGTATTTATAAAATTATTATGTTCGTAGCTAAATAGTTACGAATATGTAAAAATTCATGGGTAGTATACATGTTAGCCTAATTTCTAGCTAATCTCACATGTTAATTGATTTAGATTTCGATCTATAGATATATCTAAATTATTATGTTAACGAATCAGATGAAATATCTAAAAAAACCGATATGATTATTATAAGTTTTATATTTTTCGAAGAATAAAATTTTTAAATAATTTATAAATACGAGATATTTTTTTTGTTATGAGTTAATTTTTCGAATTGAATTAGATACATTCAATCTGAATACTAATAAAATGAAAAGAATATCTTCAAAACTTGCTAAATATTTTTTTTTTGTATAAGACAATCAAATATATGTTACGTAAACTAAATGTTTATTTAGTAACTATATATTTTATATTAATCTTATTATAAATATGTTGCACAACATGTGCTACAAACCAATTACAATTATTGCTATCTGTTAACATATATTGCAATAAATGAAGCAATTTCTTTTATATCATATAAACTTACCCCCAAAACCCCAACATTCACAAGTATCTTACATGATACTTTATTTATGATAGATATAGAAATTTTGTTAGTTAGTGGGTGGTGATGAGAAGCAGATTGATGATTCTTATTTTAGAATATCCTCTAATCAGACAGGTGAAAGACTAATTTATCACAAATTTAAATTAATCACTTACCTATAGTGCTACTTTTTTTTTTTTTTTTATCAAGCTATGCAGGTGTTACTTGCTAACAAAGTCCTTCATCCATTTGGACGCTGACTTGGGCCATGGTGGCCCAACCTCTTCTTTCTCAATGTTCCCTCCGATAGGGCTACACAAAACACCTTTTATTCTTTCCTAATTTGGGTGAGAAAGAGAGGAAAAGAACCAGTCCAAAAAAAAAAAAGAGAGGAAAAGAAGAAACAGCCACCCATTACCCATATCTACGGGTCCTAATGGGCTAGGTTTTTGTCTATCCAATCCAATTTTATCCTACAATAATTTGTATTAAATTTGTTCTATATTTATTTGTGAATAGTCAAAAATTATATATTTCTTATTCATCTCTATAATTATTAAAATTCAATAATAAAATTAAATTTTAAAATATATATAATTATCATTACATACATAACATAAATTAAAAGAATTAATATAATAAATATTATTAATTATTTTATATATATTATATATGTTATATATTAAAAGTATATATATACCAAGATGAATAGAGATGGTTCAATCGCTTTGACACGAAGTGGATAATTATACATCCCAAATAAATAAGGATAGAATGATTAACCACGAATTCGAATAATATTGTCACTTCTATCTATATCACCAATAAAGAACACAATTTAGTTCCACCAACAAATAGGGTTATATCTTATTTAATTATTGGTTAATATTATGAGAGGGGTTAAATATTAATGTGTCTAGATTTGTGCCACCACGTTTACAAATTCTTGGGGTACAACTTGTCTTAGTCAATATAAACTAATTTGATATATTAGTGTTGGATGAAGTTGGTGGGAATGAATTATGGGCGAAATTATTCACCATTAGACCCTTAAGTACTATTGAGGGTGTCATGGGAATTGGGATTAAGGGTGATATATTATTAAGAAAGAATGATGATGAATTGGTTTCGTTTGATTTGGGTACTCAAGTGATTGAAGAAATTGGTATCAAAGGATCAAGACTTAGCCAAACACTAATTTATGAGAAAGAAAAACTTTTTACATATTGGAAGAATAAATAATTAGTTTTATTTTATAATTTTGTATTTTTTAAAAATTATTATGGCACAATATTATCTTATGAAAAAAATTTAAGAGCAAACAAATTTATTATTTTTTGCTAGTACTTTTAATTATTAGTCCAATTCTTTTAGTTTAGTAATCCAACAATATATTTTTAGATCATATTTTTAAACATTAATAATTAACTATTACTAACCAAATTCTACTAGTTCTATAGCATTTTTCTTATTTTATTAGAAGACTTGATAAAGGCAGATGTTATATATAAAGATATATATCATAAAACCACTTATTTTAAAAGCTTAAACTAATAAAAAAAATAATATAAATAGTTATATCTCTAATACGTTCTCTCAAGTAAGAGTTTCTTTTTAGATTTTTTTTCATATGAATTTTTTTTATTTGTTTTATGCTATTTTTTTTAGATTCACCAAATATCAAACTCTAAACATTTTAGATATAAAATTCTGATATTATATCATAAAATTATTCATTCTTAAAGTTTAAACCAACAGAAAAAAATAACATATATAATTTTATATATAATAATTTATCCACTGGAGTGAGGTTCTGATTTATGATTTATTTTCCTTTAAATAAAAATTATGTTTATCTTAAACTGCAAATTAGAGATCAGAAATCAATAGTTAAGCCTAGAATTTTATATTTTTTGTTTGTGCAACAAAAGCAATAATATATATTGGAGAAAGATTATAGAATCCTTCCCCTCATTTTTTCTACTAAACTAGTTTAGAACCTCAAGCATATATAACATAATTACTAGCTATAGTTTCTCAAACAAGGCGATAAAAGACAGTTTTAGAAGAAAATTGGTTTGATTATTGATACACTAGCATGGACCACCATTATTATTGCTTCTCATAAACTTCAAAAGATACTCCCTCAACGTCTTCACCAGATCCTTCAATGTTAAGTTGAATTCCTCGTTCATCTGCAATAAAATTCAGAACAACTTAGAACATACTCGATTATCTAACTCAAATTACTTGCAATATATTAAGTTTATAATAAATAAATAAATAAATAAAGCATCTAGATAATATCATTTTCATAATGGAATTAATCTTATTTGAGTCAAATTAATAAATTTAATTTTAAGTAATATTTCAAATCAATTATTAGAAAATATTTAGTTGGACACTTTAATTTCTAACCAATTTTAATTACTAAATTAGTCTATATGAACAAATTTACTTGAAGACTTAAAAAAAAAAACACTTTGATTGGCTTTTTTAGAGAAAACAATATATTTTTTTAAATAAAGTATTTTTATTCAATTTAAAATCTATTTGAATTCGTCTTTTAAAGAATGTACTTTTATTAAAAAAATAAAAATAAAAGACATTTTTAATACTTACAAAATTCTTTTTAAAAAATCTATTCAAATGTGAAATAATTTTTGTCTGTTAAAAAAATATTTTAAAAAAATAAAAAAATAAGTATTTTTTTTCAAAAACCAATCCAAACTAACCTTAAACTTGTTAATATTTAATAGAAGAATTTGATGTAAAATTAATTAATTAATTTAATTAAATAAAATATTAAAAAATTAATTTCATAATTAAAATTTACTAAAAACTAAAATAACTAATTATTACCATACCAAAGCAATGATGATAACATTGAGAGTAGAGTTTCCAAATGGCAAGAAGCTGCTACAAGCCAGAGAGAGATTATTATTTTCCAAAAATGCCAAGAGCTCCAACATGATTCCATTTCGTTTCTCACAATGGATTCTAATTAGCAGTTCCTTTTCTAACAATCTAGCTTCCACTTCTGGTAGCACCATTTCATTACCACCAATGTTGTTGTTATTATTGTTTTTGTCACACGGCAGAGAAGAACAATAAAATTGTAAATTTTTCACAATCAATTGTTCTTTGTTGTTGGTCTCTTTCTCAAGCAGTGCTATGCGTTCTTGAAGTTCTTTCACATAATTTATTGCTTCTTGAAGTATAGATGCCTTGTCTATCTATATAGAATAAATATATATATAGAGAGAAAAAAATGTCATCTTTTTCTTCTTCAAAATATATATTTTTTCTCTCTTACAAGATTAAAATATATTTTTTATTTATTTAATGAAAATTGTAAATTAATGATATTTATTGTTGATTCAAATCACAATAATAACAATATATGTAACACCCTACCACACTAAGCTTTACGCTTAAGTCGTAAAACGAAGGTGGTGAGGTATTACGACCTCTAAAATAAAATGAGTACATATAATAGCAGAAGAATTATAGTATGCTAGGAGCCCTGAAGAAAAGGGGGAAATAAAAATCGCACAATAAAGGCGCTACGCTCAAGGAACGAGTTAGCTTACATGCTAAAAAAAACCATAACTATTTAACACAAGATAACAGAAGTGGGAATAGAGTGCCAAAGATACATAATATCAAGCTCCTAGCTCAGCCTGCGAAGTCAAGACTGGCCGGAGAATATTTACACATATATACATATATATCCAAAACCCACAAGTACATATATACAATCCTGCCTCTCCATAAACCTCTAAGAGGATCAAAAAGAATAAGTCATGCGGAGAGAAAGCTAAGTACATATATATATACATCATATCATAACAAAATATCCCAGTAACCACTCCGCCTCAAGAGTCCAGACGCCTAACGAGATGCCTCTCGACCTGCATCTGAAAAACAACAACATAGTATGGAATGAGAACCGGAGGTTCTCAGTATGGTAAAGGTGCCCGCATAGTTAATATAAAAGGTCTCGGGAAAGCCAGGGGCATTCCTAAAACTTCGACACTCAGAATCATTCTTAAGGAAAATAAACTAAACCAAAAGTTAGGTAAGCTATCTAAGGTATTCTAATTCTGAATCTAACTTTAACCTAATAATTCACGTTCTGTCTCCTCTAATCCTCCAAATCATTGGTGGAACAATCCTCTCTCCTCACACCTTCGTCAGGAGGAATTTCCCAAAAACATACACATACAATTCAAGCAAAGAAAACACAGATAGAGAAGCATTTACAGCAAGTAGAACAAGTAGCAGATAAGTAGAATTTAACAGTTAAACAAACTAAAGCAATGCACACCCAAACAAAGCAAACAAATGCATATGATGTATGCCTGTCCTATGGCTGATGAGTCTCATCTGTCGGTTATACAGCCAACCCGACAAGTCCTGGTAGTTAACCATTGGACAGTCCCTCTGTGCGCGCATCCCCAAGCTCAATAATATTCCATGGAGTCAAACTCCAAGCTCAAATATAATATTCCATGGAGTCACACTCCAAGCTCAATAGTATAGTATTCCATGGAGTTAAACTCCAAGCTCAATAATATTCAATATTCATATTTATGCATGCCCATGGGGGAATCCGGGGAGTTAAAGTGCCCGGTCACATCTTGCGACAGAGGGTCAATAAATAGTCTCAAATGCACAAGCCACATAATAATCTCTTTCTTTTTAAAATACCACCTCAAATCAAACTCCAATTCTTAAAGAAATTTTGGCATTATCTCCTCTAAGACTCAAATTTCTGCCACCCTTCAAGGGTCCCAACTATCAAACCAAACACCTCTCAGTCACTCAAATCATTTCCAGTAACAAATTATTTCATAATCAAACAAATACCAATATTAAATCTTTTTCCAAACCGACCAACTTCAACAGCAAATTATTGACAACAGCTAAACCTCACATTTTATACCATATACACAAACCATCAATTATACATTCAGTTCATTCCTATCTTAAGGTCTTCTAGCCTAAGTTTTCACGTGACATTAAATGTTAACTACGAGAAACCAAAACCATACCTTCGTACGGAATCAAAATATTCAAAACTTTGGAGAAACTTTCTGACCGAGCTATCGAAGAAGAAAACGTCCAGAATCGTCTATGCCTCCTAAAATTTCCGTTGGCCAAACCCAAAGAAAAGATGAGCTATGTCACTGTCAATTTCCACTAATTAAAAATGGTGCCAACGTGTAGAAGAAGAGGTTACGAATACTCTTACCGAATTAGATTTTTGACTGGAATTACAAATCACAAGAAATCGGGCTCAAAAGAGTTGAGGTTCCAAGGTTTTCGTTCTTCTCACTCACGGCTTACTCTCTCTTTTCTTTTTAGTTCAATTGGTGATTAACGAAGGGAAAAGGAAGATAAGTATGGATTGATAATATTAACTGAAGCTTTGTGGTTATCAAAGCTTCATTAGGTGTCATTTATATACATATACATGCATGCATGCCACGTTTCAGTTTCAATTTCATATATATATGTAAATGTATATATAAGTTATGCTTTAGTTTTCTTTCTTTTTAGTTCCTTTAAGGCTTCGGCCAAAAGGAAAATAAATAATATGATATAATAATGATAATATTAGAGTGAAATTAAGTGATTATATAATAATAATAATAGTAATAATAATAATAATAACAATGAAAATTCTTATATATATATATATTTTGAAATATATTATTATAGTAATAAAAATAACTTAAAACTTTTAAAAAATTTTAGATTTAAAGTATTATAAAATTTATTTAATTATTGTAAAAAAATAATTTTCTTTAAATATAATAATAAATTATGAATAATTAATTATTTAATTTTTTCAAAAATTCGGGATGTTATAATATAACATATATTTTTTAATATAATAAATTTTAGGATAAAGTATATCTTTTATCTCGAAAATTTGGCAAAAGTTTTAAAAATACCCCTAAATTCTATTTTGTTTCAATTTTGTCCTAAAAGTTTTCGATTTGCATCAAATATACCTTCGACGGCTAAATTTTCAAACAATTTAAGATCAATATAACAATAATGCATGAAAATTATGCTTCATTTGCTTGTGTTCAGGGATTGTTCTTATGAAATTGTTGTTGAATCGGTCTTAAATTTTTTTAAAAATTAGCCGTCAGTGGTATATTTAATGCAAATCGAAAACTTTTGAGACAAAATTGAAACAAAATAAAACTTAAGGATATTTTTAAAACTTTTGTCAAACTTCAGGAACAAAAAATATACTTTACCCTAAATTTTAATATTTTATCATCACATAATATAATTAATTTTTAAAATTTAAAAACTGATAAATTATTAATTATATAGCATTTTTGTATGGATAATTATAAAAATGAATGTTTATACTTTATAATACTTTGTAAAATCAATTAATTCATTTAAAATCGTAATTTCAACAAATTTTAAGAATTAAATCAAGATTTTAACTACTTACCTTCTTCAAGCCAGGAATAGCAGCTGCAAGTGCTATGAACTTCTCAGCCATTTGTTGTCTCCTTTTCCTCTCTGACATTATGTGATCCAATGCCTCTATTGAATTTCTTGCCTTCTTTGTTGTTCTCTTATTATTATTGTTATTCCCTAAACTACCCCATTTGGAGTTCTTCTTCTCTTGTTTATTAGCCTCATCACCAATAATAATAATATTATTATCCTTATTATTGGAGCTATGATCACAAGATTGACCACCATTGAAGCTTAAAATCTCTTCAAATGATACACTGCTTGAGCCACTCCCACCACCACTTATTTCCTTCCACAAAATAATTAGAACAAAAAATGCAAATTAATTTTAACAAAAATAATAATAATATTTAGAACTAGCATAGCTATAGTGGTAATTATTATTATAATGATAAGAAGAAGATAATTACCAAATGAGAGAGCCAATTTTCCATGTTAGGAAAAAACTGAAGTAGCTTCTGTTTCTTTTCTTCTTTCTTCCTCTCTTATTTTTTTTTAAATACTTTAATTAATTTATTTATTTATTTTCCACTCGGTGCTTCAAGTTAAAGGAGAGGTATGTATGTGTGGATGAAGAGTAAAGATGGAAAGAGACAACTCATCAGAGAAAGACATGTGATTTATTATTGGTGGGGTAACTTGGAAAAATCCTGACATATATAGATACAGTATTTATTTCCTCTCTACAGTGAAAATGGATTTAATATTATAAATAAGAAAGTTTTAATTTTTTTTAATGTATTGAAATTTTAATTTTTTTTTGTTTTAAAAATATAATGTTTTATTAGCTTTTGATTTCTTATTAACGAATACTTTTTAAGACATTATTATTGATCACCAGAATTCTTTTATATTTTTGGTATCTATAATTAGGAGAATAAAAAACCTTCAACAAATTAAAAAGAATTTAAATAAATACAAATTAATTTTAAAAATATATTTATAACTATTTTTAAAAACACCTCAAACTTTTTAAAAGAGTATACAAATACATATTTTTTTAATATTTCAAAATATTTATTGACTGCAAATTTTTTTGGGTCAAATACAAAATCTTGGAAAGAAAACAACAATGTAGCCCAAATAGTCGAAAGCTAAGCCCAAAAAAAACCCATATACAAGCATTCACGTAAAGAATTCGGGATATAATTTGAACCAAAAAAAAAAAAAAAAAGAGAAAGAAAGGATTTGAGCCTTGAGGGATGGTGTTGGCGATTTTGTATTCATGCTTGTGTAATTAGAAGGATCTGTTGATTATATGTTAGTAGGAATATTTAATTAATTAGTTAAGATAATACTAAATTTGAGACAATTTATTATTGTCTTAACTAATTTAGTATTGTCTTAACTAATTTAGTATTCTTGTCGTATATAATTATATTGGTTTAACTAATATGTATTTTTAAAATTAACATGTGTTTTTAGGATATATGATAAGTTTATTATTAATAAAAAATTTTAAATATTTTTATTTAATAAATATAAAACAAATGCATTGAAAACTTAAATTTTTTATACTTTTAATAAAATCTTTTTTAATTTGTAAATTTAACATGTGTCTTTAAAGCATAAAATAGATAAACTCTAACTATATATTTCCTTTCTTGTATTAGGAATAGCGTTGGATAATTATTTATCTTTATCAACTATAAGCGTATTCTAATCAAGGTAGAAAAATTTAAGATCTTTTTTTGAAATAAAAAAGAAGTAAATAAGTATGTAAAACGTAAAACAATAATAAGATTTAAATTTTGTTATTATGTGTTCTAAGAGCATAAGTTAAATATATCATAAAAATAAATATTTTAATATTACTTATTGTTTCTATGTATTGAAAATATATATAAAATTTTTTTACAATAAATAACATTAAATTTTTTTATGATATGCTTAATATAGGCTCTTAGGACAAAATATCCAAATCTATACAATTTAAATTATAAAATCATCAAATTTAGTATATATTTTATAAAATTGATTGATTTATTTAAAATCGTAATATCAAAATATTTTATATTATAAATAAAAAATTTTAAAAATATCTTTTTAATGTATTAAAATTTTAAAGCCTTTTGTTTTAAAATATGATATTTTATTAGCTTTTGATTTATTATTACCGAATACTTTTTAAGATATTATTGATCATCAAAACTCTTTTATATCTTTGGTATCTATAATTAGGAAAATAAAAAACCTTCAACAAATTAAAAAAAATTTGAATAAACACAAATTAATTTTAAAAAAATATATTCATAATTGTTCTTAAACGTACCTCAAACTTTTTAAAAGGATAAATATAATAGAAAAGCTCTGCATACAAGCCCTAATGACTTGTATGGTTTACAAGTTCATTAAAAAATAAAACCCCAAAACGCGCTCCAAGGGTTACATTATATACACGCGCTATATAGGGATCTCGCGTATATCTAACTACCAAATTTAAAAGATTTGTTTCCTTCTTCGTTTTCGTTATTTGCAGATTTGCTCGTTCTTCTTCTCGCGAAGCTTTCCCTGGTTTCTTTTATCGTTCTTTTCCTCTCCTTTTTCACTCGTTTCTTCTTCGTCATTTACATTAGTTCCTCTCTCTGTAACTCCAGCTTCGTTTTCTATTTGATTTTTCGTTTTTTGAAATCAAAGTTTGAACTCGTTTTGAAGATAATGGATGATTCAACCTCAGATTGTCAGCTGAATCCAGGCAAAGTGGACTATGAATTTGAATCTAACGAAGTTCCTGAGGTTTGATTTACATAGGATTACTATGAATTTTGTTGCAGTAATTTGTATAGCATTGTGTAGGTGAATAATTCGTGAATATTGACTGTCAAAATAATGCATGAAGATAAATCTGTGGATTGAATGTAATGTATTAGTTTTGATTAATTTTCTGGAATTTATAGCAGACGATCAGGTGTAGATCAGAACTTTTTTGGGTGTATTTTTGAGGGAAGTGTGGGTGTATTTACAATTTACTGCTTTTTCTGTTATTTTAACTGAGTTGTTGTGGTTCGGGTGTATTATATCAAACACGATTGGGTGTGTTTCTAGTTTTTGACATGGTGTATTATGCAGCCTGTGTATTTACAGTTTATGGCTTTTATTGTCATTTTAGTTGAGTTGTTGCAGTTCGGGTGTATTATATCAGACATGATTGGGTGTATTTTTAGTTTTTGACATGGTGTATTCTGCAGCCTCTCTCTGTTATTGATGACCAGTTTGTTCCCAAGGTTGGAATGACTTTACCACCCTTGAAGATGCTGAAAAAGTTTACAGGAACTACGCCAAGACTGCAGGGTTTTCTACAAGAGTCGGAGCACAAATAGGAAGGAAAATGAGATTAAGAACCAATTGATTACATGTAGCAGAGAGAAAAAATGGAAATCTAAAATATCTCAAACAGCACAGGGAACTAAGCATGTCCATTCGTCGTACAATAGAGAATAACGAGGAGGTTGGTATTAGACTAAACAAAATTTATCAATCATTTGTTGTGACTGCCGGGGGTCATCGCGAGTTAAATTTTATTGAAAAGGATGTGAGGAATTACATTGCGAGAGAAGTGCGAGAAGCGTGGGTGTGCCTAAAGACTCATTTGATAGGAATTGAAATGATTTTCTACTGAATTTTGGTCTTGTGGACAACAAGTGGCTTTCAGGTAATGTTTGTTTAAAATCTGCAGCAGAGGTGTAAATTTAAATTTTTTCGGGTGTATTTATAGTCTGTGTTTGGGTGTATTCTGCAGATCTCTATGAAGACCGTCATATATGGTTTCCAATCTATCTGGATCACCACTTCTGGACAGGGATGAGAAGCACACAAAGGAGCGAGAGCATGCATTCTTTTGGGTGTAAAAGCAGTGTTCTTTTGGGTGTATTTCTGAATTTTCTTGTATTTCATATTTTACATATATATACATATATATACTTCAGAATCTTGTTTTTATGTTATAAAATACTGTTTTTTTTTACAACGGTTTAAGGGTTTTAGGTATTAGGGTTTAGGGTTTTAGGGTTTACGATTTAGGTTTTAGGGTTTACGGGTTAGGGGTTAGGGTTTAGGTTTTAAGTGTTTAGGGTTCAGGATTTTAGGGATAAAGCATCAGGAGAATAGATTTTTGGGTGTATATTCAACTTTCTTTGGGTGTAAAAAATGGCAGGTTATGGGTGTATATTTAGTTTGATGTTTTCCTTCATATTATAGTACCTGTAATTCATACATTTTGAATACAGCAGAGAGAGTTTAATTATTGAAAGAAATTTTACAATAAACTGGATTATAATTGAAAATTTTTTACACTATGTGTTCAATTTGTTACAGAACTATATAACATTTACATTAATCAGTGTCAATATCCTTAGAATCTATCTGACAAATTGGTGATGCACCCTTAGCGGCGGATGTGCATCAAGCCACCGAATCCCAAATCCCTCACAATTGTTTTCTTCTCCTCACTCATGTTTCTGAATTTATCACTTAAGAGATGTGTTACACACTTAAGGTCTTTGATTTGCTGTAAACAAAAATAAAATTATAGTCAGATATATTTCTATTATATAAAACTGATTTCATGTAAGACATATATTTGTTCTTACATTTCTCCAGATTGGTTTCTCGCTGCCATTTTCTCTTAAATGAAAAATACACCCAAAGATATCAGTATGATACACCCATATATATGAGTCAGATACACCCATTGATAACAGTAAGATACACCCATAGATATGATTCAGATACACCAATATATATCAGTCAGATACACCCATAGATATGATTCAGATACACCTATATATATCAGTCAGGTATCACTCAAACATGCATCAATATCAAGTAACATTACAAGGTCAAGCAATATACACCCATGAACAAGCAAATATAAGCAAGTGCTGACTATTACAGTATATCATTTCAGAAATATACACCCAACATTTTATGCCATATACACCCAACAAATTACTGCATATACACCCACCAAACTACGGAATATACCCCCAAAAATCAGTTACCAGGAGAACTAGAACAACAAGAACAGTAACACCTACAAGAACGAAGAAGAACAGTGTAACATAGAAGTAAGAATAACAGTAAAACCTAGAACATTATAAACTGTAAAATGAGACGTAGAGCAAGAAGAACAGTAAAACGTACAACAATGTAGAAGAACAATAAAACCTAGTTCGAAATCTGGAAAATATACAGGAATGGTAATGTAACGTACCTTGAGTATTATAGCTTTGTTTTCTCTGGAGATTCTTGATCGAGAGTTTTATGGTGTGTTGATAGAGTTTTCGAATGTTAGCGACGAGTTGTATATCTTGAGTTTCGAATGTTGCTCGAAAATGGAAGGGTTGCGTTTTCTCTGAATGACTTTGAGAAGTGAAAAAAGTGGAAGAGTCTGCCATTAAGGGGCGGTTTACGCGAAGAGAAGCGTAACCGTTTGAGTGGGAGCGCGTGAATGTTACGCTCCATTCAATATAATTAATGCGCATGTGGAATGTTTGTGGGTTGGGGGCTTGTAACACTTGTAAGGCCTTGTTACTTGTATGTGTAGCAGATCCGTAAATATAATACATATATTTTTTTTAATATTTCAAAATATTTATTGACTGCAAATTTTTTTGGGGTCAAATAAAAAATATTGAAAAAACAACAATTTAGCCCAAATATTCGAAAGTCAAGCCCAATAAGAAAACCCATATATAAGTATTCACATATAGAATTTGGGATATAATTTGAAAAAAAAAAAAGAAAAAAAAGGATTTGAGCCTTGAGGAATGGTGTTGGCGATTTCGTATCCATACTTATAGTAATTAGAAGAATCCGTTGATTATATTGTCAGGATACTTATTTAATTAATTAAGACATTACTAAATTTCGAGGTGACTTGTTAATTAGATTTAATTAAATGTCACCTCAAATTTAATCCATAAGTCACCTCAAATTTAGTGATGTCTTAACTAATTAAATAAATATTTCTGTCAACATATAATTAATTGATATAACATTATATATAACTACATTAATTTAATTAACATATATTTTTAAGATTAACATATACTTTCAATATATATAATAAATTATTATTAGTAAAAAATTTTAAATATTTTTATTTAATGAATGCAAAATAAATATATAAAAAATTTAATTTTTATATTTTTAATATATTTTTTTAATTTGTAAATTTAACATGTATTTTTAAAGTATAAAATAGATAAACTCTAACTAAATAACTATATATTCTCTTTCTTGTATTGGAAATGATGCTAGATAATTATTTATCATAAGCAAATCAGCAATCACAAACGCGTTCAAATTAAGATAGAAAAATTCGAAATCTTTTTTAAAATTAAAAAAGTAAATAAGTATGTAAAACGTGAAATAGTAATAAGATTTAAATTTTGTTATTTCTAAGGACATAAGTTAAGTATATTATAAAAGAAAATATTTTAATATTATTTTTTTTATAGTATGCTTAATATATACTGATAATAATTAATTAATGATTATAGATCACAAAATTTATTAATCTCTTAATACTCTTTAAATTAAAAATAAGCAACAAAATTATTTCTATACAGATATGAAAAAGGTATGTCGTTATTTTATTTTTTAAACTTTTTATTAATTTTTACTTTATTTGTTTCAAAATTTCAAAACACATATTTTATTTTATTTTTAAATTTAATAATTTATTTAGCTGTACATGTCATTGATTATTATTAGGTAAATTTTTCGGATGGAATAATAATAATAATAATAAACTTTCACTACCTTGCGGTTTATGGCTTTATTATTCTTTTTCATAGATTTCTGTAATTTATAGTGGTTTATATTTGACTACTTTTGTCTTTTAAACTGTTATAAGTGATAGTAGTTTATACTTTATATAGTGTTATATATAAGTTAGGGGTAAATAGTTTTTTCATCCTCAAGGTTTAGGGTCAAAATCAAAGTCGTTTCTAATTTTTTTTTTTGTGTTATTAAAATTATCCTCAATTTTTACAAATACATTAAAATCGTTCCCCTCTCATTTACGAAAAATTTTGGACACATTTACCCCTGAAGTTGTTATCAGTAGTTGAACCATTTAATGATTAAGAAAATTAAGTTTTTTTTTTGATTAAAAGCCTCACCCCCCAAAAACCAGAATCATAAAGCATGTGCTAGGGTTTGTATTCCAATGCAGCCATGGCGTTAGAGAGCTCAAGGTCGTCTCGGACCAAGAGGTCTGAGCGTAAGAGGGGGCTTTTTTGTGGGCATGGAGAGAGACCAGTGTTGCGAGTTTTGGGAACCAAAAAAAATCCAGGTCGTCGATTTTGGGGCTGCATCTACTATGAGGTGCGTTTATATTTTATTGTTCTCAGCTGACCCCAACGTTTTGTTTCTGGGCACTGACTATAGTGGGATTATGTAGGTTAAAGATGAGTGTCAGTTTTTTCATTGGGCAGACCAGAAGCTGAAAGCGAAGATCCGCATGTTACAAGGTTGAAAAGGAAAGTTGTAATCCTGAAGGCAAACATGAAGGCATCTGAGTGGAAGTTAAAGGTTGCTGCAGTGTTGGACATGATTGGGTGGGTTGATTGTTTATTTTGATAGCTGCAGGTTTCTTTGAATCACAATCAGGGTTTACTTTGTTTGCTGTCTCTGAAAATAGGTTGATGAAAGTAGGGTAGAAAATAGGGTAATTTTAGTTAGTTTGTACTTAGGCATTGAAATCTACTTTGTGTAATTAAAATATGCTGTTGTGAGTGGATAGAATTTGTGTTAATGAAATTGATTTTTGTAGGTTAGTCTATGTGTATGTAACTGATGGTGTGTGTCTGTAATTTCACAAGAAATTGGTAATGAAACTGGATCTGGTTGCCCGGTATTATGACTGAAGAATTGTGTCAACATAAATGGTAAACTATGACCTGGTTTAATAATGCATAATATGTAGTATGCAATACTTGCTCGACATCAGAATGAAACCAAAAATAGATACATCAAAACACAACTATGTGACTTCATTCATTAATAAACCAAGGGTAATAAACTTAAACTATTCATTAAACCATATGACAGTTGAACTTAGAACAAAACAACAGTAACTCTGTTCACTTTACACAACATGAAGCATAAAGAGTATGTAATAAGTTACAACCAAAATGAAATCTCACAAGCATATAATATGATCAACTTAGCTCTACATTAACAAGCTAACAACTTAAGTAGTCTCTAAGAATTCTTAAAGTTTTTTCCAAGCTCTTGGAGGCAGTTTTGTCATCCGCCTCAACTTTCTTGGAGAAACACGTAGTGCAATGTTATGACTGAAGGAGACTTTATTCATAACTGGTTGGCTTGAGCTAGATGTACCCTTCTCCTTAGTAGCTGGTGGTGGTTGTGTTGAGCTTCTGATGGGCTTTATCTTGGGCCTTCGCTGGGGAGTAGCCGCTGGTGTTGTCTTGGGCCTAGATGCCTGTGTTGTGGGCTTGGGGATGGGTTGGGAATCGGATGACTTGAACCTGGTTATGGGTGTTATGCTGGTGGCTGGTTGAGGCTGTGATGATGAGTTTCCTTGCAGTTTGGACCTCTTTCTCCCTTTGGTAGCAGATTGCACAGCAGGTTGTGAAATTGATCTCTTCTTTCCTCCATTAGTTTTCTTCACAGCAGATTGTTTAGGTGGTTGGACCTGCAATACAGCAAGAAGGAGACAAATTACATGCAGCAACAACATTGCAATAAAACCCTAACATACATATGGTTAAATGAACTTACAGAGAGGGGTGGATTGCTACATCTTTCTCTCTTGTGACCTGATACACCACAGTTTGAGCACTTCTGTATCTCAAGTCCTCTCTTCCTTTTCTTTACTGGTCTGTGGCTAGACTTTCGATAGGGTGGTGGTATGACATCATCCAAGTTAGTGTGCTCCAACAGATCTGGGCCATTGAGAGAGTTGATTATCAAATCATAGCACTTGACATAGGTCTCTCTCTTGTAGTAGTCATCCACATATGAATCCATATCAAGACCCTTGAAGTTTATGCAGCTGATGGCATGTGTGCATGGAATTCCACTTAACTGCCATTTCCTACAAGAACACTCACAAAGAGACAAATCAACAGCATATTTGCTCAACCCATTTACAATCTCATAAGTCCGTGCAGCAGACTAGTAAGGCCTCCACTCACCGGCTGCCCTACCTCTTCTCTCTATCTTCTTCCTAATTCGAGGTAAAATTGTTCCATTGAACTTTTGAATTCTTTCTCTATTAACAGTCCATCTACTAATCTGGTACACCCTAATATCTTCTAGCATAGTAATAATGGACTTTTTCCTAGACTCTAATATTGCACCATTAAAGCTTTCACACGTATTGTTTACAAGAGTATCACATTTGGAATGGAAGTTAAACCTGGACCTGCTCCAAAATTTAGGAGGAATGGAGTTGAGATGCCTGTGAGCATCCACATTGACCGCTCGGACCATTGCCATTTTTTTCTCCCAATCCTTCCACTGTGTAGCCTTTGCATACCTCCACATCAATTGCTTCAATTGCAGTCGTGGAAACTTTTTTCTAAAGTTGCTGTAAAGATGCCGCACGCAAAACCTATGATCTACACCTGGGATTACTTCATCAAAAGCTGGTAGTAAACCCTAGCAAAGGAAGGTAAAATTGTCTATGCATAAGTATGTTAATAGTCAGAATTAATTGAGTCTATTAATTTAATTTAACACAATTATTATTTACCTTCTGCTGATCAGACATGAAGGTTGCCCTGCCAATTGTCTCAGATTCGAAATCATCAATTAACAGCTTCAGAAACCAAGTTTAGGTATCTTTTGTCTTTGACTCCACAACGGCATAGGCGATAGGGAGCATTTGATCATTGGGGTCCTAACTTATAGCAGTCAACAGCTTTCCCCCTTGAGGTATTTTCAGAAAGCAGCCATCTAGCCCAATAAACTTCCTGCAGTGCATAAAATTTTTTTTGCAAGCCTCTAGGCATACATAAACTCTTTGAAATATGCAGAAGTTGTTCAAGGATGAGTGTTGCTGCTCAATCTCAAAATCAGGAGACCTCTGTACCTTGAGCGTCACTGATGATCTTGGATTAGCACTTAGCAACTCCGAGCAGTAATCAGCAATCCTCTTGTACTGCTTTCTATACTCTCTATGTATGTCATCCAATGCAGCTTGCCTTGACCTAGCTGCCATTGAGGTTGTAACTATCAGATTTCACTTTCTTTGTGCCTTGTTCACCAATTCCTTGATCTTAACCTTCGAATTATGTTCCACCTTCTTCTTAAAAGCTCTACTCAGCCATGATATGCATTATCCCAACCCTATGCGACTGGCCACAGATATGGTTAAGGTTCATGGACCGAAGCTGCCAAGTTGCTTCCTCTCTCATCTTAGCGGCATATAACCAAAAAGGACAACCAAGCTTACAAACAACCCTCATTCTAACCAAGTCAAGCTTGGCATACCTGAGTCCTCCTTTTTTTTGTACTGTATATGACGTCACGGTGTCTTTAAATTCCTCTCTTGAAGCAAAAACTGTTCCCACCTTCCACTTGTAACTAGTCATATCTTTAACATCCTTATGAATTGGATAGCTCCTTGACTCATAGTTATCTTCTCCTTGTCCTTCCTCATCATCTGAACCAACACCAACCTCATACTCCAAATCCACTTCATCGCTATTGAAGCTTCCTCATCACTAAAATCACCATTCATAACCCCTTTGCCTTTATCAACCCTCTTACTATCCTTGGCACTTGTATCTTCCTCAAACCCACTCTCATCATCATAGTCCTCTTCACTATCTGTAAAATGAATGTCGTCTGCACTATCAACCTCAAGATAAGACGGAATAAACTCCTCATCATCGCTGTCATCATCGCTATTTGTCTCATCCCGTTCATTTTTAGCAGCCACATCTGTTTCTAAGTTATCTCCTTCATTAACTTGTTGCACGTCATCATTTTTCACATGTTGAACTTGTTCACCCTCATAATCATCAACTGATTACTGGGATTGTCCTCTGTTTGTCTCCAACATCAATAAATTCAGCTTTAGAAAATTCTTCTACATCCTCAACCACATGCACCACAAACACCTCAATATGACCCCTCAACTTTGCTATTCTACACATCTTAAGTGCATCTTTATCCATAGCAAATAATTTCAAATCCTTCTCTAACTATTCATCGCTGGATCCTTATACCATAGAGCTGAAATGTTCTCCTTTGTGTACCCAAATTGTCTTAACTCTGCATATGCCTCAATTACAGACCAGCAATCACTCTCAACATTTTCAATGAGTGTCTTTTGTCCCCCTATATACCACAACGTCCCATCTTCATATATGAATCGACCCCCATGGTAGACAGTCAGAGTAAAGCTTCCCATTTCTTAAAGAGACAAAAAAATGTAAATCAAACCCTCACAGTTTTAGGAAACTAAAAGAATCTGTTCAAACATTATTACGTTCAACCTCGACCAAAATCATAACAAATGCTGCATACATACCTGAATATCCCAATGATAATGCCGGACCGACCTCCTTCCTCACCCTTGCTAACGACGTCCAAATGCAGTTCCGATACTCCTCCGGTGTCAACAGACCACTGCTAGGGCATCATTGAACATGAAACATCACCTTTGAAGTGTGTAATGACAAATGAGATAGTGAATACCTTTCGCGGGAATGAAAACGAAGCGTTAGGGACTCTCAGGGGTAAATGTGTTCAAAAATTTTTGTAAATGGGGGAGGATGATTTTAATGTGTTTGTAAAGATTAAAGATGATTTTAATAACAAAAGAAGATTAGGGACGAAATTAATTTTGACCCCAAATCTTAGGAACGAAAAAGTACTTATCCCTATAAATTATAATGACCTACCATGAATTACATACAAAATCCTAACATTTATAAGTCATCACAGTTTATATAAATATGAAAGAGGACTAGATATAATTAAATCTCAAATGTTACATTTGTATAATTTAGAGTTCTATATTGATCTTGTTTTTTTTTTTAAATAAAAACCTTACGTATATTTTTAATTAATGATTTTTATTATAATAAGAATTGAATTATTATTATTATTATTATTATTATTATTATTATTATTATTATTATTATTATTATTATTATTATTATTATTATGTATAAAAAATCCTGGTTATATTATATATGGTTTCTATTTCAGCTGAGTTTATGAAAAGTTCACACCAAACCAGTAGTGTATATATATGTAGCATTTTTTGAGCAACATTACAAGTTGAATAACTAGTCTCCATTGAATGAAACCACAACTTGAATTTGGATGTCTCATATAAACATATAGAAATAATCATAAGTGCTTCTGAATGCATGATCTCATACATACAAATATATATAAATAATTAACTGATGACTATTGTGTCAAGATAGTTAATCTCAGGGTTTTCACTAATTCCTTCACTGTCATGTTGTATCTATCTCCCATCTGCACCACATATATTTATAAATAGTTTAATATAGCAATTCATTCAGAATTTGAGTTACCTATGCAGGTAATTAGTAAAAGAAAAACTATAGGTAATAATTCTTAATCAACCAATTTTAAAAAATAAAATTTAAATAATTACTAACTAATAACAATTAATTAGTACAGAGTGCAGTTTAAAAATGTTTGTTGGTTTGTTGTTGGTTAGATCCCTATTAGTGAGTAAAATTGTTTTTTTTTAAGATTTTGCAGCGGTTCTAAATTGTCGCTAAATAGATTCACGACATTTGATTAAGTTTCGTTCTTTAAAGCATCTAGTAAGATTTCTAATAACTATTGGTATAATCACCGATAAATAAATAATTGACTAAATATTAAGAAAAAAATTAATAGAAAAAAATGCAATAATATATCTTTTATAATTAACTAATAATCGTTCATTGGGGAAAAAACCTAAAACAAATAAAACAAATAATAATAATAATAATAATAATAATAATAATAATAATAATAATAATATGAGAAAATAATTTGCTTAGTGAATGTAAAAAAATAAATATTTAATTTTAATAACACTAAAACAATATGGTGATTAATAATAATGGTTATAATAATTATGGTACCTGAGCAACAATGGTTATGTCTTGGGTTGACTTCCCAAATGGCAAGACACTGTTATTGAGAACCAAAAGATGAAGATTCTCAAGCTTTGTTAGAATTTTGAGCATCAAACCCTTTTGTTTCTCGCAATGGATTATGATGAGCACTTCGTTTTGCAACACTCTTACTTTGACCTCAGGAAGATTAATATTATTGCCACCACCTTCTCCATAATACAATTCATCACAATTATTGTTACTATTATAAGAGTTTACTTCTTCGTTATTATAAGACGTGGAACCTTTGTTACTGTTGGATCCACCACCAACTTCTTGTTCTAGCTCCCTCACACGTTGTTGGAGTTGTTTCACGTAGTTGCTAGCATTGTCAAGGATTGATCTATCGTCCATCTAAAACGTTATACATAAATTTTTTCATGTTAATGATTATTATAGAACCTTCATCTTAAAATGAAAAAAAAAAACTTCGTTGCATATTTAACTTGTGAAAATATTCTTTTTAATTTTATCTTTTTAATTTTAATGGAAAAAAATGTATGTTGAGACTTGAGAGCGATCTTAAATTGCATGTGAAGATGATCGTTTAGATTTTGATAGATGAAAGACGCGTAATAACGAATTTATTATTTTTTGTCATCAGTTAGCTATCAGTGTTTAAAAATATAAAATAAAATATATTGTTGAATTACTAAATTAAATAAATTGTATTGACGACTAAATAAAAACAAAAATAATAAATTCTGATGATCTTCTAGCATTTATCGTTAAAGAATAATAGTTTCGGCTTTTACTATTTTGTACGGTAGAAATCACATTTTTTTTTAATTTAAGATAGCTGAAATTTTTGTTTAGATATCGACAAGAATTAAATTTTATATTTTTTATTTTAAAATTTTTTTATATTATATTAAAATTCTTTAAAAAATTTTAATTGATAGGATATACGATGGTTTTTTTTTCAAGAATTTATAATAATGCTTTGCTTTGTAAGTTGTGGATCTAGTACCCTATATTTTTTAACAAAAAACTTGTGAGTTCGCATAATAATTTTTTGAGAACCAAATATATGTATATATTATACTAATCATATCAATTTTTTTAAGAATTCAAAGATAAAATATCTTCAAATAGTCTCCTTGATTCAATCTAATAATATTCCGTCTTTGAAAACGACGTCGGATCTAGAGAGTGTACCCGTGTCTTTCTTCTTTATTCACTGATAGTAACATTTTTCTTTTTGCAATGCCTTTGATTATATTGTTAATAAAAAATACAAAAAAACTACTAATAATAATATTGCTCCAATTATTTCTTTGTAAATTAGATAGTAAAATATTTTTTGTAAAGGAAATAATACTGATCTATCTCTATAAATATATAGTCAATTATAATTTTATAAATTTTATAAAGTAATCAAACTTAAAAACAAAAAAAATCTTCAATTTGATGACGTATATCTAAAACTAATAATTGAATAGGTGAAGGAGATCCATAAGTAACTTCAAAAACTGAAAGAGGAGAAAATTACAATCACGACAACTTGAATGTGATTGTATAACTTGATTTTTTATACAACTAAAAATAAATATTCAAAATTGATTTTAATAAGAAATTAGAATGTTAAACAATTTTTCCCAAAAAAAAATTGAAAACTATTTTTCTTAATATTTTTTATAGTTTTTAAAGTATTTACAAATATGTTGAAGTTTATTATTCTTTCATTAAAATAATTATTTGTTAGAAATTTTCAATAAAGACAACCTGAATTGCTTCTTGGATAAGTAAAAGCAATTAATAAGCAATTTCATTAATTAAAAAATATAATAAATCACTGGTGTGAACCGTGAGAATATTTAAAAAAAATAATTTTATAATATTATATCAAAATTTTTATTATTTAAAAATTTAAAATTCGATCTTTATTTATCCAAAAAAAATATATAAAACTAACGTAATAGAGATATAATTATTTATATATTTTTAATTATTTATCTATTTATGAGTATATATATCTTAGCAAGTTGACTTTCACTCTTATGTAAAACATGAATAATGCACTAAGATACATAAATTTTCACGATAATAAATTTTTTATTTTATTTTACCTTTCCCAAAAAGCAGCCACATTGTACAAGATTGGATGACTGGCTAATTAAATAACTAAAATTCTAACAAATAAATAAATTAACATTGAATTTCAGGAATTTAATTATTTAACAGTCAAATAATAATTGATAAAAAAAACTAAGGACAAAATCGGAAAATCCTATGGAGCTTATTATTATTAGAAGTATATTTTTCTTTGAAATAACATAAAACCCATTAATTAAAATTGAATAATTAAAGAATTATTTTAATTAAAAAATTTTCTAACCTTGTTATTCTTGAAGCCACTACTGGGTATGGTGGCTGAAAGTGCAAGCAATCTCTCTTCAAGTTCCCTTTGTTTCTTCTTCCTTTGAGTCTCATCCATAATAGGATCTAAAGCTTCTTCAGCAAAATATTGAATCTCTTCATCACAACCCAATTCTTCTTCATCATCATAACAATAATCATTATTATTGTCATCACCCATTTCCTATTTTTACATATATATTTCAAATAATCACCAAAACAATAATATAATTTAATTTAATTTCCACATACTATAGCATAACATATAATAATACAATATCATATCATATATAACACATATATATAAGCACTAATAAATTTATGTTAATTAATTTGGTTTTACCAAATCAGAATCCGAAGGCCAATTTTCCCCTGACTCCTCCATTAGTTGGGTTATTGAAAGAAGATAAGGTAGTAGGAAGAATGTGTTAGGATTTGGTTGAATTAGTCCCACATTGCTTAGGATAGCAAATGGAGTGGGTGGCCTAGGCTATAAATATGAGGCTAAGTTCTCCATTTGTTTTTGCACCAGTCAGAAACACTTTAAGCTTGTATCTGATTTTTCTTTTCCTCTGTACTCTTTGATTAGAGAGTGTTGTGAGGTGTAGTTAGATATTTGCTTTGAAAGAGTGTGGGTGTACTGGGGTGCCGGTGAGAGAAAGAAGTCTATGTGTTGTAACAATTTTCACATAGTGATATTCTCTGGTTGTCATTTGACAACGGCCGTGGTTTTTTCTCCGGTAATTGGAGTTTCCACGTTAAATTCTTGTGTTGTGATTGTGTCTATTTTATTTCTCTGTCAAAGGTGTTTTCTCAAGGGGGAATTGTGTCTTATTCCCAACAAGTGGTATCAGAGCTTCGGTTCGGTGGGATTTATTCTTAGTATGCTCTGTGGTTGCAGCCTAGTCTGATCTTCCACATCAAAAAAGAATTTTGTCCTGTAGCTTGAGGTTGATCTTTGGTTGCTGTTGTTGTTGCTGGAAGGCAGTGTGACTCTGTGAGAGTGCAGTTTGGAAAAGGTTCTGGCTAAGGAAAGACTTGGTATTTAAGTGTGTCCATTGTGACCCACCTCTCTTTCCTGGGGACCCTTCCTAGTGCACGGTCTACAGTTGAGTTATAATATTCCAGTATACGGTTGCAACAATGTCAGGATATTCAAGTGCTGTGAAGCTTGAAATAGAGAAATTTGATGGAAGAATCAATTTTGGCTTGTGGCAAGTACAAGTCAAGGATGTGTTGATACAATCAGGTTTGCACAAGGCGTTGAAGGAGAAGATCTCTGGTTGCTCTCTCTATGAGAGAAGATGATGTTCTCTAGAAGACAAGAAGTATCCTCATGGTATTACCGCACTGCCATGGATAAGGATGAGTTGTGGCAATCAGGTCCACAATTGCACACGGGCATTGGTTGGCGTTGAGATGCAAGGTGTGTGGCGGAGTTAGGTCGATGGCTGAAGAACTTCCAGGAAAAGCCAATTTGGAAGTTGCACCATGAATTTTCAGCAAGGTTTCGATCTGTACCAAGGCGAAATGCTTGGAGTGGTCTAATTCCAAGTGAGTATACTTTCATGGTGGAGTATGATAGTTCTCTGAACTATGATTGTCGGTATAGACAATGGCAGCAAAGAATTGTCGGTGTTGACAATGGAAGCTGAAGATGTGTGACTATTTCAATCAAGGTGGAGATTGTTAGGATTTGGTTGAATTAGTCCCACATTGCTTAGGATAGCAAATGGAGTGGGTGGCCTAGGCTATAAATATGAGGCTAAGTTCTCCATTTGTTTTTGCACCAGTCAGAAACACTTTAAGCTTGTATCTGATTTTTCTTTTCCTCTGTACTCTTTGATTAGAGAGTGTTGTGAGGTGTAGTTAGATATTTGCTTTGAAAGAGTGTGGGTGTACTGGGGTGCCGGTGAGAGAAAGAAGTCTATGTGTTGTAACAATTTTCACATAGTGATATTCTCTGGTTGTCATTTGACAACGGCCGTGGTTTTTTCTCCGGTAATTGGAGTTTCCACGTTAAATTCTTGTGTTGTGATTGTGTCTATTTTATTTCTCTGTCAAAGGTGTTTTCTCAAGGGGGAATTGTGTCTTATTCCCAACAAGGTGTCTTATTCCCAACAGAATGAATGGATGTGAAAAGAAGTGGGGTTTATTACAAGATCAACAAATTAAAATAAAAAAAAATAAAAATAAAAACTAAGATTTTGATCTGGGGTTCTATGTAGCTAGGAGAAAAGATGATAGTATAATAGAGTGTGGGGTGTGTAGTGTGAAGTAATGCGTGCAATGCACAATTATATGATATATTTATATATATCTAAGTAAATAATAATATTAAAAAAAGGGGCAATGAAGATGAAGAAAGAAGACATAAACAAAAGGGGGAAAATAAAAAAACAAAACTGATTATTATTGATGAGTTTCAAGGGGTGAGCAGTAGCAATATTTATCCTTATTATACTCGCTAAACATGCAAGTTGAATCCCAGCCGTTGAAATCCTGTTTTTGACACGTGTCAAGAATCGGGAGCATGAGCTGAGAGAGAGGGACAAGTCCGAGCGTGGTTCGCGTGTTCCTTGTTATGTACTAACTAAAATTTATTATAACGAAAGTGAGTTGGGAGCTACATAGTTTGGTTGTTCTTCACTCTTCTCTTCATTCTTGTGCATTTTGTTGTTGTTTTTTTGTTTCTTTTTATTTTATTTTTCTAGAATTACTATGAGGCTTTTATTTCCATGCGTAAATTTGTAAGAAGGATGCTTCTATAAAGGCATGTAAAATATTTTTTTGTAAAGATACTTATGTAGTTATGTGAGCGTATTATTATTGGACGTATTAATGAATCGGTTATTTTTAAATTTTTTAACAAACTATAATAAAACTGATTTTTTTTAACAATAAACCTAATTGTTATCAGATCAGATCGAACCGCCAATTTACATAATTCACTGGATTATGGATTTTTTTAAAAAACAAAATTCAGGGATATATTTGTCTTTTTATCAAAAAATTTAAACATAATTCGATTTAGATTGTATAAATCGGTCAGATCAAATCGGGCCTAATAATTATAATACAGACAATTGAATTTATTATTGTTACTATAATAAACCGATTTTATTCTAACTTATTAAAAAATAAATTATTAACTAATTTAATAAAAATTTCAATAATATTATGACACATATAAATGTTTTTAAAAAATGACATTCTTAATATCTTTATCGAAGTAGTCTCCAATTTATAATGGGTAGAGTTTCTTATGTTAAAATACTGTATCAAGAAATTATGAGAAACGAAAATTACACTAGTGTATGTTAAATTGTTAATAGTAATATTTGGCCTGACGACAACTATTTTTTTTCTAGTTTTTCATGATATTTTTTAATTTGGCAGGACAATGATTAATTTATTATGGATTGGAGCTCTATTTAAGGGTTTATCGATGAACAATAGATTACTGCTTGTACAAGGTAATATTCGAACTCTCGACACTTATTTAAGCGAATTAATAAACTAACCACTAAATCAACTCAACTTGGTTAACGATAATAATTATTTGATCTAATATTATATTGTTTTTTTTTCAAAGAGATATAGATAGAAGTTCAAGTTCTTATTTGTGACGGATTTGTCTTTATACTATAAAGGAGGTATAATTTAGCTGCGGTTTATTTAGAATTTTATAAATCGTCGCAAAACTAATTATCAGCGGTTTAAAAGATTGTCATCTTTAAAAATGCGGAGATTAGAATTTACAATTCACAAATTGATTCGGTTAATCGATTTCTACGAGTTGATGAGTAAATAAAAATATGATTCGTTTAAAGTGAGTCAATTTTATCAATTTCAGTAACTCGCGAGTTAAGCGAATTTGATCCCAAAGAACAGACATTTACAAGTTGGCTCATCATTTGTCTTTTTTATTTTATTTTTTTGTTTTTTTTTAAATATATAAACATTTGAACAATAAAACTAATCACATTATTTATATTATTAAGACACACAATATAGTAATACACAGAGAAAATGATGATAGTGACTTAACGATCCTATGTTCCAATAATCGAAGTTGATGAATTTATATTATGCATTATTCTTAATATTCTAGACTTGAAGACTTGTTATGTGGTAATTTGTTAACTAGACTTTTGTATTTTAATTAATTTGACATGAAAATGTACAAAATTCCACGACTTCTTTGGGGGATGAGATAAGTTTGATGACTCAGCTGAAGTGAAGAATTGAGTTTCTCATGAATTATGAAACTTCTTGCATTATATGAATATATGTATAATATTAAAATTATCTATACTTATTTTAAGTAATTTTTTAAATATTTTTTAAATAAAAAGCAATTCATTTAACTCGTCAACTCAGCTGGATTAACTTGAATTAATATTTTTTATACTATAATAAAAATATAATTATTTATATTTTTTTATCGATTTAAATTTAAAAAAATAATATTATGACATGATATTATAATTTTATATTTAAACTGTTTAAAACTCAATGTTTGATAAATTCTAAAATTAAAAAAATAGCATAAAACAAAAAAAAAAGATAAATATAAAAATCAAACAAATTTAAAAAGATTTTATTTAAAAATATTAAAAATATAATCATTTATATTACTTTTTATCTCAGTTTAAGTATTTACTTCTTTTTTAATAGAGTAAATGTCTATTCCCATCCCTAATCATTTGGACGATAGACTAAGGGTCTATTTGAAAAGTTTTAAAAGTAATTTTTTTTATCTTTTTACTTATGAAAAGTAGTAGTATTAATATTTGGTGTGATTTTTAAAATCAAATTGTAGCTTTTTAAGAAGTTATTTAAGAGCTTATAGAGAAGTTAAAAAAAATGACTTTTTTCATAATACTATTACTTTTTATCACATTTCTATAAAATAAGCACTTTTAAAGTTAAAACTAAATACAAAATAACTTATTTATAAACTACTTTTAATATAATTATTTATTGTTTAAACTATTTTATTAAAAAGAACTTAATTAAGTTGTTTATCCAAATTGGACCTAAACGCCTCCCAACGATTGAAAATTACTTAAACAGTCTTCATCCATCCAAGAAAATGGTATTCGCATCCCTTATAACAGGTTCCAAGAAAATGGTATTCGCATCCCTTATAACAGGTTGAAAAACAGTAGAGTGATGACGTGTCAGTGGAAGAATTTTTTTTTTTGTATCAGGGTATCTATCAGGCCGGGTACTGCAGAGGCACATAAAGTAGGCGACCCTCCCAAGCAAGCAAGCTCCATTTCCATCCTCCAGTGAATATTAAATCCGGAAGAGATGGTTAAGGGATACAGACCCTCATCTATCTGTGTCAACTTGCGTTGGTATCGGTGGAAGAATTTTGTTCCTCTAAAATTAGAACAAATCGACCTCCGCAGAAAATCCTAAACAAGAGCAAAGTTCATAGTCCATCCTTCTACCCTTTCCTCCCTTCTTTGCCACCTCCGGCGCTATCTTTGCCTCTGAAAAGTTTGTAAATCCTCTGTCAAAATCCTCTCCAATTGTGTAGGTAGTGTCGATTTTTGAGGTGATGTATTTAGAATTAATGTCATTCCAATTGAAGATAATGAAAGAGGTGTAGAACTCAAGAAAAAGACCATGGAGTTGATCCCGTACATAGAACTCAACAAGGCCCAAACAATAACGGGTTGAGGGTTCACTGTCTTACATGCTTTTAGAAGGTTCACAAACCAACGACGTGTGTAAATTATTATTAATGGCTAATTTTAAAATTTAATTTTGGCTAAGACTTAATCATCAAAAAGAAATTAAACGATTTTATACTATTAGATGTAATCACATATCATTAAAAATATCATTAATGACTAATTGATGGCTAAAAACCATAAAATCTGTTAGCTCTTTAGACTTTTTCTTTTTACAAACACCTTAAGGCAGCATTTGTTTTCGAGAACAGGACAGGATAAGACACTAAAAACAGGACATGACAAGACACTATGAACATAGATACAAATTTTTGTGTTCTTGTATTTTATTTGGTGATAAACTAGAACAAATTATGAAAATCCAATTTATTTTTATTTTTTTATTTAAAAAATTTGAGATGAAAAATATAATAATAAAAAATATAATTATGAAAAATTAACAAAAATAATGAAAGAAAAAATAAAAAATAAGTTGTGTCTCTTGTTAGTGTCTCTGTGTCCTTTCTGTCATGATGGATATAAAATACACTAATTCAATATCTTTGGATACATTATTTCTGTCCATATCTTTTCTGCCAAACACGATCATGTATTTCAATATTTTTATCTCAATATCCTGTCTCTCTAAACAAACACAGCCTAATTGTACACCTTTGTTAATCTTGTTATTGTTGAAGAGGGAGAAGGTATAAAATTTGCAAACCTTCCAGAAGTGGAAGTAGTCGTCGGAAGTGACAAAGAAGGAACAGAAAGGGTGGAGGAGTGGATCATAAACTTTGATTTTGTTTAAAATTTTCAATAGATTTATTCAACCAGTTATAAAGGATGCGAAAACCATTTCTTTAGGTAGATGAAGAATAATTTTCAATTGTTGAGAAACGCTAAATCCATCATCTAAATAATTAGGAACCGAAATGGACATTTATTCTTTTTAATATCAACTCGCTACACGCGACGAACTAATTCGAACCCATAAATTTGACAACTCTAGCGTTATGGTAGGGTCGAAAACTAGAAATTTCTTTTACCTTTTGTACCTTCAAACTATAATAATAGACAAAATAAATAAGAGGACAAAAAATATTAACCTCTTTGCCTCGTTAAACCACTATCCGAAGACCGAAACTACCCCGCCAATTGTATGTCATGACAACGTTTTTCGGCGAGAATAATAATACTTTTTCCCCAAACATTAATATCAAAAATATAATATTCTCTTTTGATTGGAAGTTGGAACCCATAAAAGAGTTCACCTTACAATGTTAGCTAATTAGCGGATAAAGTTTTATAATAACTTAATTAAGTGCCATCGAGCTTATATAATCTAAAAGCCTAGGTTTCTAGTAGGAGAGTTTGAGAACTTAAGCTAAGTTTGTTTTCGAAAATAGGATAGAACAAGACATTAAAAATATGATAGAATAAGATAATAAAATACTGATACAAAATTTTGTGTTCTTATATTTTACTTGATGATAAACTAGAATAAATTATAAAAATTTAATTTATTCTCATTTTTTTCATTCAAAAAAATTTGAGATAAAAATATAATTATAAAAAATTAACAAAGAATAATAAAAAAAATAAAAAATAAGTTGTATTCTTTGTTAGTGTTTCTGTGTCTTTTCTGTCAGAATAGATATAAAATATACTAATTCAGTATCTTTGTCAATGTCTCATCTGACAAATACGATTTTGTATCTCTGTATCCCTATCTCAATGTCCTATCTCTATAAACAAACACAACCTTAATGTTATTAAACATCAAATTAATTAAGTCCATGTAATTATTTACTCAATGTAATGAGACTCATCATAATCGTAGAATATAACTCTACTTATCGTTCCTTTAAACTTTTAAAATAAATAATTTTATAAAACTATAACTAAGAATATTTATTCTGTTTTGTTTTACTATTATTTTCATCCACTCACACAAACTTTAGAATATATATTAAAACAAAAATATTATTTATATACTAAAATTAATTATTATATATTTATATAAAAAAATATATTTATTATTTAAAAGATAACATTTGTGTTAGTATGATCATTACCTTTGAGTAGTGGTGGGGTATAATTTCAGTACGGATATTAGGAATATGTATGGATCTAAATGTCACTATATACATGCATGGTGGTCACCATTTGAAAAAAGATATAGGCTCTTTTAACTTATTTCCTTTGGAGGTTTGCAACAATTTATCTTTCTTCAAACATATATCTAAATATAAGCTAAGTTAATGTTGTTGTGCGTGTATATGTGTGTTTATTTGGATGTTATTAAATTGATAAAAAAAATTAATAAAAAAGTTTTTATTTTTTAGTGTATATAATAAATTTTTAATAATAAAAATAAAAATATAAAAAAAATCTTTTTAAAAAAATTATAATTTATATATATATTTTTTAAAAATATATTTTATATAATTAATAAATAACAAATTTTATAAAAATATCAAATATAAAATTATTTTTATTTTTATAAATTTTTTTAAAAAATTATTAATAAAATATTTTTTTAAAAATAAGTCCAAACAAATTTGAGAAGACCAAAAAACAACAACTACCACCGCTACTATTATATGACCAAACCAAAACTATGCACCAAAAATCAAAGTTAGAATGGTGGTTGAATAACGAAAATGGTAGAATGGCAGTTAAAGTTGTCCACATATCATATGATGCCACGTGGAAAATTTTAAACAGTTTCGGAGTGGGACCCCCTTTTTTCTTTCAGACTGGAAAAAAAAATATTAAAGCTGACAAATAGCTCGGTTTATGCTACAAAAATGTGTAAATATAGTTAAATATTGAAAACATAACGTTGTAGCAGATATAATTTTTGCATATATATGATATGATATATATGATGCATGAGAGGGAACCCTCAACATAAAAACACTCACGAAAGACACATTTCATGCACATTTCACAAGACATATATATAATCAAATACTTTTAAACAAATATTAGTATATTACTCAGTTAAATAATAAAATTTTATTTTTATATATATCTTTCCCAAAAAACCAGATGTTGTTATTTGGTGTCACTTTTTTATTTATATAAATATATTATTGAAGGAGTGTAGAGCATCGCTTTTTTTTTTCTCAACAAAAAGTTTTTAATTTGATACTGATAATTTTTTTATTAAAACTAGGTTGCGTTGTTTTTTTAGTTCTTAAAAAAAATATTATTTTAATTTTTAATATTTATGTCAAATTTTATTTGGTTTTTAATATTTTAAAATTTTATTTTTGTTTCAAAAAAATTTAAATAAATTTAATATTATTTTACCGTTAAGTTTAATAGTAATAGTTAACAAAATGAGTAATATAAATATTAATAACATTATTAATCAAGTCATATCATTTTTATATATTAAAAAAATACAACCAATATCTTTTTGTAATATTTTTTCTCAATTTTCTTTAATAAAAACTCCAAATCCAAATTAAACAATCAATCATTAATATTTTAAAATTAAAGAAAATTTTTTTATATTAATAATAGTTGGTAAATTAATTTTTCTTGCATACTGGAATCGAATGCTATTAACTATTCAATATATAAATTATTTGTATTAAAGTTAATAGTAGAACAACATAAATCCGCTTAAAACTTTTTTAAAAATAAAATAAAATATTTAAAAGTTTTTAAGACCAAAATAATACGTTTGAAATGTTAAAAATTAAATTAAGAATTGACCCAAATATTAAGAACTAAAATAATACTTTATTTAAAAAATTATAAATTAAATCAATTACCAAATTAACTTTTATATTACCAATAGAGAATTCTAACTTAAATTCGTATAAGATTCGGTTCTATTCCTTGGCGGTGGTACATAGTAATTTTATATGTCTTAATGATTCTTTCCTAGGCTCAGTACCAACTTGCAAAGTGTCGATTAAAGAGATGTTTATTAAAATTTAACGACTTAAGGGGACAGTCACACTAAAAAATATTAATTAGCTTATATGATAATATGACAAATCTTATAATTAATATTTTAGTGTTTGTCTCGGAGACTTGACTATATATATTAAGTAGTGTGGAAATTAAAGGGCCACATGCTTCTTCGCAATAAGTGCAAAATAATTTTTGGCATAAAAAAACTATTTTGTTTGCTCTAAGGAATTTAATTATTGACAAAATATTTTTTTTAAATAGACATTTTATCAACTAAAAATATTAATTTGACAAAATATATATATGGATTCTAAAAATCAAATTTTTATTTAAATTTTTGTAATTCTACTTAAAAAATGAGATATTTTCATTTTTAAACTTTGATGATTTTGTGTTAATTTTTTTTCTTGCGATTTGAATAACCAAAAATATAAAAAATTGAAAAAGGGTCTAGTTATCCAATTTTTTTTCTTACCCTTTTTATGTACCTTTTAAATGATTTTGTAAATATTTCCAAAAAAAAGGAATCAAGTGTGAATTATTTGCCATTATTTATAAAAAAGTTGTACATTTTATTAAACTACTAAGATAATCTTTAGACGATAACAAATGCTATTTTTTCATCAAAATAGTAATTTATTCGGTGTAAAATATGGTTGGGAATATAATAGTTTAGAGATTTTCAGATATTGATAGTTTGATACTTCCTCTAGTTTTCATTAACTATTTATTTTTAATATTTTTATACATAACTTTCCAGCCAGATAATAAATTTATATAATATTAAAAACAGTTGAGTCATATTTTTCATCAACGTGCTCTAATCAATCTCAATACAAAATATTATTTTTAATATAAAAATATATAAACTATCTTTTACCTTCTATCATATCAATATATCAAAATTAATTTTAATCTATATGTGAACAATTAAAGTTAAATGATTGATAAAAACGAGTGATGATTTACTCTCATGCATCTCATTTAATTTGATCATGAAATTGTTGTGTGTCCGACTATATATATAACGTAGGTATTCTGAGATAAATGGATTGGATTTGAAGAATAGGCCCAAATGTTAGAAGGTGATGGTCTCCGATTTACTTCACGTCTAGTAGCCACCATCCAAATTATGTACGTGAGAGAATGAGGGGATAGTATTTGTAAAGACATTTCGATGTCTAAGTTAGCAGAGGTAAATAGATTTCGAGTGTATTAAAATTTAGCTTTACCTGAGTGTGTCAGTATATTTATAAGTGATGATCCAATAAACACCGTTGGAGTAGTTTCACTTCTGAAGATGGATAACCGTTCTTTTATCTTAGAGTTGTTGAGATATCTTTCCTAGAAGTAGATGAGAGATTTTAGAAAGCAGTTACCTATTTGAATAAGTGTTATAAGTCAGATTATGTTGAACTAGGGGTGGCAAGCGGGGAAGCCCGCCCCGTCCCGCCTAGTGAGGCGATCCCAGAATCCCAACCCGCCCCGCTTAATGGCGGACTGGCGGGCCGACAGGTTAAGCCCGCCAAATATCCTTTTTTTTTCTTTTAACTATTAAAAGCATATATATAAAGGCATAAAAAAATTTCTTCTGTTTTTTACTTTTAACTATTATAATTTCTAAAAATATAAATAAATTATAAATTTTATATTCACAAATATTAAAATCTTTGTAATTATAAATATCTAATAAACATAATTATAAACCAAGTTTTCATCCAAAACATAATTATAAATATTGTCTCTAAAACAAAATAAACATAATTCAAAACACTCAATTTTCATCTTCATTCTCTTGTAAGTTGGGAGAAGTTGAGTTTTGGCAAAAAAAATTATAAAAATACCCCTTGCAAAAAAAATACTAAGCCTGGTGAGAAAGCCCGTCTTACCCTGCCAAAACCCGCGGTTTAAGCAGTGTGGATTAAGCGGACTTTTACTATTTAGCGGTCCCAATTTTCTAGCCCAACCCGCCTTTTTTGGCGGGTTACACGAGCCGATCCCGCAAGTTTAGGTCCGTTTGCCACCCTTATGTCGAACCCACCTCTTTAGGGAGGAGCTTATGTCGAACCCAACCTTTTTGAGAAGGTCGGATAGGTGGTAAAGACCAACTTTTGAATTTAGCCTTTTTTTTTTACTTACTTAGATATGAACTATAATATTAAATTAGGACATATATATATATGCGAATTTTTATTTTTTAATTAGAATTTAATTTTATACTATAATATAAAAAAATTATACAAACACATAATTATGTATTATGATATTATTAAAATAATCTAATTTTTAAGTTTGAGAGACCATGTTATGTCCCAGGTACACCACAATCATAACCCCTACAAGTCTATATTTGCATTAGATGGAACCGAAATTTTGTGGGAGTCTGTTGTTGGGTTTTTTAACCTTTTTTTTTTTCTATCCCAATATAATCAACATTGTATGACAATTTTTTTCCCCAAAAAATTTGATGATATACTCTAAAACTCGATTGTGATTTCTGAGTATCAAAGGCTGCTATGCCATAAGTATACTATAGGAAGGTTATCAGCTGTATTGGGAACACCGGTGACTTTTTTAAGAGGCTCCACAATAATAACCACGAGGACGTTGTTACAGTTTTCATCATTTTATTTTATTTTATGCATTATTGTTCTAATAGAGTTAGTTTACTAAAGCCTTAATTATTTTGTTGGTCATTATAGTTTCATAAAATTTTTAATTAAATTTTTATATATATATATTTTTAATTGAATTTTTACACCAAATTTTTTTTTCAATGAGGTCCCTCTTAATAATAATTGACTTAATTGTATAAGAATCCAACTAAAAAAAATTGGTGCAAAGACTGAAATAAAAAAAAATATATAAACTCAATTGAAAAAAATTTTTGTGCAATAACTCAATTAAAAAAAAAAGTATAAGAACCTAATGAAAAAGTTTATAAAACTATAAGGACTAATAGAATTATGTATTACTTTTATGAAAAAGTTTATTACTTTAATACAAAAATAAAAAAAATCAAACAAATAAAAATAATGATAAAAATTTAAATTTAATATTTTTATAAATATTTATACCTAAATAAAAAAAAATTGTAATGAACAACACCATCACTCGTAATAGATTTTGCCAAATATAGTTGAACTTTCCTTTTAAAGAAAAAAATCCTTCGTCCTATCATCTGCGAAGGGAAAAAACAGAATTTATCCATTCCATAATTCTATAACATAATAATGCTGTATATATATGATTGGGTTTATGATGTAACGATAAAAGTTCGCAGTTATCTCTTAAACTTTATAAAAAATTGATATTTAATAATTATTAAATAATTTAATAAATTTAATTAAATTATTATTTAATATTATTTTAATATAAATTTTATATAAAAATAATTATACGTGAGTATTTATTATTTATTATTCATTTTTTTTTGTCTTTTAACATATTGTGTTGTACAGTGTCGGTGCCGTCACATGTTACATATGCATGTACATAGTACATGTTGAATTATTACAAATTTATAATAATGAGTAAAGTATTGTTTTTGTCTCCAATATTTGGGATAAATTTTAAAGTTGTTCTTAACGTTTCAATCGTCTTATTTAAGGACTTAATGTTTCAAAATTGATTCAATGTTATCCTGCTGTTAGGGATCCGTTAACAGAATTAACGGCGGGACAAAATTGAGACGATTTTGAAACGTTAGGAACTTAAATAGGACAAAAATGTTAGAGACAAAAATGATACATAAAAATAAATTTTAGTTTTATTCTTCAATAATATCAATTTTTATTGTACATAATATTCAATTATTTTTTAATCACATATAATTAAGTAAATTACACTTAATCACATTACTTTCGTTCTAAATAAATTTAATTATTTATAATTTTACACTTAAAGTTATAAGTTAATATAAAAATATAAAAAAATTATTTAGAATGAAAGTAATGTGATTAAGTGTAATTTACTTAGATGTGATTAAAAAATAATTGAATATATGTATAGTAAAAAATTGATATTATTTAAAAATAAAATTAAAATTTATTTCTATGTTTCATTTTTGCCCCAATGTTTTCGTTCTATTTAAGTCTCTAACGTTTTAAAATCGTCTCAATTTTGTCTTGCCGTCAATTCTGTTAATGGATCCCTAACGGCAGGACAACATTGAATCAATTTTGAAACCTTAGGAACTTAAATAGTACGATTAAAACGTTAGAAACAACTTTCGGACTTATCTTAACTTTTTCTATATCAGCTTTTCTATTTTTCATCACCTTTTCCTTCATTAGAATTCCCTTGATCTTGATGTTGCTAATCCGACACATTTACAATTATGTCAAACTCATGATGATCTTCATCTTCGATTGTGTTTCCCTATTGTTCCAATAATTTGGGAATATATAATCATGTCATAGAAGAAATCTAGGATATGATAACTCGTAGAAAATGGAATGACTTGAAACTCATTGTCTTCTATGATCTTGAAAGGTGAAGCTAAGTGTATGTGATGATTGAACAAGTATGAGAGAAGAGCATCAAGGTAAGCCTTTCATCAGCAACATCTAGTAACACTACAACAGGAGCGGGGGATAACGACAAATTATTAGTGTTTGTTTTGATAGCCGCTATTATCTGTCAATTTAACGGCGATTCTCGTTGCGGTTTTGAGGAGAGCAGCGATATAACTTAATTTTGCAGCGATTTTAACAAAATCTACCGCTAACCTGACTCTTTTAATCAATCAAGGGTTCGGTCTCAACTTGCCCTCTGTTTCATTCTATTTTTCACTCTCTTTGTATTTGCTCATTCCTCGACTTCTCTCGCTGTCCCTGGTCATTATTTACTCTGACCTTCTTCCTGAACTTTTATCGGCGCTGCTTCTGCCGATGTCAAGCTCCTCTGTTTTGTCTCTTCCTCTGAATTTCTTGTCATCTCGTTTTACGCGTGCGTTCTTCGAATATGTTGTAGATGCATGAGCATTCTGCTTCTATCGTTGCTTCCAGTCTATGTCGCCACCAGCCTTTCAGCGTCGTCACCATCCATACTAGTTCTGCTCTTTCTTTCTTTTTTTGTTTGTTTGGGTATTCGTTTTCTTATTTTGTCTTCTTTTTTCTCTTAGGTCATTGATTTCATTTTTTTACAATGCTGGAACAATAAAATAAGGTGATTTTTTGAAATTTGTCTAATTATACTAGCTAATTGTGTTTGTTATAAATCTCATTTCTTTTCTAGACAAGATCTTTAAATAGTTTATAAGTACGAGATATTTTTCATTTTTTCAACTTATTTTTGAAGGAGTTAGACTCGTTCACTAACCTTAAATCATCCACACGCAATTGTTCATCATTGAAATCCAAGTGCTTGTGTTAGCTAGTATCTTCTAATCTTGTGCTCCAACTTTATCATTTGATCAACAATTTCTTCAAATTTGAGGCATTGAAAGTTTTTTGGAACCTCTTTGCAGCTGCATGGACAACCTTAACTTCTATATATCTTTGCATTTCATAGATCCCTGGACGCCAATAATGGTGAGGGTCAATTGCAACTTGTTCAGGAACATATGATTATGAATCTAGAAGCCATATATAGAATGCTTTGGAGCATTGAAGATTGATACTAGAATTCACCATCATAGATTTAAGAGACAAATTAAAGTGGATCTCAAAGAAGACATGTTTGATATTAGTTTTCATATTATTATATTGTAATAAAAATAAAAATAAAATCTTGGGTGCCATCAATATTGCAGTTAATATTTAATATAAAAGTTAAAACATCTCAAATTTTTAAAAAAGTATACTTGCAATTCAATTAAGAGAAATATTTAAAATTCAATTTTAACAAAGGCTCATTTCTAATGGGTTTTATACTGATTTTGTTTAATAATTTATTATAGACGAAATTCAAATCACAATACTTATTTAAACGGACTAGTGATTTAACCATTAGACCAATTCAAATTATTAATTAAATGGAATTTATATATGAGATAAGAAAAGGAAGCTTGTAATGAGCATAATTTTATTATTATTATTATTATTATTATTATTATTATTATTATTATTATTATTATTATTATTATTTAGCGCCGAAAATCAACTTTTGTACCACGATTTTTCACCCAACAAATAATTTTTTCATGCTTAATTTTGAATGTAATTGACATTTTACCGGCATAATTGGTAATAATATATACCATCTTTGAATTTGAACTCTTCTCCACTTAATTAGATTGTGATGAATATGTAATAATTAAATCATATAATAATATTCACATAAGTTTAATGTGTCATATATTGACCACTACACGAGACGCGTTACATTACGACAGTTTTTTCATAATTACTGGCGGTTTTGCAAAATCAAATACCGCGGTTAAAGAAAACGTTTTGGTTATTAACGCAGAAATAAGGTTTTGTGATGATTTTCAGCAATCGCTGATACAATCGTTGCTAAATTAATTTGCGACGTTCAATTAAAAAACCGTCGCTAAATATGGGTGTCACGATTTTGCACATATTTACCGACAGTTACGGACCGCGGCTATTTACATTAGGTTTTTTAAAGTTTGCCGCTATTTCACCAGCAAAGTTGATCATATAAGGGTGTTTCTAGAATATTGCATAGGTGTATGTGTGTCATCATAGATTGTGCGGTTGTGCCTATGTGAGTAGGCAAATCCGGATTCATATTATATATCTTATTTCAGGTATAAATGAAGTTTTGATTTTAAGATATTGATAACCAAACATCTTAATATTTAATATTAAACTTGTATTTTAAGGGTATATATGTTAACAACACTATAAAAAAGAAATAATTTATTAAAAATATAACTTCTTTGATATTTGTAATTAAATATATAAAAAACTTTAAAAATATATTAGTATATTTTAAAAATATATCTTTAAGACAACAGTTAGTTAATTTTTTAATATTAAACTAATAAGCAGCAGTCAAGAAAAAAAATATTAAACAAGATAATAAAGTCACTCACTCCTTACTTTTCCCTTATTTTTATTTTTGCTTCACCTCTCCAAACAAAGGCTTTAAGAGCATTATAATACAGAATGGACCTGTCCTACAATATATATATATAATTATCACAAGCACTTAACTGGTGTGTGCTGTACCCCATATGACACCTCATTATGCTTCTCATTAATAATAATAGAAAAAAAAATAAATAAGTTCTTGATCTTTTTGATATTCATACATTTAAATTTTTGAGAATTTAAAAATACATTTAAATTTTTGACATTTTTAAAATTTAGACATATTGATCTGTCATGTTCACTTGGGTTTGTCAGACTCAACGAAAAAATCAAACTTGACTCCTGTTGTATTGACCTGGTCAATATGAATACACACATGAGAGAATTTTTAAAATTGAACAAATTAGATTCAGTGATCGATATCTTGCTTTTTGTATAAATTTCTTTTATTTGTCTTATATTTTTTTTTTGAGTTAACCAAAAATCAAATTCAAAACGCTATTTTAAAAGTTTAAATTAATAAAAAAATATTAATAATTATATTTCTAGCCATATTATTTATTGTCAAATATAGTATAGTATACACTACTCTTAAATTAATTATTATAGGATCTTAAATTTATTTTTTTCTCTATTATATATATTATTGTACACTAAAATAATTGTCTCTCAATACTTTCTCATTAAGTATAGAGCAGGCATAAGTATACTTGTACGTATGTAATTCCATCATCTTATATTAAATATTCTTTATGATTAAATTTATTCGTAATGGATCGAAATGATATATCTCATAGTTAAGACACCCTTCTGCTGAGAATATATGCCTGACAACCTAAGGAATATTCATGTTTCATTCAAAGCCATCACATACAAATCCAAGAAACCAAACTATTAAAGTACTATATATATGTATCCTTCCCTCTAATCAAATTTATGATTTTGGGATGTAGGGATTTAATTTTAAGGATTTAAATAATAACGAGCATCTCAAAAAGTTAAAACTTATTAAATAAACTCAAATTTTAATTAATAAACCGAAATTAAAGAAAAGCTAACAATAAAAAACATTGATACATAATGAATTAAATCTCAAATGACATAATCTTTTCGTCTTCACTTAGATTCGGATTTGAATCTTATTCCTAACTTAAAACTTAGATGAACACATACAAATTAAAATTAAGAAGATCTATCACATTACATGAAATGTCATAACATAATATCAATCAAGTTATGTTATATATACTAATTAAACTAAATTATTCTCCTCCACTACTAGTATTAGAAGATGATTGTAGTGCTGATTCAAAAAAGCGACTACAAGTATAGACTGAGCAAAATGCTTGCAATGCCATCAAGAACAACATGAATATGGCAGCTAACAATGTCAAGAACTGCCATGAACCAAACACATAAACCTTCATGAATTTCTTAACCTTAACCTTGGTTGTTCCACTGTAAAACTTGTTAACATCTTCAATAACTTTGTCCAATTTTGGAACCTTGCTCAACCTCAAAGACTTGTTCATACCATTCCATATGTTAGCAACTTCCAAATCACTCTTCAAGTGGTTCAAAACAATCCCTCTTTCCCTTAGAATCTTTGCATCTTCCTCAGTGTCTATAATCCCATTCATCAATTCAGTGTAACGTGCTACAACCAATTGTCCTGAAGAACTTGAAGCTTCATATGCAACCAAGTTTCTCAAGAAAACTTCAGTGTTAACATCCAAAGAAATTATTGGAAGGTAGAGTGTGCATGTTTTTGCATCAAAATTAATACTTGATATGCATCCGTTGACAGGCGAGAATCGAACCCCCGAATTCAATAATTCTGACACTGAAGGAATAGTGATTTCCTCTATCAACGGAGGCTCTTCGCTTTTCGCACTCGACGAGCCTCCGTTTTTCTTTTTCTCATCTTCTTCGTCACCTTTCTCTCGAGCAAAGAACATTCGCTCGAGAGGCTCTTTAACAAGCTTAAGACCCGGAAAATTCGATATAATTTGCCATGGTAACTTAACAACAAGCTTAAGAGGTTTAGAAACTAATACCCTTTTGATTGATCTCACAGGCCCTTTATTCAATTTTGAAAGAATATTCCAAACTTCACTAAGAAATTTCTTGACATTCCCTTTCTCCTCTTCTTCTATTTTCTCATCATCATTCCCATCTCTCTCTCCATCTTGATGGTAATAATTTTCCTCTTCAATTATTTCTTGGTCTAATCTTGGAACAATCATGTCATACAAGTAATCTAGAATGTGAACACTCTTTGAGATTTCATTGTTTGGATAATAATGTTGCATGGTCTTGAAGGGTGAGAGCTCTTTGAATAGCCCTAGGAGGATCAAGCTAAGCATGTCATCAGCAGCTTCTAGTGATGAGAATTTGAACTCCAACATCTTTCTTAACACAAAGAATGGGATTTGGTTCTCTAACATCACAATGTCCCTCAAGATTGCATTATGTGCTGATTTCTTGCCGGCATAGTCTACCAAGTGCGACATGCTTGATGAAACTCCAGGAATCTGCTTCATTATTAAGATCAAAATTAAGAGAATCAGAGCAATCCTACGTGTTTAATAAATATTATTTTTTTATTAGTATTTAATCAACAATAATTTACACTTTTTCCACACAAAAAATATATAATTTGTATTTATATTTATCAAAATTTTACATACATAAATTAATACAATTTACACTCAATTTTTTTAGAATTTATATACATAAATTAATAAAATTTATTTATTAAAGATAATTTAGTATTTATTTAATGTTTATACTTGTCAAAAATACTAAACATTACTGGTTCTAAAATTTTCTCTAATTAAAATTAGTAAAAAAAAATTCAAAATAGAAAAAAACAATAAAAATATAATAAAAATTAAGAGTGTATTTAATTTATGTTTTTATTTTTAGTTTTTTTAATAAAAAATATAAAAATAAAAATACTAAATAAAAACACAAATCAATTATACTTTAAAAGAATAATTAAACCTGAAGAGAATATTTTTAAAAAGGGTTAAAAATAATATTATTTCGTAATTATTAGTTCAATTTTTTATATAAAGTAAAATCATATTTAGATAAATAAATTACAAAAATATTATATATACTTTAAAGAGTATTATTAAAAATGTATGTGGTCAAAAAATTGTCCCTAGTTTTGTAACTAAAATTAATTAGTTTCAAATTTAAAATGTTCAACAAATGTTAAATCATTGATTAAATTTAAAGCAATACCAATAACTTTATAAGAAGAAGAATACCATAACAAATCCTTAATTTATACTGTTTTCTCTAATAGGAAAACTAAATTAACTAATTTTTAGACTATTATTATTAGAGCTAATTATTTATAAAAAGTAAAAATTTACGTACAGTTGATATTTAAAAAATTATTAAATAATTAAAAAATTTTGACTAAATTATTATTTAACGATTTTTAATTATTAAACTTTATATAAAAATAACTATACATGAATTTCTAAGTTCGTGAAATTAATTAATATTACCTTTGTTCCTTCTTGTATGGCATAGATTTGAAGGAACTCAAGCAAGAATGAGGCATCAACAGCCATCATCCAAACCAAGGTTTCACCATTGAAATCCAAGTACTTGTGATAGCATCTTCTAATCTTGCGTTCCAACTTGAGAATTTGATCAACAAGCCCTTCAAATTTAAGACATTGAAGGTGTTGTTGGAACCTTTTTGCAGCTGCAACCTTGTACCTTTGCATTTCATACAGCTCTGGACGCCAATAATGATAAGGACCAATTGCAACTTGTTGAGGAACATATGAATCTGGATCACTTGCCATTAGAAGCTTTGGAACATTGAATATGTGTACTTCAAATTCATCACCTTCTTCTTCAAGTTCTTCTTCAAGGGTTTTTCGGATGTTAATCACCCATCTTTGTTCATCAAATGCTGAATTAGAATTATTATTATTATTATTATTATTATTATTGGACATGGTGTATCTCAAAGAAGAAGACATTATCGTAAGATGTTATTATTGTGGATGCTATGGAGTGAAGACTTAATTTGGAGAATGCTGCTTTTATTAGCACCTTAATGGAGTTTTTTTAATCATTAGCAATTAAATAATTGAGAATGCATTTCTCATGTGATAATTTAATTTACAAAGGAATGTATACTACTTTAATTTACCATTGACCAACCAAGTTGAAAACGTCATTCTTAATTTGAAGTGTGAACATGTATATATGAATGTCAAAAGTAATTTATATTGTGTAAAATGTAATATTATAATAAATTTTTTATTTAAACCATGCATGGCTGGGGCCATATTTAATCTATTAAATCTCAATTTTATTTGAATCAAGCTGATCCACAATAAAAAAATCTTTCATTGTCAATTTTATTTTTATTTACAAAATTTGAATGTAAGCTCCTATTAAATTAAAATAAGTATGTATAATAATATTTAAAAATTTAATTTTAGTTCACTGTCAGTATAAAATAATAAATAGGAAAAAAAATGACCCCGTTGTTTTCTCTCTCTCTTTTTCTAAAGAGAAAATTTTTTAATTTATTAAAAAAAAATATGCAAGTCTTTTTCGTAACCTAAAACGATGGACGAAAGATTTTTTATACCAATCTCTTTTTATCTTCGGTTTCGTTGATTTTCTTTAAATTCTTACCCTTCTTTACAAAAAGATAAGAAGAAGTATCGGTTTTCGAAGATATCTTTTTTTTATTCAGTTTTTGTTGTTTTTGACATACATATTTATTCATATAATGCTATATTAACAAAAAATAACTATTTTTTATATTAATTATTTGAATAATTATAAAAAAATGTGTAAAATATTTTACGATGATTAAAATTAAACTCATATTTTAATTTAAATTTTTTAAATACTAGTGAAAGGTAATACAATAATAAGAATGAATGAACAACTTGCATGATTTGTTGGAGACAGGAGTAGTAGTGAATTAATAAATGATATGTTTATTGGAAGAATGATAATATTTTGATCAAGCTTGCAAATTTTGTTCTTTTTCTTGTCTTATACACAGCTAGTACAGTAGTAGCTACATGAGCCCATGCACCCATATAATTAAAAAGAAAAATATATATAATTAATTGTTTCTCTAATTTGAAAGGGTTGGTAACTTCCAATTAGGTCTTATTTTTCCGTAACTCGGGTGGAAGTTTCATATGGTGGGAATTATTAAAAAACCAACTAAAATTACACATGGTGAAATGTCAACATGTGCCACCTTAAAGCTTGGGCTAGAAAAAACTGACTTTTCGGATAACAATGAATTATTGAGAGACAGTGATTGATAGTTTTTTAATATATACAAATTATTGTAAAGTTATCCACAAAAGCCAGTTCTGGATGAAATTGAAGACAAGGTACACATGATGTCACATTTTATACACCTACTACTGGAATAATCTCTCATATAATTTATATAGGCAATTTCGTTACATTACTAACAGTATTTCTGTTAATTTTTGTCAATTTTTATTTATAACTGTATTTAATAAAAATATTTTGTAAATATATTTAATAAAAATATTTTTTTTATAGTTATATTTATTAAAAATATCTTTATAAATATATTTTTTAAATATATCTTTTTATACATGTATTTAAAATATAATAATTAATTATTATTATTAACAATTTAATAAATTGAAAGATAATATATTAATATTTTATACTTTTTCTTATACAGGTGATTAATTAGTATCTAAATACTTGTTATTTTACTAATTAGACAACTAATGCAAAGGGCACCAAATCCACTTCAACTTCAAACCCTAATAATGATTTGGTTTGTAATTTGTCCTAATGTAATTAATTAATTAGTTAATTAATTAATTAGCCATTTTACTGTGAACCAATTATTGAGTTTAAGTTTCATATCATGTTTAAATTTTATCAATTATCTATATAAATATTGGTATATCTAAATATATGATGATATCATCAGTTAGAGTATTTAACCCTAATTAGTGGCCTACTATATTTCAAAAAATTAAAGTCTTACAAATTCAACCATCTAATTTAATTTGATATTAATGATGTTAACCCTAAACCCTAAATTGCTTTACACTCTCAATCTATCATTAAACTAATAGAAAATCTGACCAAAATTTCAACATAAATATATTTTGTTAGAGAATTTAGCCTAAGCCCATAATGGTAATTCAGTTAGATACATACCATAATTTTATTTTGCATCTTCCAATTAAATAATGAATAATGTGTTTCTCATGATGATAAAATTAATGTTTTAAGTGATGTTTCATGTGGTGGCCTGATTTTTAAGTAATGCACAAGTTATTAATCAACCAAACTTTTTCTTTGACAACCAAAATAACTTGTTAACTAACCCCAACTTGCTTATAAGTTAATAATAATACCATACTTCTTAATAATCATGACAAGGGGAGGCAAACACTTTCGGTTAGGTTTATTTTCAATAATACTATCCCTTGAACTTTTAATTTTAATTATTGAATAATTTTTTTAGAAAAAGTTTGTGGATAAGTCTTCTTTTCCACTAGAGGTGCTGGTTGTTTGTGAAGTGAAAACTATTTTTGTTTGAAATTATATGAAAAGAATATTTTATTTAATAATATAAGAAGAAAGATAGCCTACTATTTCATTCAAATTTTATATAATTTTCCAATTTAATTTTAAATGTGTATAAAATGAATTAAGAAATAATTAGAAAATATTGCTTTTATTCTTGTTCCAACTGCATCATTAGGTAGGCTGATGAGTTGGCAAAAAGCACATACAATAGAAACAGAAATTTGCAATTTAATTAAGTCACAGAAGAATAGATTTTAATTCCTTTTATTTTTCTTTTCCAAAAAAAAAAAGCAAGCGGTGGTAGAAGAATCAGGAAAGATGAATTCATCTTATTGTGATTCATAATATTCTTTTGGCGATGTAGCAGAAAGTGCTTCCGAACAAAATACAACTTTAAATGCAAAAGCTTATAGGAATGATCAAATCATTGTGGTATAAAGTATAACATTGCTATATTAATGGCGTAATTTATGTCTTACGGAAAAAAATATTTATAATCTTTTTTTTTTGACAGTTTTTTTCGTTTTAGCAAGTTAACGATTAATCTATTATAAATTAGAATTTTATTTAAAAGTTTGTCTTCGATTATTGAATTAATGGATGTATTTATTGATATTTATTTATGTAAATTAATGAGTTAACTATTAAATTAATTTAATTAGAATTTTATATGTTTTATATTTTTAATTACATAAATTTAATTAATTTATGTCTTATTAATATAAGTAAATATGTAATATGATAGATATGTTTTTAGAATTATATTATTTATTTTGTTTTAAAAAAATTGAAAAAATAAAAAATTAATATTTTCATGAATTATAAATAATATTTTAAATAAATTATATTTTAGAATATTTTGATAAAAAATTATATTATATAATAATATTTTTAATAAAATTAGTTAATTAGTAAATTTTGAATATAATAGTTTAATTATTTGTCAAATAATATAAAATATAAATTTTAATTATTTTATATTTTTATGTTTCAGTTTAAAATTTTATTTTAATATGATCTTTTAATATCATAAAAATTTCTTGCATAATAATTAATCTTATTAAATAAAGAATACTCATATTTTTGTATTCATATGTTTTATATTTAATTATTTAAGAATAAAAGATTTTGTTATTATTTAAAGTATTGTCATTTAAAATATTTATTTATGTACTAGGATATTCTGTATTTATTATAATCCATCAATGCTCTTCTTTCGTATTAGCTTTTGATTTTCATCTAACTAAATCTAATGGTGTATATATATATATATATATATATATATATATATATATATATATATATATATATATATATGTGGCGCATCCAATAAGCACATAATTGTTGTGCTCGTTTTAGACATACCCATATAAAATTAGGGGTGGCAACGGGGCGGGTAGGGGTAAATTTTTGCTCTACCCAACCCCGCCTCGCCGTACAACAACCCGCATAGAACCTGCCCCACTTCTACCCCCGGATAGTAAAACGTTAAGCCCTAACCTGCCCCTGCGGTCCCCTATAATTATTAGAATCCAATAAATAAAATAAAATTTTAAAACTTATATAACCATCATCACATACATTACATAAATTAAAGTAAAAATTTAAATATGATACAATAGTATTAATTATTTATTAATTATTTTACATATATCATACATATTATATATTAAAATTATATATATTATATATATATATATAGCGGGGCGAGTAAGAACAGTAATGACCTAAACCCGACCCTACCTCGCCCCTCCCAAGAACCCGTCCCGCTAAAGTGGGGCGGGTACGCGAGTTCGGATAGTATTGCCATTTCTATATAAAATAATGAGATATTTTCTAAAACCAACTACATTTCTTAATTAAGTTGAGTTGATCTAGTGGTTAGTTTACTAATCCGTTTAAGTAAGTGTTGAAAATTTGAATTCTGCATATAGAGTATCCGTTAGCCAACGATAAACTCATATCAGACTAAAAAATATTGGGTACATTTCTTTAAATGTAAAATAAATTTTAACTCGTCACTTGTACTTACGTTAGAAAAATGAAAGTATATTTTCCTATTAATTTGGAGAACGACTTAATCATAATAATGTTCGAAAATACAAAATATCTTTTAAGAAAGATTGTCTACCATTCCAAAAGGTAAATCTGATTAAGATCCTAAAAAGAAAAACAGTTGACTGAATTCGAATATAATTTATGTCACAATTTATCATATATACATAAATTCATTAAAGTTGATAAATCCATCAATAGTATAATGAAAGCTCTTGCCAAATATATCTTCGTGCTTCCGACGGATCATGGGAAGAGACTGGAATTTTTTGAAAAAAGACATCATGTGTGGTGTTAATTTTGCCCTAGCCATAAAATACTTTAATAGCATAAAGAGATTTTTCATAAAGGTTGATTGAACTTAAATATGAATTATGCCAGAGTTTATTACATATAGATAAACCGATCATTACAATCATAATTGAGAGTGGTTACAATCATAATTGTTTGAATAATAAAATGATAAAATTTAGAGTGTAAATTATCATTTTTATTTATAAAAGTTTAAAATATTGATAAATTTATTTACAAATAAATAAAATTATTATTTTTATTTATGAAAGATAAACTTTTGCTAACAAAATTATCTAAATCCTAAAAAGTTATTTAAAATTTTTAAAATACTCTCTAATATAATCTAACTCTAACTTCTCTTTTTATTTCATACAACTACTTCTCCGATCCAATCTCAAACTCCACTACCAGCACTCTCTTTCAAAAGCTTCAACAAACTTAGAACCCCACCTTCCTCAACAATGATTTTCTTGTTCCTATCATTATTATTCGCAAACAAAGCAAGTTTATTAGCGACTTTTATACTATTGTTTAATTGACCCATTTGAACACTAACAATGAAAGACTATACCCAAAACATAATGGATCGTTGTTGGCAATTAGAGGAAACGAGAGAACGATGCCGTCACTGCCACTTGTAGCAACAGCGAAACCGTTGGCGTCAAGGATAGAGAGGAGCCCGCGCATGCCACCGAAGGCTTCGAGGTAGGAGAGAACCTTGCAGAAGTTTGCGGCGAAAACACGGCAAAGGATGGAACGGTGTTTGCACTTGCGGATGAGGGAGAGAGTGCAGTCGAAGTTTTTGGAGACTTCGACAACGACGTGGCGGATGAGTCGCTTGTAGAGAGGGGGCGTCAAGGGAAAAAGCGGCGGAGGTGACAAAACAGACGAGAGGTGGTGTGAAGTAAAAAGATATTTGGGTAATGGTGAGGTTTGGGATTGATAGAGTGATGATGTAGAGTAAAAAGAAGTTGGTTATATTAGAAAGTATTTTGAAAATTTTAAATAATTTTTTAGGATTTGATTAGTTCTATTAGCAAAAGTCCATTTTTTATGTGTAGAAATAATAATTTTGTTTATTTATAGATAAATTTATCAATATTTTTAATTTTTATGAATAAAAATAATAGTTTATTTTTACTCAAACTTAAACCTAATAATCTTAGCTAAACAAAACAACTTAAATTTAAAATAATAACAAATTTATTATATATATATATAACAGATAGAAAAAATATAAATAATTATATTTCAAATGGTCTCTAATGCTAAAAGGTTTTTTTAAAGATCAATGAGGATTAATTTTTATAATTTTTTTCTTAAAAGCTTTTTTTTTTATAAACAATGGGGTAGAAAACGCCTAAGAAAAAAATAGGTTACATAATCACTATTTTAGGAAACATGATTTCAACGAAATTTACAAAGAAATTAAGAGAAATAATATTGGAAGCAAAGAAAAAAATTTGAGTCAACTTTTATTTCCACATGAGCAAAACTGATATTCAATGTCAAATCCAACTCCAAAAGAATGACCCAAAACTCAGCAAATATCACTACACAGGTGGCTAAGCACTATAGGTTGCTAAAATAAAATTTTCTTTTGTAATCCATGAAGATTAATCCACTTAAATAAATAAATGATTATATTTTTAAGACATATAATATTATTATTAGTTGATGAGAATATTTCAAATTTTCTTTATTCATATATAAACTATTTTTATAAAACATTAATAGGCTTCTGCTTATCTTAACACAATGTTAAGTTCAATGATTAAGTTGCAAAGTGATGACTTGAGTTATTAGAAAAATGTAGATTGCACGTATGTAAATAAGTTATGGATTCTGTTAACCAAATTTTTGAGGGCATAAAATTTGAAAATCCTTAAAGTTTTAAATTTTTCAGTAGATTGAACCTTTTTTTTTTCAAAACTTTATTATTTCTAACAATTGATATTTTTTAAAATGTTTAAAGAAAAGTACTTCTAATAGAAAATAGTTAGTAAAACTAATAAATTTAAATTGTTCTCTTTTGTCATTAGCTAATTATAATTAAGGCTAAGAACTACTTCTTTTTAAAAATTAGCTTCAAGAGAATGTTTGTCTTGCAATTAAAGATAGATTAGAACATTGTTGTCTAGATCGGTGCCTACAATTTTTTTTTTTTTGGGTGGGGGGAGTAGGGGTTTGGGTTTGGTTTCTTACAAATAATTCATTAATAAATAATAAATATATTTAAAATTCAAATCAGTTATGAAGATATATAAGAAGAGTTGAGGAAAGTCTAATAAGTCATCACAAGTTTATAATTATTATATGTAAATTATTTATATACTTTATCTACAATTTAAACTTTTTGAATAATAATTTTATAGAGTAAAGTATCGTTTTTGTCCCCAACGTTTGGGGATAAGTTTCAAAGTTGTCCTTAACGTTTTAATCATCCTATTTAAGTATCTAACGTTTTAAAACTGACTTAATGTTGTCCTGCCGTTAGGAATCTGTCAATAGAATTGATAGCGGGACAAAATTAAGACGATTTTAAAACGTTAAAAACTTAAATAGGACGAAAATGTTAGGAACAAAAAATTACATAAAATAGATTTTAATATAAAATTAGTTATTATTTATATAAAATATATATTAAATTATGAAGTATATAAAAAATATATGTGAAATAGTACATATACATTTATACTTATATATATGATTGATTTAGTAGATAATTTTTTATATAAATATATAATATTTTTTATTATACCAACCATTACCAAATTGCTAGAGAGATTGGAATAATAGTATAATACCAAGAAGTGCGTGGGCCTGGCTATTTCAATTAATCTATTTAATTTTGAGTGTGTTATAAGCAACAGAACTTTCCAGGTTGTAAAGATAACATTATTATATACATACTGAATCCAAAATATTTTTGGATTTATATCAAATTTTTGAGTGTCGTATGCATATGACCATTGAGCAATTAAAAATTAAAATGATATATAATCACATAGAAATTGAAAAAAAGACAACTTTCCTTATTAGAATGTTAAAGTATATTATTAGACGTAATTCGTTAACCTGATATACTATTACTAAATAAATAAATACTGTCACTGATGAGCCAACACTATATTATTATGCATAGTATATATATAATATAACTAATTAAGGTTTAGGTATTATGTCACTCTTTATAATTTTATTAAATTTTTAATTAGAGTTTTATATTTTTTTAATTGAATTTTTTATTATATTAAATTTTATAATTAAATTTTTATTATAATAAAAATATTAAAATTAATAAAATATTCTGTTAAATTATATACAATATTCAGTTAAGTATTAAATATATTTATTTTATTTAATAGAATATTCAATCAATTTTAATATTTTTATTATGACAGAAACTTAATTATAAAATTTAATATAATATAAGAATTTAATAAATATATATATAAATTTAATTAAAAATTCAATGATTATAAATACCGACAAAATAATTAAACGTATAACTAAGTGTTTGTATAGAAAAAGGAAATTAATAAACACTAACATATATAGACATAGTGATCAAATTCTTTCTCTTGGTGAAAGACAATTTGAAGTATATTATATATAGCCAAGAAAGAAAAACATACTCTCTATCTTCCTCTTTTATGTTTAATGCACTTTCTCTACTGAATTATTATTTTTAAATATCTAGAAATTTTTGTTTTTAATTTATTTTTACTTGGAAATAAATATCTAAAAAATTTTTAAATTTATTTACTGAAAACAAATTTTTTACTTTTAACACTAACTTTTCCTAAAGGCCTAATAAATAATGCACAAATTTTTACTTTTAATTGAATGGTCTAAAACTTACACGTACTTTGATTATATATATATATATATATATATATATATATATATATATATATATATATTATTTAACTAATAATAAATTTATTTTAAATAATATAATTATTTAAAAATAAATTCAATTAGATAACAATATAATCTAATTTAGGTTAAAAAAAGAATTTTTTTTATATTTATTAAATATATGTGTAATACATTGTTATTAGAAGATTAGGTTTTTTTTATATAGTGTTTTTTTTATTGATATTATTTAAATCGAAGGATACAATTTGTTTAAAGAAAAAAATAAACTACAAATCGAAGAATTACAAATTTGTATTTTTTATTTTTTTATTTTTAAAAATAAAAATCGGACGGTCCGATTTTAACATTAAAAAATTTTTTATTTTCGAAAACACAAATCAAACCATCCGATTAGTTTTATTTTTTTTTCTAAAATCAAAATGGACTTTCCGATTAGGCTTTTTATTTTTTTATTTTTTCTAAAATCAAAACAGACCCTCCAAATTCTATTAAAATACCCCTGACACTACATGCAGGGAAAGCACCACTCTTTTCTATAATGTTGTATCACCCCACCCTCTCCTTCATATCAAAAATAAAAAGCGAGGAAGCGTTGATTGTGTAGTTAATTATTGTAAGAGTAAAGTATTGTTTTTGTTCTCAACATTTGGGAAAGTTCTAAGTGAACTTTGGGAGATCCTTTCAAAATTAAAGGTAATTAAAAAGGTACTAAGACTACTAACATCTGAAAATATACCCTCTCCAGTTTTTTTAATATTTTAGAAAATGAAGTGTGATCTCTTACTTTTAATTTTATAAGTGAGAACAAAATTAAATATAAAAAAAATTAATAAAGAGTTAAATTTAATACAAGACACCATCCAATTTTTTTTTTACTAAAGAGGATCCACTCTCCTAACAACTAAATCCTTTAAATTCATGGTTAATTAGCCTTGGAAACGAGGCGTATATAATTAAAACAAATTAATGTGGAATTGGATTTTGTAAAGAGGTTGAAGGTGAATGTGAAGACGCTAGAGTGTCTTCCCATCAGTTTTGGGACCGTGATTGAAGGATATTTATAAGAGTCAAAATTTTATAGGAGTCAGAATTTAGAAATATGAATTTAATAGAATATTTATATTAAAATTTTAATTTTAATATACTGTTACGTATATTTAATCACATAATATTATATTAATAAAAATAATTATCTTTTATATTAATTATGTAAATAATCATTAAAAAACAATTATAATTATATAAATATATAAAATATTTTATATTATTTAGTATATTTAAGTTAAACTCTCATATTAAATTTTTATTTGTAGATAATGAATATTTTTTTCCTTATTATTATTTAAAAAGTTAACCCATTTGTGTGTATATCTTTATGTTAGCAGGTAGATTAACTTGTATAGTTTATGGACTGATCTTTTTTTATATAGACAGGTTTTTATTAGGTCTATTTTTGAATAGATTAGCTTATCTCTTGAACCAAAATTTTAATTATTTGGACTATAGTATGAACACCAATTTTGTAGAAATGAAATTCCTAAATAAAATACCTCTTCAATAATATTATTTTTCTCTCGGAAAGATAATAATAAAATTCATTACCAATAACATTCTTTTAGACTGTGTTTATTTATAGGAATAGAATATTGAAATAAAGATATAAAAATACAAAATCGTATTTAATTGATGAGATTTGAATAGATATATTATATTTAAAGATATTGAATTAATATATTTTGTGTTTATTCTGACAGAAAAGACACAGAGACATTAACAAAAAATATAATTTATTTTTTATTTTTTTATTATTCTTATTAATTTTTTATAATTATATTTTTATTATTATATTTTTTTTTCAATTTTTTTGAATAAAAACAATACAAATAAATTATATTTTTATAATTTATTTTATTTTATTATCAAATAAAATATAAAAATACTAAATTTTGTGTCTCTATTTTTTATATTTTGTTCTCAATATCTTATTTTATCCTATTCTCAAAAATAAATTCGGTTCTTATGAACAAGCCACCTTTGTTAATCGAATTTCAGTGAATAACTATTGAATTCGGCGGCTTTGATTCTCAATTTCTCACCCATCAATGGATCCATATCAAGAATCAATCAATTTTGGAACAAAAGCATGCACTTTGCTCATACAAAAAATATTCTTGATGTTAATGCCAAATTTTTCTTGAAAAATTAGGTTGAATATGAAGCTTCAGGATCACCAGGACCATTAGTTCGTTATAGCACGTTACACTAAATTGATAAATGGGATTATTTATTTTTTGGTTTGCATCAGGTCAAAAATCCAATAATTAATCTTTTAGGCACTATATAAAATAGACGATTTTCTTAAGTAAGTAAATTCTATTTTCATTTTCTAATAAATATTAAATTTGAAAGAAATGATTAAGAAACATACTCTTATTCATCTGTGTCAATTTATATTAGTGATAAATAAAATGATAGACAAAAGAAGATACAAAGATTCTAAGAAAAAAAAGGGGATTGATGTGAATTATTTTAAAGAGTGATTTAGAACCATATTGGCTGATGATTAATAACAATTAAGAAAATATATACATCTTAATCATAAACTAATCGAGATTTTATTATTTGTTGTTGTTTGTTAAATAATTTAATGCATGTATGCCGGTGTGTGCGCTCTTATTTTGTTATATATGTGATTATTTATTGAGCAATGTTGTATTTATTATTTTTTTTAATTAAATTTAACTAAATTAATTTAATATGAATAAAAATTATTTTTGTCATTTTATTTATTTACTTAAATTTTATTGTTTAATTTAATTAGATTTAATTTACGTAAAACATATACGTGTATCATTTTTCATATTTATTTGAGTTTGGATGATTATTATAACTTTAAGTCAAGTTATCAAAATAAATCGTTTGCTATTTAATTTTATTATAATACAACATTTAAAGATTGTATACGCAAATACAACTTTTACATTATTATGAAAGTTGCAACAAAAACAGCGAATTTGATATACATATAAACTGTAGCAGTTTACATTCAAATACAATAAAAAAGAAACCACGGTACCCTTCCAGCGATTTCTTCGCGAACATAAAAAAGGCGTAAAACGCAATAAAGATATAATTGTTTATGCTTGAGTATAAATACACAACAGTTGGGAAGAAGTTAGAGAGAGAAGTTAAACGTTTTAGAGAGAAAAAAATTGTGAATTGAGAGGAAAAGTTTCTTAAGATTTAGAAAGAATTTGGGCATTTGAAATTATTAAAGATTTAGGTACAACATATTTATACTCAAGTATAAATTGTTATACTCTTATCGCAGTTTATGCTTTTTGATGTTTGTGAAGAAATTCTTACAAGATGTCACGATTTTTTTCTCATTGTGTTTGAACGTAAACTGTTATATCCTTCTAGTGATTTATGTGTATACCAAATCCTTTTTATTGTGTTTGAACGTAAATTGTTATATCCCTCTAATAAATTACTTGTATACCAAATGTGATTATTCCTATCACAATTTCTATAATAATGTAAAAATTATATTTGCATATACTGTTTAGAATAAGTAGTATGACCACAATCCAATCAATCACGTGTCAAATAATTTGTTATTGTTATTATATTAAAATATTAATATAATAAGGTCCTTGATTAAATTTAGAGATTTATCATTGTGATAGTGATCATAATATTGAGAAATAAATCTTTTATAATTTAATCTAAATTGTTCTTGGTCATAGGATTATTAAAAAAGGGCATTAATAATCCGGAAAGACCAATATATATATAATGGTTTTCATTGGATGAAGATTAATAGATCTCATTTATTAAATTATATATATAGATGGTGCATATAGAGATATGACCATTGAACTGACTCACTTTGAGAATTCCTAATGGTTATAATTACCGGATATTTGTCAATAGGATATTCTCAAGATGAACATAGTAATAGAGTTTCCTTTGACCTACGACTGTCATAGTAATTAACAATGTATTTATTATACTTTGATTCCGGACACCTAATACCCTAGGGTGCTAGTTGAATGGATATTGGGTATGATTCAAATACTTGTAGAATTAATGATTAGTCAATAAGGAATCCGTCAACTCTCGGTAAAGAGTTTGAGCTCTATGATTATAATGACTGAGATGAATAAAACATTGGCCAAAGGGGTTGAATGAATGAAGAAATGAGTTTCTTAGGTCATTCATAGTTCATTATAATAATGGTAACAAGTTAGACTTTGACAATTAAACCATATTCTAAGGGTTAACCAAGAGTTGGAAAGATGGAAGGAATTATACTTTGTTCTTTTAAGGTTCTTAGTAAAAATATATTACTTCATACTATCGGGTCGTTGAGGAGTGTTGCTAGACGCCAACCTTGATTAGTAAATTTAGTATGACTAATTTACTACCCGCTTAGTATTGAACCTATGGGGTCACACACTAACGAGTGTTCTAACATTTGCTATAGAATTATTTAATTATTATTTTGATTTGATCAAATAAATAATTATATTAATTCAAATGGAATATTATTATATTCTTTACTAGTACCAAGAATATAATAATTGTATGATAATTGAGAATATTAAATGAGATTTGAGAATAATTAGTTATTCTATTTCTAAATTTAGATGTGATCCTAACTGATTCTGTTTTCAAATTGAGTTATGATATGATTCATAAATTTGAAGGATTCAGATTTAGAATTTCAAGATATGATTTAAATTTTAATTGAGATTCAAATTTAAAATCAATAACAAGTCTCATACATATATATGTACGTCAAGAGTACATGAAAGAAACGAGAATAAAGAGATAATAACAAGGGTTTTATTCCTTTACCTCTACACACATAAACGTATGTGAGCCTAATTCTTGGAGAAGAATTTTATGGCATGCAAAGAGTTGCAAGAGGTTTCCCAATTTAGATCAGATGTCCATTGGTCAAGGAGTTGACAGCAAAGATTGGTCTCGGTGTGGATACGCATAGCGCCTTCGTACCATCGAAGGAGAAAAAGATTTTTACTAGCATACTCAGGTATTTAGATTTGATCTATATATTATTATTGGAATAAAGTTTAAACATAAAAATAGATCTTTAAGATTACCTTCTTTTCTTCCGCTGCGTGTTATGAACACATGGTAATCCTTCCTATACAATTTTTAAAAATTGTAATCTAATAAAATTAAATGGCAAATAATTTATTTTAATAACTCGATAACTTTATAAGATTAAGTTCATATATCTGTTTATAAAATCTTTTGGTTTGGAACGACCCACGAATTATTCATAGACTTTACCTTAATATATCCAAATAAAAAATAATGAGTTAGTTTAAAAATAATATTTATGTATTAAAATTAATTATTAAAAATTAATAATTATATAGTTTATGATTCAAAGATGATTTTTTAAATGTTTATTGATTGAACTAAAAAATTTTTTTGTAAGAATATTACACAAATTTTCACTCTGTGTATATAAAATTTTTTTCTTCATAAATCGTGGCAAGTAACAAAAATTTATACATACGAATATTTTTTTATAAACAGTGCCTAGTTACAATGGTTTATGTTAAAAAAACTTTTCTTTATAAACCGCTGTAAGTTACAATAGTTTATGATCAAACAACTCTCTTCATAAATCGTGGTAACTTGCCACGGTTTATGTGTAATCCTCTAAAATGTGGTATGTTAACATGGATTACATAAAACAATAATAGGACACGCAAGTAAAGGAATCTCAATTGTTGTATTTGAGTAAGAGTAAAGTATCGTTTTTGTCCCCAACGTTTGGAGTAAATCCTATTTGTGTTCCTAACGTTTAAATCGTTTTATTTGTATCCCTAACGTTTGTAAAAGTGATTCAATGTTATACTGCCGTCAATTACACATCATGAACGCTTTAGTTTGAGTTTTAAAAATCTCTTCTTGAAGTTAGAATACAAATGTTTGGGATAGAATCGATAATCTACTCCGAAAAAATAGCTCATCAAAAGTTGAAATTAATTCCTACAATATTTACATAATTCACTTTTCTAGGGATATAATTGAATCTAAACACAAATAACAGGTATAATATTAAAATCGAACACATCCAAGTGACATCTAATTGAGAATGAATACATCCAAGTGAGAATAATTGAAAAATATAATCTGATTTGTTAATATAATTAATAATAGGATAACATTGAATCACTTTTATAAACGTTAGAGATATAAATAGGATGAGTTAAACGTTAGGGATACAAATAAAATTTACCCCAAACGTTAGGAACAAAAACAATACTTTACTCTTTGAGTAAAGATTTCTTCCATCTATTTTATTTAGGTAAATTGTCCTATATTATTGATAAACAAATTAAAAAAAAAAGTTTAAATAGGCAAACAATATAAAAATTAAACCCACTACTGACCCAATATTCATATACATTGTATTTTTTATAATTTATATTTTTATTTTAATTGATTAATGTATTTTTTGTCAAAATAACGTACACAGTTATAGTACCTATTAAATTTCTCTGGTAATTTTTATTTTATTTTATCGAAAATATTTAATAACAAAAAAATATTAACTAAAAATATTAAATAAAATAAGTTTAATTTTAGCGTTTTTTTTTGTTTTTCGACTTATTTTATTAACATTACCCTAGATTGTGAATCATAAATTATAGATGTAGATTAGATTTTTCAAAAGCTATCAATAGAGTATAAGGATCCACTTATAGAAAACAGATTTGACCAATTAATTGAAAAGAAAATAAATTAATGTATTATTGTTGATACCATTTTTACTTGATTATCGTTTCCTTATATGCTCCATAAATTAATAATTCATTTCTGGAAATAAATGTTTGAATACCCACTAGAATATTTATTCTTATTTTATTTGCATATCTAACGCATAAGATTTTAAATAATCCAAATGAAGCCAAATATGGTATCCATGTAAAGACATGCATGAACCTCGTTACTATCCACGCGTGTGTATAAAAGGAAAGATACATTTGTTATCTTTGTGTATATCTTTTTATTTTTATATATTTATTTAGCATGTGTGTATAAAAGGAAAGATATATTTGTTATCTTTCTGTATACGGTATACCTTTTCATATATTTATTTATAAATTTAATTTTAATATATTAATAATATAAAATATTTTATATAATCGTATAATTATATCTATTTTTTATAATTATTTATATCATTAATATAAAAATAGTTATTTTTATTAATATAATATTGTGTAATTAATTAGATACATTTATAAAATTATTCTGTTCTAATCGTACATCAATAATATAAAATATTTTATATTATGACATAATTATATTTATTTTTTAGATGATTATTTAAATAGTTAATTTAAAAAATAGTTCTTTTGTTAAAGATATGAAAATTTAAATAAATTTTTTAAATAAATATAAAAAAATTATGTCATTTGAATTATAACTCATTAACTAATTTAAAAGATAATTAACTCTACGTAATTTCGATACGCATCAAATTAAATTCTTTTAATTTTTTTCCTTTTCTAAATTCCAAATTTTTAAAAACACGGAACTGTAGTTTGCTATAAAAACCGAGAGCGCTTCGAATTCAACATCGCTAAACAAATAACAGAAACTCCGAATTCAGAGGTCGAAACGCTTCTCCGACTGCCGCCCACGGCCTCCGGTAGACTCTGTTCTCCGCCGTGGCCTCCTCCTTAATCGCCGCTCTCAATTCTCATTCATGGTATGTCTCTTATCTACTTTTTCCTTTTTCCTCTCTCTCTCTCTCCGTGGGATTGTTTTTCTTTCATTAATTGTTTCTTCACGTTGGATTGATTTGAATCCTGAATGAGTGAGTTTTCTTTGTGGTTTTTAATAATTTGATTGATGGAAGCGATGGATACAGCAGCTGACTTGTGAATTCTGTAAGTATAGAATCTTTTCAATGCTGATTTTATTTTAATGGAAAAAAAAAATTCTGTAGCTGTTGAAATTGATTATGGTGAATGATAGGTTAAGACCTAGAGTGATTATACCATACCAGGTTTTCTGGCATTGTTTGAGGAAGGGTTTCAGGCATTGTTTGAGGAAAAGTAGTCAAACCTGCTTGTTCTTTGTTATGACTTATTTCCCATTATACCCATCATTTTGAAATTTTGTATACTGAGTTATTAATGCATTAAGTGTTGGATGAGCATCAAGTTTGTTGTGGCATGTCATTTGTTGGACTCACTCATATTTCTACTCCTATACGCAATTTGTGTAATTGAATTTCAGAAATAACTAAACTACTTCTTCACTGTACTGATGATAGTTTCTTTGCACTTTTTTCCTTCATAACCCGATTTATTTATGTTCATTTGTTGGTGTTTCAGTCAATTTAAACTTTGATGGATGCAAACAATTGGAGACCTAATCAAGGCAATGAACCAACGATGGATGCAATTGATTGGAGATCTCAACTTTCGACTGAATCACGCCAAAGGATTGTCAACAAAATGTAATCATCAGTCTCAAATATTTATATCTAGATGTTATTTGTGAAGTCTGTGAAGTCTCTTAATTCTCTTTATCCATGTGAATGTTGTCGATGCTGCTATGTTCTTAGTTTTATTTGATGTTCCTAATATCTATTTTGCTTGGTTATCTTATTAATTCCCCCCCCCCCCCTCTCTCTCTCTCTTCCCCCCCTCCATTTGTAGAATGGAAACGTTAAAAAAACATCTTCCTGTCCCTGGTGGTCCATTAGTTGAAGTTCAGAACATTGCTCAAAGGTTCGAAGAGAAAATTTATACTGCAGCAACAAGCCAGGTACAATCATTACTATGCAAACATATATGACATGAAAGTTTTTATTACAGCTCAATCTTAGGACCTAGATGCTATCTTTTGCATTTTTATTTGTAAGGGTACCTTGTAAGTTCTTCTGAAAGTTGTAAGATTGCAATCATTTTGATAATCACGTATTTGTATTGTTGAATTCTTATATAATGTTTAAATACATTAGTTGAAAGTTGGTTTTAAGATATTATGGCTGGTTCAAAATTTGTATTATCTTTTGTGGTGTCATTAATTATATATGCATGAGAGGTTGAAGTGGTTGCATGTTTTGTTCTTGTTTGTATGAATTTAGTATCATGCTCTTTTTGCTTTCAACTCGATACTCTACTTGTCGGGAAAAAATAGCATATCAAAAAAAGTTTACGTTAAATTTCTAAATGGGGTATGATTGTTTATATTACTTGTTACCTAAATATATAACAAATCTGAAATAATTAGTCTCTGCTCATGCTGAAAATCTTAATAATAGTAGCTTATGATTACAAGTTGTTGTTTTAAAAGCTTGCCAAGAATCTGCCTTATCTTCTTTCTTTGTACTCTTCTTTCTTGTAATGAATAAATTACTTTTTCTATAAAAATTGATAGTTTAATGGCAAGACTATTCTCACTTTTCAGACAGATTATCTACGGAAAATATCTACGAAGATGCTCACAATTGAGACTAAATCCCAAAACACAATTGCTGCTAACAATATGCCATCAAATCAAGCTGGTCCTAGCAATAGCCCTTCAGATCAAGGTTAGTAATATAATAGCCATGGTTTGATGATAGTATTTTTATGAGGTGCTACTGTGTATCTATCAGATTTATTAATAAATATTGGCATCCTATTAGTTTGGTAACTAATTAACTATTCCATAATTCCAATATCTGAGTTCTTGTTTGTCAGCTTAGGCTGTTAGGACTTTAGAATATATCCACGCATTGTTAAAATATTAATACTCAGTTATTCACATAATATTGTGATCTACAGTTCCTTTTTTCCCTCCTTCGCATTGATGCAAACACTTTTCTTTAACAGGACTAGTTATGCAGCAACATTCTATTAATTTGCCCAATCAGCCGCAGCAGCGACAACAGATTCTATCTCAAAACATTCAAAGCAGCAATGTTTCATCTCAAACTAACCTTCCACCTGTATCTAGTTTGGCCCAGACGAGCAGCCAAAATATTGGCCAGAATTCCAACATACAGAATATGACTGGGCAGAATACAGTGGGAAGCACAATTGGCCAGAATTCCAATGTTCTGGATATGTTTTCTGGATCTCAGAGACAGATGACAGGAAGGCAGCAGGTTGTTCCTCAACAACAACAGCAACAGCCACAGAATGCGCAGCAGTATCTTTATCAGCAGCAGTTCATGAAGCCGAAGTTTCAGCTGCAATCTCAGATGCATCCGCAACAGCAGCAAAACCTACTGCAACCAAATCAGATTCAACCTTCCTTGATGCAATCATCTCCTCTGTCTAGCCTTCCCCAGAATCAACAATCACATAATGTTCAGCAGTCATCTCAGTCCATGATTCAGCAAACTTCCCAAGTTATGAGGCATCAACAACAACAGAATTCTATTATTCATCAACAGCAAACACCTTTGACTCAACCGCTAATGATGCCTTTGCAGCAGCAACAGCAGCTGCATCAACTTATGGGATCACAATCAAATGTAACAAACATGCAACATCCTCAGATGCTTGGGCCACAGAACAATGTTGGTGATATACAGCAACAACAGAGGTTGCTTTCACAACAGAACAATCTTACAAATTTGCAACAGCTGCAACAACAGCAACCGTTATTGAATCAGCAAAGTAACCTAGCAAATATGAATCAGCAGCAACTAGGAAATACTGTCCCTGGGTTACGGCAGCAACGGTTGATTGGACCTGAATCTGGCAACCCAGGCATGCAAACCAGGCAACACTCTGCACACATGCTGCAACAAACAAAGGTTCCATTGCAGCAGCATTCACAACAAAATGGACTGTTGCCATCTCAAGCTCAGCAACCAAGGCCACAGGCAGCACAGCAGCAATTGATGCCTCAGATTAACTCTCAGCCATCACAGTCTCATCTGCAGTTGGGTTCACAGCAGCAGCCAGATCCCTTGCAGCGAGATATGCAACAAGGACTTCAACCATCAGGGTCCCTAATTGAACAGCAAAATGTTCTTGATCACCAGAAACAGATTTATCAATCTCAGAGAGCTTTTCCAGAAACATCAAGTATGTGCTGTGCTGTACCTGCATCTATGCATTTCTTTATTTGTTTTTCGAAAAAAGGAAGAAGACAAATATCATGTACTTCTCTGCACTTCCTGAGCTTTGTATTCTCTGGATTGTAGGTTCTCTGGATTCTCCGGTGCAGACTGTTCAGCCAAGTGGGGGTGATTGGCAAGAAGAAGTGTACCAAAAGGTACTACGTCATTTTTTGTGTCATGTACATTTTCTTAATGAAGTTTGCTTTTTCAACTAAATTAGTTTCGCAATCCATAAGGGTAAATAAACAAGCAAAGTTATTTACAGCTGTTTTCACAAGAATCTTACTTTGTAGTAAGAGCATGAATGCTTCATTACTCTTATAAGAAAAGTCACGACATTTTTTTACACTCGTATATATGAAATCTTTTTATCCGTTCTGTGAAATCTTTAAAGGAATATCCCTATGTTAGATTTGAATAGATTCGCAGCAGCACAGCAACTGTGGAAACTGCTGATGTTTGACAACAAAAAATTTCAGTTTTCTGTCTTGACTGAATTTCTTTCAGCTAGCCTTTTATTATCCTCTATTAGTTGCTGCCTATAAGAAAGTCCCTTTTTAAGATTCATTTCAGTGCTATATTGAATTAATGATATTGCTTCCTGTTATTCTCAAGGCTAAATTTTTATTTGATTCTGCTCATTACTTCATATAGATCAAAACCATGAAAGAGAGCTACTTGCCAGAGCTGCGTGAAATATATCAGAGGGTTGTTGTTAAATATCAGCAGGTACGTTTTTACAACTTCTTTTTAACTTGCCAATTTTCACTGATGCTAATTGCTGTTAAGCAGCCTTTTCCATTGCATCTAATTGGAGAAAACAGTGGAACCATGCTAAGCAGTAAATAATATCTAGCCTTAACCCCATTCTGAAAGAGAGCACTTTATTGCTTGTTTGTTTGATGATAATATATGGGTGATTCTAGCATTTAATATCTTGGAAACCAAAATGCATTCAATATTTTATTTTTTACATAAATGGAGAATATTAAACAATGTAAATGTAGGTTGTTAAAATATTTACCAAACATTGAAATGGTTTCGTTCATTAAAAAATATTGTAAATGGAGGGTGTTAATGCTTCTTAAATCATAAGCTTTGACCTGAGCACTCATGAGTAGATCCCATGTTTATTAATAAATGTGCTTGTGTTTATTGACTCCTGTATTTGCTCTTATGTATCAGCATGAATCTCTTCACCAACAAGCAAGGCCAGAACAAGCTGATAAGTTTGGGCAATTCAAAGTTAGCTTGAACAGGATGATGGATTTCCTACAGATACCCAAGAACAAAATTCAACCTGCTCTCAAGGAAAAAGTGGGAGCATATGAGAAGATGATCATAGGTTTCATACATAATTATAGGCCTAGGAAAGGTATGTCGTCAACACAACTTGGGCAGCTTCCTCCTCCACATACACACCCTATGTCACAGCCACAATCCCAAGTTACTCAATTGCAGTCTCATGAAAATCAAATAAATTCTCAGTTACACCAATCAAATTTGCCAGGTTCTGTGGCTACAATGCCACAGAATAATATTACAAGCTTGCAGCATAATTCAAATTCTGGTTTGTCAGCCGGACAGCAGAACATGATGAATTCAATGCAACCTGGTTCCAATATGGATCCTGGACAAGGGAATTCTACAAACTCCCTTCAACAGGTTCCAGTGAGCTCCCTTCAACAGAACCCTGTTAGTACTCCCCAGCAGACTAACTTGAATTCCATGTCACTGCAAGGTGGCATGAATGTCGTCCAACAAAATTTGAATATCCTTCAGGTTGGTTCCAATATGCTTCAACACCAGCAACTGAAACATCAGCAGGATCAGAAAATGCTGCAAAATCAGCAATTCAAGCAATATCAGCATCGTCAAATGATGCAGAGGCAGCAGAGCCTTCAGCAACAACAGCAGCAGCATCAACTTCACCAGCCTGGAAAGCAACAATTGTCTGCAATGCAGACACATCAAATGGCGCAGCTTCCCCAGATGAACGATATAAATGATATCAAATTCAGACAAGGAATGGGTGCTAAGCCAGGGGTACTTCAGCAACATCTTACCCCGGGCCAACACTCAACTTATTCCCATCAGCAGTTGAAACAAGGGGCTCCATTTTCAGCTTCGTCACCCCAATTCTTCCAGGCTGCATCTCCTCAGATTCCACAAAACTCATCTCCCCAGGTTGAGCAGCAAAACCATGCTGCTGCATCTCTAACAAAAGTTGGAACTCCTCTTCAATCTTCTAACTCTCCTTTTGTGGGCCCCACTCCTTCACCTCCCTTGGCTCCATCTCCTATGCCAGCAGATTCTGAGAAGCAAGTTTCTGGTGTTTCATCAGTATCAAATGTTGCAAGTGTCGGACAACAACAGGCAGGGGCCGTAGGAGCACTGACTCAGTCCCTTGCCATTGGGACTCCTGGGATATCAGCCTCTCCTTTATTGGCAGAGTTCAGTGGTCTAGATGGTGCTCAAGGTAATGCTGCAGCTCCTTCTGGGAAGTCGACTGTTACAGAGCAGCCTATTGAACGCCTAACTAGATTGGTTAGTATCACGAGTTGATCATATTCTAGCTTCATTCGTGGTTATGTCCATGGCTTTTTAACCGGTTGACAAATAAATTACAGAGCTGAATAGTTTGATTTTGCTACTTTTATGATTGCAGGTGAAATCGATGTCATCTAAAGCATTAAGTGCTGCTGTTAGTGATATTGCTTCCATTGTCAGCATGAATGATAGAATAGCAGGATCAGCTCCAGGCAATGGATCAAGATCTTCTGTTGGTGAGGACTTGGTTTCCATGACTAATTTTCATCTTCAGGGTAGAAATCTTCTTACCCAAGATGGTCCCAATGGAACTAAGAAAATGAAGCGTGACACCAGTGCCAAACCCTTGAATATTGTATCATCTGATGGTGGCTTGAATGATAGTACCAAGCATTTAAGTGATTCCGAGGCTTCTGATATGGATTCAACTGCAACATCTAGTGCCAAGAGGCCAAAGATTGAGGTATTAATTGCTAATTCTGTTTTTGATCGTTAGATTTTATATCAGCATTGATATCTTCTATTGATGCTTTTTTGTTAGTTGGCTGGAACTAACTTATAAATCAGCTTGTATGCTTAAATTATTATTGCATTGAAACGTTATCTACTTTACTACTGCACCCTTTTTATTGAATGTTTGTGTACTTCATTACACAACTAAAAGTTCAAGTTTTTTCCCTTTTTTTTTCCCGCCTTAATGCCGAGTTGTTGATTTGAAGAGTGTAGAAAACATGTTCTCTGTTAGACATTGGACAAAACAACTTGGAATTTATTCAAAAAAGCATATTTCAAGATGTACTACTGATTTCTACATAGCATTATTAACCAAGCACATCTGATCATACAAATTTAGAAAAAAAATGGGAGGGAGGGGATTGGTCTTTGATTTCTGATGCGGAACTTTGTGACCTATATGCCAGGTTAATCATGCCCTTATGGAGGAAATAAGGGAGATCAATAACCAACTTGTTGACACAGTCGTAAACTTGACCAATGAAGACATTAATTCAACTGTAGCAGCAGAAGCTGCAGAAGGCACCTTGGTTAAATGTTCTTACACTGCCATGGCTCTGAGTGCAAGCTTAAAATCCCAATATGCTTCAGCACAGGTGGTTGGCTATGAAACCTTCCAATTGCAGCAACTTTTCAAACAGTTCCACCGTATCTTTTTGCTTTTGTTAACCTTATTCACTTTTCATTACCATGCAGTCACCAGTTCAACCCCTGCGCTTGTTTGTTCCAGCTAATTATCCTAGTGTTCCTCCTATTTTCCTAGACAAGTTTCCAGGTGAATGCAGGTGAGATAACCGGCACATTCCACTTTGCTACATTTCTTCCTTATTCCGAACGAAAGGATAAATTTAGTGTTCACATCTTGCAAAACTTTCATTATGAGTACAACTCCAATTTTAGTTATATTGCACATGAAATGCTGATTAAATTTTTTTTAAGACAGTAGTATACTTAATATTATTCAATACCTATATACTATTACTGATATATAAGTTGGCTTCTCAATTCTGTGGTTAGTTACTCTTATGCATGCCATTAAGCCATGATTTTCTGCATTGCATAGTTATGGAGATTTTTCGCAGAATCTAGTGTGTTATGGTTTAGACATCTGTTGAAGTTATTTAATTGCTAATGGTTCCTCCTTAGTGTTATCCTATATTTGCTAGCAAATATGCTTTTCGTAATGTGTTAACTCGAAATGCTTGTGTACTGAGCTGTCTTTTTTAATACAATTTGATGTTGCTTTTATTTTGACAGTAAGGATGATGATGATCTTTCGGCAAAGACAAAATCTAGGTTTAGCTTATGTTTACGTTTAACGCAACCTATGTCCCTTAGGGAGATAGCAAGGACTTGGGGTGACTGTGCTCGCGCTGTTATTTCTGAACAGGCACAAAAGGCTGGTGTAGGAGGAACCTTCAGCTCAAACTATGGGGGTTGGGAGGATTGCTTGACCTTTGATTGATCTTCATTGTTCTTTTGGCTTCCAAGAGCTGCCAAACATTCTGTTCTTCTGAGTGACCTGCTTTTGGATGATGTACAAATGCCTTTTCTTTATTAGGTAAATGCCATGGGGTTAGTTAATTCAAATGCTTCATGGCATTTTTTATATAGTACTAAAAAAATGATTTATTTTTGGGTACACAAATGGGGATAAAGTGTAATTTCTGCTTGATGCGGAAGTCACACTTCATCTTGTAATGATAAGGTGATAAGAATTAGTTGTCTGTGATAATCATGCTAAGTTGTTTTTGGAGGAACAATATAGTTTTAGTGCTGAATTTATCAAGCTCCTCAAGCGGAATAAAGACTAGGGTTTTTAATAGTTTATACAAGGTTACAAACTTATACCCAATTGTTGTTAATAACATTGCATGTTACATAGAAAATCCATTTTCTTTTTCTGTTTTTGGAGGTATATCTATGCGCTTTTTACTCTCTCTGTTTTTTTTTTTTTTCCTGAATATTGTCATAATTCATTTATATAAATTTAGTGCATGTACCAAGATAATTCAATGGTTTATATATTAATATAAAAGTCTATACAAACAGCTCTTATTGTTACACTAATAAGCACTGTTCAATCCTAAATACAATTTAATTGTTACTTGAAGTGTATTTAAATTATATATGATGCATTTAAATAAATTCCAATATCTTAGAAATCCCTAATCTAAAACTCACCAATCACCCCCAATTTGAGTAAATAATTAGGCATCATGTTGTCACATGTCTAGGGCCTTCCTTTGCATGTTTCAAGGTTCAGACAATAATGATGTTGCCATGGCCTCTTCTAGATAAAGGAATTAAGATCAATCATTTGAAATTTGGGGAGAAAGTAAGGGTCAATAGTTAAATGTCATCAAATGCCAAGGTACTAAGTAAGTATCAATCATCAAAATATACATTACTACTCTGTTAATTTATATTGTCAACCATAAGGTAATACAATGCATATACCAAATTCCATCATATAGTCACCAAAAAAAAAGTCCATCATATTCAATAGCCCAAAAGTTTGGACTTCAAACCCTAAACTATTACATCTATCTCAATCATTCTCTCCCGGAAAATAAGCTAATCTAATGCAAACTTTCCCCTATCAAAGCTTAAAAAAATTATAAAAAAACAAGAGGAAAAGAAAAGGGGAAATTAAAGTTGAAACATAGAAAAGCAAGAAAGTGAAAAACACTCTCATGATTGAAACAGACAGGTGCTAAAGTTACCTATCCGCGTGACACACCACTAAAATGAATAATAATAAAAGATCAACAAATCTCTTTAAAAAAAAAAAAGAAAACCACATTCAAATCTCTATGGTGGAAGAACACAAAAAACTCATCTCTCACCAATAAATTTAGAAATATAGGGATAAACTTTTGATTTACCTCTAAAGAAAAAGTATTTAATTTACGCACTTTCAAAGTAAAAAATTTTACACAGATATTAATGGATCTGTGTGTAAAATTATTTTAGGCTGACAATGCATTAAAATTTAAATAGTACCGAAAATTCAGTTAGGCTTTAGATCTTGGAACATACTATCCCACCTGAAATCTTGAACCGCAGAAGACCAATATCCGTCGTCGTCATCGCCGGCGTCCATCTTCTCTTCCTTCTGGAAATGGTAAACCATTGGACTACTATAGAATCCATCAGGAGCAGGTAATGCAGGAACCACCATTGTTGATGATGTTATAGGGCTTCCATTTGTAAGCAACAGCCTCTCTTGATGATGATGATGATGATGATAATGATAATTGTTTTGATTCTTGGTGTTGCTCCTCTTCAACACCGCGCTCTTCCACTTCGCCGTGGTTCCATACGAAGAACAAGGCCTTGGTATTGGAACCACGGCGAGCGTGGAGTCCTCGCAACCAATCATTGTTTTCAAGTAACTTGACAAGCACCTTCTTGTCTTCTTGAATGCATGCATGATCCTTGAAACATGGAGTATCGTCGGGTAATTATTGGTTTTGTACTTCTTCGCCGTTGCCGCGGTGGCGGCCTTGTTCCGATGAACGAGCTTGAGGATCTCCAGCCTGTGCTTGGCTATGGAGATCCCCATGCTCTGGAGGAACTCGTGGTTGAAGTACTTGATGTCTTCTTCTTCAAGCTCGTTGTGTGAAAAGAGTAGTCCGTATTCATATACTAGGGAAGGATCAAGGCCTGCTTTTGAAAGCCATGAGAACCAATCCATGCTTGGTTTTTTCTTGAATGATGAGTTAGTTAAAGTAATTCAAAGATTTTTTGTGTCGATGTTTGTGTGTTCTATATGTTATGAGCTTCCACTTCAAGAGGGGTGCATATATATATATATATATATATATGTATGTTCCTGGGACTTTTTGATGGTTTAGTTCGATTTTTTGTATGGTGGCCACTCACATGATATACATCTTTATAAAACAAAGTTGGATTTTTTGGAAATTCAGGTCCAGTCGACGCGAAGTTGATACTTAAGAGCTGTTAGATGATTTAACTGATTTGACTAAATTTTTATCTAACGGTTTTTAAGTATCAACTTCACGTGAAGTCAACTGTCATCTAATTTAATAGGTAGTTAATTAGTAGTAAGTATTAAGGGTTTAAATTTTGACATCTCGTCGTGTGTATGTAGTAATTTATTGACTAGCGATAAATTCTTAAATAGAGTTCCAATCCGCCCGAATTAGTTATTAGTATGCTGGGTTGGAGAATACTACAGGAAACAAAAAAAATATATCTTTATAAAATAATAATCGAGAACTGTTAGATGATTTCGTATGTTTAACTAAAAATTTAATTTGAATTAATTTAATAATTAATTTACTAATTTACTTAAATAAATATTGAAAATTTAAATCATGTCATATACAATTTAAATAGAACTTATATTATATGTTTAACTAAATTATCATTTTTATATGAAGATATATATATATTTATACGAGTATTTTTATTTGTATTTATTTTAATTTTATTATATTATCTCTTTGATATTTTTTTTCCATTCTTCCATAGCATTAGTGTTGTTATTTATTAATGTGTTGAATCTTGAGAGGGACTAAAGAAAAAAGTAAGAAGTGTGTGGGGGTATGTAAGCCATGTTTGATGTTCCCTCCAAAGTAGTCCAAAGTATGATGTAGCTTTGAAGTGCGAGTAAGACCTAAGATTTTAATGTGGATATGTAATGCCTACAATCACGGATAAGGGAAAGTGTCATCTGTGGTCACCACCTACTTCTTTTTTTAAATTCGGTGCAAATATGGTTGAGACTAGTCTAACAAACGCAAAGGGCAGTTAAAACACTAAGAATTTTGTCTATCAAATATTCAGGTTATATAAGGCATAAGCTAATTCGATACTCGTTAAAGATCGAATTATTTAAAAAAATATTATCAAAATTATCAAAATCAATCTAATTTTTCATAAGTATCAAATTATTTATATAAAAATATTATATATATATATACTAAAAATTAATTATTATATATTTTTATATGTTTATTTATTTATTTTATATATTTTAATTATATTTTATATTCTAATATATTTTATATAAATAACTAATTTTTATGTACATGTAATATATATCTTTTGCAATTAGAATTAGTATCAAACTCCAATTTGGTATGATTAGAAATAATTGTTCCTTTTTTTTGTTTTTCACGATATTCTCTAAATCGGCAGGACAAAGACTAATCCGTCGCGATACTGTAATTGTTCCTTATTAAAACAATGTGTATGGCAACTCATTCTAAGTACAAAATTGGAAAAATTGACTTGCGGGCTTTTGATTAAACAAAAAGCAAGGCCTTCCATTCCTATAGTTGTCAAATGATGAACTCCACATGATGATGGATTATCTTTTAAAAGTCTAAGCATCACAGTCCATAAATTAAAATAAAATAAAATCTTTTTTGTAATGGATTATATATTTGGTTAAATTGTCTTGAATTTTATTATGATTGTATTAATTTTGTTTTAAAAAAATTAACTCAAACTTAGTGGATATCTATCTTCCATACGAAAAAAATAAACAGAGACTCGTAATAAAAATAAAATAAAAACAAAAACATTTTACTAAACAGAAATAGAAATAGGAATAAAATTATTCTCCCTCTACTTTTTTTTTAACTACTTGAGCCTCCATATATCTTCTCTAAATATGTCTATATTACCTCTCTATAATGGTTACCTTCTAACTTAGAGATCAAGCTTTAAATCTTGAAAAATAGACTCTAGTTTTGAAAGTAAGATTATTATTGTATCTATTGTATTAATTATGATATATTTCTATTAGATAAGAGTATTATATATGGTCAACAAAGACTTACTATTTCCATGAGATGAGGTTCCCCTGAAAATCATAATTTATTTTATTTTAAAAACTTGACACGTGTTAATGCTGCTTCCTACAATTAACAAGTGAAGCTGAAAATAAGAACAAAATGTAATCCAAAACTTGTTTCAGCAACATATATATGACAGGTCACTTTGTCCCTATGGCTTGTCACAATCTTCCATCCCTTACCTTCACATGCTCCAATTAGAATTTGGAACAATAATTATATAAAGGTTCACGGACAAATTTTGAAAGATTAGATCACTATTCCCATGTGAATTTAATTACAGATTATAATGATTATGCTTGTCACACATTTTAACTTTCTAGGTTTTGTGACAATTACTATGCTTATAACTTATAAGTAGTTATATATATATGTTCCTTGAATTATGTCAGTTTTATTGAATCTAGATTTATTTGAAAACTTGGATGCAAACATGAGAGTAAAAAGTGTTTGTAATTTAATGATGTGTATCACACTTGGCTTAATCAAAGCGTATAGATCTCATAACATTACATCAAAAGTAGAAGAAATCGAAAAAATAAATTAAGTACATAAAACATAAAATTTTAATAAGATTTAAATTATAAAATCGTGAGACTTAGTATAAATTTCGTAAAATTAATTGATTCATTTAAAGTTGTAATATCAAAAAAAATTTAACAGTTAAAATTAAAATTTTAACTATTATTCTTTTTATGTTTTTCTATAGTATCTTTTAATTCAATAGATCAAAGACTAATTTGTCGCGGACTTACGGTATTGAGCTCCATTAAGTATTTGTCGTTAATAATGGGTTGCTATATGCACAAGGCAGAATATGAACCATCGACACTTGTTTAAGTGAATTAGTGAACTAACCACTAGACCAACTCAACTTGATTAAGATTCTAACTACTATGAATACATCACATATTAGTAGATACAAATACTAATTAATGGAAGGCAGGGATATAATTATATAAACGGTAAGTAGTAACATGAATTTCATGTCTGACCATGAAGCTAATAATAATGAGAAAGTAGCTAGTTACTACAATGAGGTAGGTATTATTTATGCACAATGCAAGTTGCGTAAGCAAATGAAATTGGTGGTTTCCTCTACCATAATCATAAAAGTAAAAGCAAGACTTTTGAGTGTTGATGAAATGTGAATCTCTAGTAGTAGTTATGGTTTGAGTCATATTTAATTAAGAGAAAATAATTAGTTCATTGCATTTGGTTGGTAAGGGTGTGTTTCTTTGTGGACACAATAATTGAGCTTATTAGAAATATTATCAAGTGTTTAGTTAACACCTTAGGATGCAAACCTTAATCCATTATTTAAAATTCCCAAAGAAGCTTTTAAATGTAGCACTTCAAAAAGTATACTTTGGTCTAGCATTAGCGTGAATCAATATATTGAATCTAAGATTATCAAACTCTCGAGTTAATTCGTAAGCATACAAGTTGTTACAATTTTTTGGATGACTTTCGGAATTCTAAGAAACCAAACAAATTAGTGGAGTCTAAACTCTACACTCTATCAAATAGACACAAAAAATGAAAGGAAGTGATCAAGTGTTGTGGTGGGGGGTTTCACCTAAATGAAGAAATGGCGAATGGGTCCTTTCCTTATTAGTTGGGCCTAATGGGCTTCTTCACCTCTAGTCCACAGCCCAAATCAAATCAACATCACAACATCCTTATATCTTAATGTCCACAAACAAATTCCTTAAATTTTTAGTCAATTTTGACTTTTGAGTCCGGCATAATCAATTGATATTATAAATTAGAAAAAATTGTGAAAAGAAAATCAGCATAGCACTTGACGAGAAGGATAGATGAGATGGAATGTGAATAGGTAGCCAATGATAGAAAAAAATTTAAAAAGATTATATATAAAGTGATCAAAAAGATTTATATATCAATAATTTTACTGTAAATATGATTTATAATAAAATGTCATAATGTCATTTAATTCATGTAATCGATCTTATCTAACAAAATAAAATTTTGTTATTTTTGTTGATATTATAAAGTATGTTTCATCTTATAAAAAATTTAATTAAAACTATATATATAATATAGCTTAATATTTCAAAAAGAAATTGAGAGGAATTTTTTATCATTATGTTGAATTTTTAATCAATGGTTCAAAGGATCCATTTTCTCTATTCAACAAATTAAGTAGCTGCCGACAACTGTGGCCCCCGCTAGCATCCAAACGTGGCGCTCCAAAGGACCACAAATGACTAATCTGTAATATCTGTACTATGTAAATCTTTACCAAAACTAGAGCCACATTCAGAAGTTTGAACTGTTTTTCAACCTCCACTTACAAATTAAATATTGGTCAATTATTTGGTCCCTTTCATTTTTACGCTGAATTTGTCCAATTTATTTTTTAAAAATAAATATTAAATATTTAAAATTATTTATTTTTATATTTTAAATCAAATATTTTTTTTATAAACTAGACATACAATTTTAAATACTATAATAATCACCTTAAATATTAGGGAGAAAAAAAAACGTATACAATATTCTGATGTAATTGACTGATAGATTCCCTTTATTGTTTTCTAAGATATGATGTGATAAAGCTGTGATGTAACAGGGATTTTATTTTAGTTTTTCTTTTATTCTACGCAAGATTATTTTTTTATAAAAAAGGGGAGAAAATGTAATGGGAACAGTGTCAAAGTTTGAAGTGATGTTGACATGTATGGAAGCAGGAAGCTCAACATCAACAAGAAAGATAATGGGTATGAACTCAATATCTATCATTCTGTGAAATAATCAGTGAGTCAGGACCAACGACTTTAATAATTAACTTATAATAATAACCATAAAATATATCCGATGTGTAAACACTAAAAATTATCCAGATTATTTTTTCATTGATAAAATATCTTAAATTTTATTATAAATAAAAATATTTTAAAAATATGATAAAAATATACACTTTTAAATTAAGAGTTTTATGTTAACCAAAAAAAATAATGTGACAAATAAAAATTTATATAATAAGTGAGGCTTTAATATTGGTGAAAAAGTCACGTCATATCTTTTCGTTAACGTAATAAGTCTCTGATCATGATAAATATTTTCGAAACCTTTTAAAATTATTTAAAAGTATTTTTATTAATAACAAAATTTAAGTATATTTTTATCAATATCAAAATAATTCGAGTGTTTTTTTTTTTTAATTTTTTTCTAACTCAATAAAATGCCATCCTAATTTCTTGGCAACTGGAATCAAAGGCCCAAGGAAAGAAACGAACTACAACTTCAGATTGGCCTTAATTTCTATTGTGGCCCATCATTTTCTTATTAGAAAAATGGTATTTATGTTATTTTTATGAGTCTTACTAGAGAGTCAGTGGAATATTTGTACAATATGTATAATGGACTATTGAGTTAAAAAATGAACGTCACTCATACTATGCAGAATAAATATCCGGGTACTAGCGATAATAAACATCTCATATCATGAAATCACTCATCCCAAAAGTTTAAGCTGATTTTGGGGTTTATTAGAGCTCTGATATTATGTCATGATACCATTCATCCCAAAAGCTTACGCTGATGGAAAAAAGTAACACTAATGGTTATATTTCTAATACTGAATCGGACATCCCTAAATCTCTATTGTACACATTGTATAAATATTTCATTGTCTTCCTATACTTCCTCTATTTTTATATACACTTTGTTATGATTTTTTTACGGTATAAAAGATAAAAAAAAATTATCTTTCTTTATTTTTTATGGATCAATTTCAATATTAAAATAAATATACATACATATAATATTTCCGTTTTTTATTATTAAATTTTCTTTAAGTGTAGCTTTTTATATACTTTATATCTGGCTATTCCTTATAGGCATTTTAATTTTAGAAATCTTATAAATAACAAAATATTTAGATCTATCTGAAATTGATGAGTATTACACTATTACGTATTTACGTTCCTTCAACAAAAGGAAAGCATTCATGTACATATTGAATCTGTACATAAAATGCAGAAGACATTGATTGTTGAAAAAAAAAAAAGAAAAAAGAAAAGAAAAGCAAAAAGATGAGTGATTCACCTGATTTCTTCTTTCTCAATCTTTGCACACATAAAATATGTGCGAAAGTGATTACCTCAACGGAATACTATTGAATTGATTTCTAATGCAAAAAATGTTTTAAAATATCAATAGTTTTTGGAATAAAAAATAGAATTATAAATTGATAAATAAAAATTGAATTAATACCCAAAGTGGTCTTTGAAATTATGGTTGCGTTTTAATTTATTTCTCAAATTTTTAATCAACTTAATTTGGTCCTCTAACTTAATATTTACGATTCATATTAAATTTTAGTTCTATTTTCATCACAAAACTATTAATAATATACTGAGATAGACTGACAAATATTATATTAGACTCCTCTAAAGTGGTGATTGAATTTTTTACCTTAGTTTACTCCTAAAGAAGTTTTTAAAATTCTTAAGTGAAATTAATATTAGAATTTTAAATACTTTGTAGAAAATAAATTAAGGTAAAAAAATTTTAATTGTCACTTTAGATTATAAAATTTAGCAAAGTAATTATCAGTCTATTTTAGCATACTGTTAACAATTTTGTGGTATAAATAAGATTAGGAATTAACGAGAACCATGAATACTAAATTAAGAGACTAAATTAAATAAATTAAAATTTTAAAAATTAAATTAATGTATAAGTGTAATTTTAGATATCAATATAAATATTACTTTAATATCTATTATCACATAGAATTTTACTCTTTAGTCTTTATTGATAAAAGATACAGATTCTCATCTATATGTGTCAATGTATGTTAGTACAATAATTCATATTTAGAAGTGACTAAATATTTGATTTTTACCCTTTTAAATTGTATGTTTAGTTGATTTTTATGTATGTTAAACACTTAAAATTATATTTTTAAATTTTATTTTATGTACAAAATAATTTATTGGCTAATATTAAACTCTTAAATAAAATTTATTTTTGTGATAACTTAAGTCAAAATTTATTTTCGCGATAACTTAAGTCATAATCTATCGGATCAAAAAATACTATAAAAAATTAAAAATATATATTATACTCTACGATAGTAATGTGAATTTCTTTTTAACAAATTTTTAATAATAATAAATAATGACTAGTATAGTTAAGTTCTTAATACTGCTTTGAGTAGTTTGTATGTAATCGTTTTCGTGGCGGAATTAGTTGACTTGTGAAACGGTAGTGGCGACGCCATTATTGTACGGACGACACAGATGGCAATAGTTATTAAGTGAATTATAACGTTGAGTGGTGTATGTTGGTGTGTGGTGTGGTCCATCCAACAGAGACATAAAATCGATTAACCTATATACCTTGTTCATTTCCATATATTAAATCAGAACTAAGTAACGTGCTACAAAAATATAATAATACTACAAAAAAATAAATATTTGTATGAACTAACTAGATTTCATTGGCATTGTGATTGAAAAGATCTTTACACCAAACAACCAATCAATCATATATTCTAATCGTCTAAGCGTAAGAAATGATATTGTTAAATTATTAACGTATACTTTTTATGGTAAAGTTTTTTTGTAATAGAGCAAATCACGAACATTATATTATATATAGTTGTTCAAATAATAGATGGCTATAAAAGTTTCTAACTTTTGCTTTGTGCCACCTTCATCTTTTTCTTTCTCTTTACTTCTTGGAGCAATTTTGATAGAGTTAAAAATATAATTATTTATATTATTTTATTATTATTATTTTAAACTTTTTTAGAAGAATTAATTTTATAATATAATATTAAAATTTTGTATCTGAATTGAAAGATCTAAAGTTTAATTTTTAATGAACTCAAAAATAAAAAATACTATAAGACAGATAAAAAAATTTATACAAAAATTAAATAAATTCAAAAAAAAATTCTTTAAAAAAATATTAAAAATATAACAATTGATACTGTCTTCTTCTATAAAAAAAATAATTTCATGACAGACAGCAATAGATTGGTACCTACTACTTAGTAACGGTTTACTATATTTTGGTGACTATATATATTCAGTTAAATTAAGGCCTATTCTTATCAAATTTTTTATAAATAAATAAATAAACAAAAGTTATGCTATATTTTCTCTCAATTAAATTTTTTTTATGTAATTTATTTCTTTAAAATAAAATTACCAAAAAGTCCTAACACTTTATTTAAATAGATAATAGAAAACAGAAAAAAATGAGAAAAAATAAAATAACAAAACTATTTTATATGTTATTTGAATAAAGAGAAAATAAATAAAAAATAATAATTTTTTTGTTTAAATAGAAAGAAAAATAAAAAGAAAAAATTATAATAGAAAAAATTATATTAATATTCTTAGGTTTTTTATTTTTTTATATCAAATAGTGAATTAATCATTTTATCCTTATTTGCATTTTTTTATTTTTATCTCATCTTTGAGAAAAAAATAATAATAAATTCTACACTATATTTTTTTTTCCTTCATCCTTTTTTTTTCATTCAAACAATAAAAAACTCATATTTTTATCCATTTGCTTTCTTCATATTTTCTTTCTTTCTATACAATGTGTAAATGCTTAGCTTGTTTAGGAAATAACTCTAGGAATTTATTTTTTATTTTTTAATAATTACAAATATCATATTTTTTAATGATTTTATTGTTTTATTTACGGAGTTCTAAAACGAAGCATATATATAAGAAATTAATATATGGAATAAATCAAAAGCCAAACATGCCCTCACAGAAGTTCTAAATAAATAAATTCATGCGACTATTTGTAATAACAATACATATGAATTATACATATATTTTATACAATTTACTAGTTTAATTTTCTTTCGTAATTCTATTGGTCTGATTTCAGCACTACTTAACATAAGATTTTATATGAAGTTGATACTGAAAACAGTTAAATAATTTGATTGATTTAACTAACATTTTATCTATCAACTTTTAAATATCAACTTCACATGAAATCGAATTCATCTCAGTTTTCACCTTTACTCATTAATGGTAACAAGGTCAAGGTTGATTACGACATTTACCTGTCACAAGGTGAGGGTATAATGGGACAAAGAATAAGCGAGATGACGATAAATACTTGAAACTTTAAAATTTAAGTGAAAAAAGAATTACACATGGCAAAAGATAAAATGAATAAATAATAACTTAGCTCCTTAAAAATGCATATAAAATCAATTTAATAATTACAATATTTTTTCCATCAATTTATATATGTATAATTCTTAAAAAGTATACATAATATCAACGTTTTTTTTTTGTTTACTAGAGGGTATATGATGATATTATTTTGGTCCTCCAAATATATGTGACTCCGACATTGATTTAAAGTGTAATTATAATATGGTTAAATATTGAATGTGAAAAAACATTTTCAATTTAGTATATATTGCGGTCAAATAGTCACACAGAAAAAAATATTATAGTCAAATACTAAGTTAATTTAATTTTACAGACAAAAATATCACGTATATATATGATAAATTAAAATTTAATTTTTTATATAAAATATTAAACTAAAGAAAAATAATGTGACGACAGCTGCCAAAAATATATATAATTATTGAAAATTGAATGATGTATTAAAAATAAAATCGAATAATTTAAGAAATTATGTAATATATAATATGACAAATTAAAAATTCTATTTTTTTGGTTACAAGACAAATTAAAATTTTAAATTATATCCACTCAAAAAGACACACGAGGCACTGCACATGAAAATGGCAGCCACAAAATATGAACATTGCATCAAGAGATGTACTTTTGATAGTCGAAGTCAGTCTGGTTCTGTACATGTTTTTTTTTTTTCTTTCTTTTTTTTTCCACCGAAAATACAGAATTAATTTCGTTCCGTTTTGAGCCTGATTTTTTTATATAGAAAAAATGTGGATGTTTTTATTAGAAATAGAATTATTTAGTATAATTATAGATAGGTGAATTTTATAGATAAAAAATCAATATATGAAGGACGTGTATTTTGCCGATTTTTAGTAAATTAATGGTTTAATATCTAGTAATTTGGAAACGAAATATACTTTTCTGTGCGAGTATTAATTTTCTAGAAGTGTATCAAAGTGTCTTCGATTAGACAAATGTTGATAATAAAAATAAAGAAAATTTATAAATTAATAAATAAAACTTAAAAATTAAAATTTTCGAAAACTAAATACATAGTAAATGAAAAGGATTGTATCAGAATTAAAAGAAAACAATAAAAAATGTCTTTGATTAAAGATAAAGGGCTTTCACATAAATGATAAAGTGCAGAAGGATAAATTAACAAAGAAAGTAAAGAACAATATTAATTAATTGGAATATTAAGTGTACATAAAGAATAAATTAAGAGAAAAAAAAGATGGAAGGAACCCTACAGAAAATGTAACTCGAATGTAAATTCAAGAATTCCGTGGGATATGAGAGTGCTAGAGTGTTGTTTTCTGAGTAAAAGTTCAAACCTCTGTTCCCTAACATTTACTAGTATTTATATGCTATCTTACATAACAGTCAATTAAACCACCATTAATTACAATTAAATAAAAATTACAAATTTTAAATACAATCCCTATTGGTAATTGTCCTACTGCGTGATTGTAAATATTTCCCATATTTTTCTCGCGTGATGAAAGCCACTAACCTTTCCGCTTCCACTTCTATTCAACCAGCTTTTCGAAAGCTTTACTCGATTTTCTAAATCGAATCTCCTACTCGATTTAGCTTCACTCGATCGACAGAATGATCGAAACCCAAATCGACGTTGACTACTTTCAAACTCATACTTATGCGTGTGTCTTCTCGAAAAACCATACTTGATTCAGTTCAATCCGACTCATCTCTTGATCGAAAATATTTTCGATCAACAACGTGTTACAATACGTGAGAATGTGTTGAACATATGACAACATCCTGACCAATATATAAAGGATGTGTTGATGAACATATGACAACATTTTAATCAACAGTTTCTATAATACTATAATACAATTTAAATATTAATATTCAACTACAATATCATCTTAATTTTTATATTAAAAATAATTTCTACTATTTTTTATGTTAATAAAAATAGATAATTCATAAAAAAATAGATTTAGATTCAGATATTATACTTTTTAGTATTAGTTTTGTATCATATATCTTATAATGAGCCTCACAACTTAAAATTAGTGATAATATAATATTTAATATTTAAACCTAATTTTATGAGTTTATGTATGAATGATAGATTGATATTTGTTTCCAACTTTTCATACCTCAGTGGGGAGTATAACTTACTTTATTTGTTGTAGTCAATTGATGTGTAAATATTTTTTTAATGTGTATATAGTACTTTAAAAAGAAGGATAATTTAGAGAAAAAGAAGGCTAAAAAAAGAATATAGATATAGACAAATAATTTATTAAAAACCAGTTATTATGTATTTAGATAAAAAAGTATTAAGTGAATAAATTATTTTTGTAATTAAGTTCAACTATTTTTTTTTATTTTTTTATGCATCTCTTTTGTTTTTAATTAGTTTTTATTGTGTCGATGAGTTTATTACATTGCTTACTTAAACTTGGTTAGTAAAATAATTTAGTTAAGTAGTATTATCAATGTATAAATATATATTATTTAATTTATTTTTAATATATATTTATTATTTTGATATTATTATATCTATATAAATAATTAATTTGATGATTTTTTTATATATTTATAGTATTGTTAATTTTCAAATAATGAATGTTAGAAGGCTAATATAATTTAATTATTAACCTAATTTTTTTAGTATAATAATTTAATAATATATTTTTAATTCATACTTAAAATATTACTGATGAATTATTAGCCAAACAAAAAAAATTGTAGGTCGTCTACTATTAGTCAAATAAATCGTTTTATCAATTAAATGATAACATATTATATTAAATATACTGTGTAGTATAAAGATATAATATATTAATATTATGTGTCACAAAATAATTAATTGATAAATTAATATCACGTGTTATAAATTTTATAATGTGTGATATTAATTTGTCATATTATTATATCATTTAATAATTAATGTGATATATCATTATCTAATTAATAAAAAAATGATTTAACTTATATTATATATTTTAAATACTAATATGACTAATAATTTTTTTACGAGACTATTATAAAAATAAATTACGGGACGAATATTAAATGTTTTTGTATAGTTGAAATAAAATTCCTAAATGAGGTGTACTTTCCCACTCCTCTGAAATATCTTTTATAAATTAAAATCTTGAATGAATATATAATTGGAGAGAGAGAAGAAAAATGTTGAGATAATAGAGGGGAATCATTCTACGAAAAAGAGATTGAAAAGCAAATTATGGACCTCACCTTATCTTTTCAAATCTCATGTGCTGGAATTTCTCGCGCTTGCATATGCATAGCTATCTATCTTATCGCGATATATCAAGAGTCAAGAAAAAGTTTTATAATATCGGATCTGGTGAACGGTGGTGTCATGTGGTGACCGAACAAAAGGATTGACTCCTTTTGGTCATAAAGAAAATTTAATATATACACATTTTTAGTGCTCAAAATAAAGTTATTAGAATTGTTGAAACATCAATTAATAGTTTAATTCTTGAATATGTATATATATAAATTTAATTTTAATGCATTATTATTATAAAATAATTTTGTACGTATATTTAATTATAAATTTTTATATAGCAAAAATAACTATATTATTGAATAAAAGATAAAATTCTTCTAACATCGTACTTAAATTTCACACGTATTTTTTTATATGCTTTATGAAAAAATAATTATTTATATAAAAATATAAATTATATTATGTATATATAAAAATTAATTATTAAATTAATTATTTATATACAATAATAAACAACAACAAAGTCTTGTGACTTTGTCCTATTAGGCGGGGTCGGTTACATGAATCAAACGACGTCATTGAGCTCTATCATATATCATGTTTATAAAGAGGCCGTTTACATGTAGATTTTGTTTGACCACTTTAAGGATGACCCGTAGGTCTTTCTCTGCTTTTCACCCCTTATCCATCTTCAATCTCATCCACCTTTTTGACTGGGTGTTTTGTCGGTCTTCTTCTCACTTGTCCAAACCACTTGAGACACGATTCTACAATTTTTTTCACAATGAGTGCTATTACAACTCTCTCTCTTATATCTTTTTTCCTTATTTTATCCAATTGCGTATAACCACTCATCCATCTCAATATATTTATTTCTGTCACACTCAATTTATATTTGTACTCTCTTTTGGCCACCCAACACTCTATATCATAAATTAATTATTTATATAAAATATATATTATAAATAAGTAAAATAATATATATTTATAATAAATATATAATAACTATTGAGTAAAGTATCGTTTTTATCCCCAACGTTTGGGGTAAGTCTTATTTGTGTCTCTAACGTTTAAATCGTCCTATTTGTATTCCTAACATTTCTATAAGTGATTCAATGTTATCCTACTATCAATTATACTAATGATTCAGATTATATTTTTCAATTATTCTCACTTGGATGTATTCATTCTCAGTTAAGTGTCACTTGGATGTGTTCGATTTTAATATTATACCTACTATTTGTGTTTAGATTCAATTATGTCCCTAGAAAAGTGAATTATGTAAATGTTGTAGGAATTAGTTTTAACTTTTGATGAGCTATTTTTCGAAGTGGATCTTCGATTCTATCCCAAACATTTGTATTCTAACTTCAATAAGAGATTTTTAAAATTCAAACTAAAGCATTCATTATGTATAATTGACGGTATGATAACATTGAATCACTTTTACAAAAGTTAGGAATACAAATAGGACGATTTAAACATTAAGGACACAAATAAAATTTACCTCAAACGTTGAAGACAAAAACAATACTTTACTCATAACTATTTTAGTATAAACATAATACTTTTATAAAAACATTTTAATAAAAATTTATATATAATTATTTTTATATAAAATTAATAATTATTAAATAATATTAATATATTTAATTAAAATATTAATTATTAACTTTATACACACAATTACATGCAAATTTTCACCAAATATTTTCATGTGAATACCTATAAGGCTATAAGATCAAAACTTGTACCCATATAGTTTTTGTAAACAAAAAAATGATTGCTTTTAAAAAAACGACACATCAATGAATAAATATATCCTAACAAATCAGTATTATCACTTTTATGTACTATGCACAGTGTATTTTACGTTCTTCGATAAAATTAAAAATAGATCTATTTCATGATAGAGATGTTATTTTAAAACCAAGTTTATAAAAATCATATTGGTCCAAACTGAATAAAAATCGAGTCAATAAAATTTTAATAATAATTTATAAAAAAAAACTTATTTATAAATTTATTTATAAAGAAGAAACTTATTATCGAAAAGTTGATATCTACATTTAAACTTAAATTTGTCTATAAATTCTAATTTGATGCTTCTTTAATCTATTTTTTAATTCAACAAGTGTGATTAAAAATAAAACAATAAACTTATAATTAATAATAATTATACCCGATAATATATTATTATTATTATAGGCACAAAAAAATTATTATAATAATTTAACTTTAATATTCTAATATATATATTAAGAAGCATTTTAAGTGCACCGAAAATATTAGTACACCAATTATTTTAACCGTTGATCTGAATTATAAAAAATATATATAATATATATTAATTAAAATTAACGGTTAAAATAATTAATACACCGATACTCTTCCGAACACTTGAAATGTTTCCTATATATTATATATATTTCTTGCATGGGACATGCAATCTCAACCATGCTTTTTGGTAGGGAGTGGATTCACTTCGCCATCGCCATCAATAACAAGCGTGGAGCCCAATCTTTATCCTTTCGACAATATTACTTTCGAATATTAGTGACGATCTCTTAAACCAAGTTCACATGTCATGATTCTCAAAATTATTAGATGGATTTAAAAAAATCTGACACTAAATTATCCATTATATATTTATTTTATATATATTTTTATATATTTTTTATATTTTAATATATATTTTATACGAATAATTATTTTAATAAATAAGTAAATTTGTTTAGTTATATATAGTCCAACTTAGATAAATAACTAAATTAATTTTTTTAAAAAAATAATTTAAATAATAAATACTTATATTAAAAATAATTTATAAATAAATTATTTTATATTTTGTTTTTTAATTTTAAAAGTGTTTATTTTTAAAAAATATAATAAAAAAATTTTTATTATAAAAATTTATTTTTAATATTTTTATAAATATTTAAATAATTTTTTAAAAAAATATAATTTAATTTTAAAAATTACACTAACCATTAATACTATATATTTTTATAAATTAAAAGTTAAAAACAATTATTTATAAACCTATCTAAAGAGGTCGTAGTCTAACAATTAATAATTGTCTAAAGTTGACTATTTTTATTAGTTTCCTAGTGATGGATGTGAAATAATTTGATACATTATAAACCTAACGTAGTACTTGAATGTTTTTGAATTAAAGTATTTGTACATTAATTTTAAAATATATCAAAAGGTGTTTAAGACCTCAAGACTCCAACTAACCCCATAACTTGTTTTAATGCAAATTTATAGGCAAGATCATTACACAATATATATATGAAAAATATTAGTTTCTGAAATATAAATTCTATATTCAACTTTTTGCACAAACATCTCATTTTTTCTTTTCTTAAAAAAAAAAACAGCTTTTTAGTTGAGGAATTTTTTTTTTTTTTTTTTACTTTCAGTTCCAAACATAAATTATGACCAATGATTTTGTGTATGTAAACATCAGTATATACTATATGATTGCTGTAAAAGCATAGCCTTATTTTTTGTCTCTGTCGAGTGAATTTTTCAAACTCATAGGCGTAGCATTTATTCATTTCCCTTTGTAGGCTTTTATGTGTTGGGGAGCCTACATTGTAATAAAATTCAATAATAAAAGATGTACAACAAAATTAATCATAAGTATAAAATATATATTAAAATATAAAATATATATTAAAAATAAATTAAATTATATATTTATTTATATATAATATAAATAAATATATAATAATTAATTTATTAACTGATTTTTATGTACACGTAATATTTTTAATAACAATAATGGATTATTGAAGCATATATATAAATGTGTAAGCCATGGTGGGGATCTTGACTATGACACCAAGCCAAATTAAGCCATGCCTTAGTGTCGCCCACAACCACAAGTACAGCTGAATTGAACTCATCAAATAAAATAGGCCAAAAATACTAAAATATTTTCATTTCTAAAAGATACATGTGACAGCAATTTATTTTCTAAAGGTTTACAATATTAACTTAGTTTTTAAGAAATGATATATATCGGATTCATCATTATTATTTAGCTAATCTTAAAAAGGATTATCTGACATCTATTTAATACTTTTCATGTGTTTATTTGATATATATATTCCAATAATGTTATATATCTTTTAGAAACTAATTAAAATTGATGTCATAAAACTTTTAAAATTAGTATCACGCATAATTGTTTCAAAAAAAGAAATTTATAATAGAAATATTCTAGAGATTAAAATGATATATATTTTTGAGAATTATTTTGCTAATTTAATTAGTCAATAAAAATAAATATATTTGGAATAGTGAGAACCAAAAAGAAAAAAATATACAAGGGCCCCACGCACTATATCTAACTTTAAATCATACTTTCAATATTATTTAATTTAATATAACACTACCGGAGAAAGTTATTTTTTTTCTTTTCTAAAATAATTAAGTACATGAAAGTAAAAGATATCCACCAAATTAAACAAGTCAGACAGACAAACGGTCGAATAAAAAATAAAAGGCGTGTTAACTAATGAAATTAAGCAAAAGCCATCATTTAAATTACATTTTTTACAATTTTTTTTATAGAAATACATTTGAACAGTAATGAACTTTTTTATTAACTAGCTATCCGTTAAAAATAAAATTATGTTGTCATTAATCATATATTTATTCAGAAAACTTATAGAATTATAAATAGTTGAGTTAGACATTTTTAATTTTAAAAATATTTGATAGACAATAAAAATCAATTCAAAATAATTAAAGTTTATTTTAATTTCTTAATTATTACTAAAAATTAAATGAATAATTTTAGATATAATAAATATATAATTATAAATATTATATATAAAATTATAAATATTAAATTAAATAAAATAATTTTAGGATATTCTCTCTCAAACGTTACTCTTTTAATTAATATAACAATAATGTCAGGTGTTTCAATTTCATGTTGTATATGCAGTAATTTATTGACTAATAACAAACTCTTAAATAAAGTTCTAATTTGCGACAAATTAGTTATTGATCTGCCATATTAAAAGATATTGTGAAAAACTAAAAAAAAAATATTTATTATTTGTAAAGTCCTTCTCTTTTCTATTTTTTTTAAGTAATTAAATACTTCTATACTCTCTCTTTCTCTCCTCATATATATTTGTTTTTTCTGTAAAATAAAGGTGTATATATATAACCTTTGTTTATGTGGGAGTAGAACCCACCTCATTAATTACAAGCATGATACATTATTCAGTCACTTTCGGGATAAAAATCATGAATTCATCATCCTTCATCCGTGATGTTTGGTGTTTTTCTATTATTCATTTCCACACTTTCCAACAGGTCCCAGTTTTATCAGCATCATTGTATTGTTATACTGCTATACCATTAATCATTAACATTCCATTAATCTTCTATTACATCTGTTTTAAAATAAGTGTTTCTTTTAATTTTTAAATCTATTAACAAATTTAATATATTTATATAAATTCTTTGTAGAAATACATTAATTTTTCAATAAATTTAAAAAATAAAAAACACTTATTTTAAAATGAAAAAAATAATTAACCATCTATATATATATATATATATATATATATATATATATATATATATATATATATATATATATATATATATATATATGTTACATGGGTTATAATTGCTAGCTGAGGGGTCCTCGTACAAACTTGGAGCCTTGGAGGAATATAAATAAAACATGATAATCATAAAGTAAAACATATGATTGAAAAATTGTAAGAAGGATATCGAGCTAAGGTTTAAAGTGGATTCTGAAGTTGTATATAAAATTAAATTTAAAGTGATTTTTGAAATTAATAATAATTTAATTATACCTTGAATTTATACTCTGAAATTTATAGTAATTTTTATCAACTAAATTTAAGGATGAAAAAAGGTTAAGCAGTCTATCAAAAGTCTATAGTTTAGTCTGTATTTGGTTTGACTTGGTCTGTTCTATTATAATAGAGACACAGACTCAAATTCTTTTAAAAACATTAATATGTTAATAGGTTAGGTCTAGACTCACTAATTAATTTTATTGGTCTGTCAGGTCTACCTGAGTTTATTAAACCGTAACTAAATATATACATAATTTTTTATTATTAATAAAATTATAAAATATTTTAAATTTATTATATGTTATTATAAATATTTTTGTATATTTTACATACTTTAAAAGATTAAAAATTCTTATAAATATTAAATATGACATATTACATATAAATATTTTTATTAAAAAATAATATTTTTATTTTTGTAAAAAAAAAATCAGATCTTTTAACAGACTAGACCTAGTACTTTATGAAGAATCTATAGCAGAGTGCAGGTCAGGCTGCCAATTAACTACATGAGAAACCAGGCCTGTTAAAAGCAAAGTTTGGTCTGACCTGACCTGTTTTCAACCCTAGCTAAATCCCATCGAAAAGCACACATAACATCACTAACACATTTTGGCGATCTGATGTGAAAGAAAAAAATTTTGGTAACAATTTGGTTTTTGAATCATTTTAAAAAACTCCAATAATCTCTAAATTTGGTGAAATTCAGTGACTTTGGTCTTTTCTCTTCTTTCTTTCCTTACTACGATCTGCGCCGTTACCAAAAACTTCACCTCCACCTCAACCAGTCTCTGGCAAATTTCTCACCATCAAGTCTCATATCAGTGCCATCACCAAGATCATCACCACCACTGACATCAACCGTTCCTTCCTGAAATCCACCTCTTCCTTCGATTTCCATGTCTCCCTTGAAGACTGCGCCTCCTCCTCTCACAACAACTACCATTTAACCAACTCCTTTAAAATTTACACTTAGGTCATCATCTTTTACACCACCACTAAATCGGTTAACGCCGTCTCCGATATCCATTCTCACTCCACCTCAAAACGAATCACAGATAGACAATTCAAGTCCTATAGCTGGAGGAGATGATAATAGAATTGGCACTACTACAACAGTGGTTATCAATGTAGTGGTTAAAATTCTATTATTTGAAATTATTGGAGTTGCAATTTGGTGCATGATGAAGAAGAAAAAGAAAAAGGTGTTTAACAATGGTGGTTATGTTCTTTGATTATGCTAAACTGAAATTGAAATTCGTAGGTAGGGGTGGCAAGCCAGGCTAGCCCGTCCCATCTAGTGAGGCGGTCCTAAAATCCCACTATAATATATATAATTTCACAATCATTTTAATAAATTTATAATTTCTAAAAATATAAAAATTATAATTTTTATATTCACAAACATTAAAGTATTTGTAAATATAAATATTATTTCTAAAGTAAAATAAACATAATCTAAAATACTCAATTTTCATCTTCATTCTCTTGTAAGTTGGGTTGGGAGAAGTTGGATTTTGGCAAAAAAATTGCGAAAATACCCCCTTGTCAAGAAAACACTAAACTCGGCGGAAAAGCCCGCCCCGCCTTGTCAAAGTCTGCGGTTTAAGCGGTGCGGGTTAGGCGAACTTTTGCTATTTGGTGGTTCTAATTTTTCAGCCCATCCCACATTTTTTGACAGGTTACACAGGTCGACCCGACGGATTTAGACCCATTTGCCACCCCTATTTACAGAGAAAGATAGGCCAATGTTAGAGTGGACAAACCGTATTAAAATTGTTAGGGCATAATTTCTTAGTTCTTGTTTATTCTCTATTTTCAATTTCTTTGTTCTTATTTATTTTCTTTTTTTTTCATGATATCCATTCATTGAGTTGTCAGTATAAGCATGAGAACAAATTTGAATTGTAAATTATTTGATTGAGAATGTTCTAATCTATTATAAGAAGAAATGAGAAGGGGTGAGAAAAAATTTGTAGTATACAATATTATAAACTTGTCAACTTATTGAAAAGATAGAGAGGATAAAGTTTACATAACAACTGTGACGAAAAAGATAAGAAAAGAGAATGACTTCAGTTATTAAATTAAATTTAAGGATTAGAGTTTTTAAATTGATTTAGGGACTAAATTGTGACAAAAAAAAATTTCTCTTTCATATTAGGTAGTTGTTGGACTTGTCAACATATTAGAATTGATACTATGTGTACTTTTCGATGAGATCTAGTTAACAAAAACTGAATGAGAAATTATTATAAGTTTTAAAGTATAAGTTTGAGGACATAATTGGGTAATTATTAATTTTAAGGATCACTTTAAATTTTGAGTACAATTTTAGAGACCATTTTAAAACTTAATTTAAAAAATATCTATGTAGAGTAGTATATATAGATTTCAAACAAATAAAAGTGTTAGAACTTAGAAGCAATGAGATGAAAAAAAATGAAAAATATTTTAATAAAATATTTATATCTTTAACGTATAAATTAGTTTTATTTTTTATTTTTTATATTACTGAAATTAAATTAGTGATGTTATTATGTAATTGAATTTTGTAAAATAAAAATTATAAAACAATGAAAAAAAAGGGTTTAATTAAAGACTATGTTTGTTAATTAACATCTAATTTAAGTACGGCAAAAACGAAACTTCCATTAAAGAATTTTAACAATATTTATTAAATATCTTTATTTCAAAATCTTATTATATATATATATATATATATATATATATATATATATATATATATATATTGGATTTTTATCTTTTTTTATCATCCGCATTTAAAAGGTTAGTAAATTTATGAAAACCAATGTTCTGAGTTTTTATTAATTTTTTTTTGAAATAAGAAGAGTTCAACATAGATGTGGAGCGTTTGAAACATAAACCAACATAAAAAATACTTATAATAACCACTTAAATTTCTCAAACAAATGCATATCCCTATACATCTTTGGTATTGCCATCAATAACAAAAGGGATCGTCGCTCCTCCACTCCTTGTAGCTAAGCGTAGTCGTGTTGATAATGTCTTCAACATGTTTTCCTGTATTTTGAAATAATCTCCTATTTCTTTCCAACCAAACGTTTCAAATGACCGCGAAGAAACTTATGAACTACTTCTTACTTTCCTCCTTTCTCGTTGTGACACATGTTCAATTTTAAAAGTGTTCCTTTAGGCATTGTTTGGATGTAGGATAGTAAATAAAAGGAAGAAAAATGGGAGGAAAGAAAATGAGAAGAAAGAAAATAGAAGAAAAAATTTATTTTTTTGTTCATTGTTTGAATGAAGAGAAAATGAATGGAAAGAAAATAAGAAATTTTTTTTTTGTTTGGATAAAAAGAAAAGTAGGAAGAAAGAAAATTATATCAGAGTAAAATTACTTTAATACCCTTATGTATATTATATATAATTTACAATTTATTAATATATTCAAGTTATTTTTTAATAAAAAAAGTCATTCAAATTATATTTTAAGATTTTAACATATTATTTTTGTTAATAACAACATTTTTTTAGATTATTCTCTTCTATTTTCTTTTTAAATATGGTAAACAAAAAGTTATCACTATTTTTTAAATATATACAAATAAATAATTTTATAATAAAAAATTAATAAAAATTATTCATAAGTTACACTATTAATCTTTTTTATTGTATTTAAAGAAAGGATGAAGTTTAGAGGGCTGTAAAACTGGAAAAATACAAGAGATGGTTTTCAAATTTAAAAGGAAGTGAAATGAAAAATTTTGATTTTTTTATTAAAGAGAGCAAATTCGTAATTACATTATTATTTCCTCTTTTTTTGCTGGTTTTCATCTCACAATTGAAGAGAAAAATTTTTAGTGAACTTCACTCCACTTTTTTCTTTTTCTCTTCATTTTCTTCTGTAAACCAAACAATGGAAAATTTGATTTTTCACTCATTTTCTTTTCCTATATTTTCTTTCCTCCCATATTCTTTTGAAACAAACATAGTATTAAAGTATCCGGAACGGACCATTTTTTGCCAAATTCAGATAACAAGCGCACCACACCTGCTATGTAAATTCACAACCAAGAAACAGGTGGTAGACATATTCAACATCCTTATTACATAGAACACACACATTATCACCCAGATTAACAATTTCGAGTCAACATAGTCTTTCTTTTGTATTCATTCTACCTATCAAAGTAAACCAAATAAATATCTCAACTCTTGGAGGGACTAAACCTTTCCAAATAGTCTTAATAAAGCTATAGCTTGTTACGTCCTTCGGAAGTGTCTCCGCCTATAATACCTGCACAAAGGAGTTAGTAGAAAATACGCATTGCCTGTCAAACTTTCAGACAACTCTATCCTCTCTGTCAGAGGCTAGTTTAACCAGTCTCAAGGTTTCATGCAATTGATTCAGAAGTTCCAACTCCCATTGGAATAGCTCACGCCTCCATTGGAAGTTCCAAATCCACTCAAACCAATCCCAAAACCCACAAACTCCTGTGACAAAGCCTTTTTGGGTTAAAACCGAGAATAGCCTTGGAAACCTATCCTTCAGAGAACCGCAACTTATCCAGACATCTTTCCAAAAGTGAGTCCTCTTGCCATCACCAATCTCCATTGCCAAGCCAGTTATCATCTGATCTCTTATAGATTGCTCCTTTATCTGTATCTGATAAATGTCCTTCCATGATCCCACTCTAGTAGGTAAATCCTGGATTGATAAAAGCTGGTTAGGGAAGAGATTATTACAAGAGCAGACTACTTTCTTGCACAACGGACACTCCTCTTTAGAGAACCTCCACCACCACTTAAATAATAGGGCAGTATTGTGGAGCATTGCATCACCGACTCCTAGCCCGCCTAACCTTTTAGAGGCTTGAACCACTTCCCATCTAACCAAAACCATGTCATTCCCCCCATCCTCCTTACCCCACAAGAATATCCTTTGTAATGAAATAAGTTTCTCCGCAATAGCTTTCGACATCTTATATAAGCTTAAATAATACACTGGCAAACTATTTAAAACTGACTTAATGAGTACTAGCTTCCCTGCTTTATTAAGCACCTTGGATTTTCATAAGTTTAGCTTCTCCTCCACTTTGTCTATTATTGGCTTCCAAGTCTTGACCAGTCTCAGATTCGCACCTAGAGGGATCCCCAGATATTTAATCAGAAGAGCAGCTTCCTTGTACCCCAGTAGACTACACATGTTCTGTACCCAATGTTGATCACAATTGATTAGTATCAAACTCGATTTCTCAAAATTGATGTTTAATCCCGACATCAGTTCGAAGCAGCAAAGAAGCCTTTTGTAATTCTTAACGGACTCCTCCTCTAACGGACAGAACAACACAGTGTCATCAGCGAACTAAAGATGTGACAATTCTATATTGTCTCTCCCTACAATAGTGGGGATATCCGACCATTTCTAACAGCCTCCCTAATCATCCTATGTAGGACATCAACAACCAGTACAAATAGAAAAGGAGAAAGAGGATCACCTTGTCTCAGACCTCTATCCATCTTGAACGGCTTAGCTGGTGATCAATTCATCAACACTGACATAGTAAATGTGTTGACACACTCCATAACCCACTTCCTCCACCTACGCCTAAAACCCATCTTCTACAGGACAATGTCCACAAATCGCCACTTGACCCTATCATATGTCTTTTGAAAATCCAGCTTGATTATAGCCGCTTTCTTCTTCCTCGATTTGAGCCAATGCACAGTTTCGCAAGCAATAAGAGCACCATCATGTATTTTTCGGCCCTTTATAAACGCACTATGAGTCTCTCCAACCAGACTTGGCATAACTGATCTCATCCTCCTAACCAAAACCTTAGAAATCATATTATACACACAACCAACCATGCTGATTGGTCGAAGGTTCTTAATCTCTATAACTCCAAAAAACTTTGGCGCCAAAGCCACCCATGTGAGATTCGAGTCTTTCAGTAATCTAGATGTCTGAAAGAACCCTAACACAACTGTCGTGAATTCAATCCCGATTTCATCCTAGCATTTTTTGACGAAGTTCATATTGTACCCATCACTTCCTGGAGCCCTAGAAGATTCACAGTCCCACACGGCTTTTTTAATCTCCTCAGATGACGGTAATACCTCCAAAGCTGCAGCATCTTCTTCATCTATTAAATCCACCAGTCTATCTCTAAAATTCACCATAGGAGACTCCTCTTGATGATACAAATTCTTGTAAAACTCTCTGATAGCAATTTTTATTCTTGCTTGATTCCTGACTACGCTTCCATTAATTACCAATGCATCAATCTTGTTATTCCTCCTTCTTGTTGAAGCTATATTGTGAAAGTACCTGATATTTTTGTCCAAATCCTTTACAAGTCGGGATCGCGACATCTATTTCCAGTGCAGTTTCTTCCTCGCATACCACTTTTCACAGCAAGTCACCAACGTCTTTCTTCTTGCCTTCACTGTTCCATCATATGCTCACATGCTGACCATGTCGTCTATCTTCTTGATCTCTTCCTCAAACTTCATAATTTTCTTATCCATGTCATCAAAGTTATTTCTGTGCCATCGCTCCAAAAGAACCGTCAATGCCTTCAATTTATCTGTGAATTGTAAATTCCATAATCCCCTCCATTCCTCCTTAACCAATCTTAGAAAACCTTCATATGTAAACTACGAGTTAAGACTCCGGAACGGTCAAGAACCACATCTTATACTAGTATTCTCTACTATTATCAGGCATTGATTTGACAAGCCCTGTGGTCTACCTCTCAAGCAAATTTTCGAGAACTCCTCCATCCATTCTAGATTAACCAAGACTCTATCAATTCAGTTGCAGGAACGTCCTCTGAATCAGATAAATGTCCGATCAGTAAACGATAAGTCCACCAAAACATATCTTATATCCAACTCTTAAATTCTTAAACAAAAATTGATAAGCTAACGTTACTTTTTCTTTAATTAAAATCATAAAAGGAAATCAACTAATTAAAGTAACTCACATTCGGTTGCTTACTTGCATGAAAGGTTTTGTGATACGTGTAATGCTAAGAAAATAAAAGAAGCTAAAATTTAATTTATTTTATTTATTAATTATCGCAACAATTAATAAAAATTAAATAAAGTAAATTATGATTAATTTGTATTAATTTTCTTTAATTATAAAATATTTCCAGATTTTCATCTATCCTTGATTAACATGTTATTAATTTTCATTGGTTGATATATAGCATATGCTATTATTAGGATCATTAGCATAATAGATTTTTTATTTTTATGGTAATGTTGGGCTTGCCACTAATATGCTGGGGAACAAGCACCTAATCTAATCGGTTCAATGATTGCTTGGGACGTTGAATATGTGTATAGTATAATAGAAAGAATCTTCTCATAAATTTGAAGTGTCATTGGATATCATGTTTTGATGCTAAGGGAATCTTATTATATATGCTACACATAATTATATTGCTATAATATGGCATTGTCTAGGTGGCACTTAGTGGTTTGGCCTCTTGTCAACCTCTCCAGAAAGTCCATAATATATATGGTAATTCACCTTAATCAAATAAATATAGTTTACAATTATATAAATGTCCTAAATTAGAAGTTGTTACTTATCCTATCTTAAGTATATCTAAGGTAATTTAATTTTATTCATTCACGGATCAATTAGAGAGAAAGCGAGATAAAAATGGTACAACATTAAATTTATTATGTACCCTATATACATAATTAATTGAATCAACCTAATTCAATTTACTATTAGTACAATATATACATAATAAATCAAATTAACTTTATTTAATTTATTAATTGTATAAAATTTTTTATTTATTTTTTATTAACTTTAAAATATAAATGTCAATAATAAAATATATTTTATTTAAATTTTAAAAAATAAAAAAAATTAAAACAAATAAGAATAATAATTCAAATTTTATGTTTTAGATAAAATTTAAAAAATTTTATATTTCTATAAATTTATGAATTTATAACAGAACAATAAACGATTTCTAAAAATTCATTAAAAATTATCGTTTAAAATATTAGCATCTAAAAAATCATTACCATAACTTTTAATATTAAACAAATTATTATAAAGGATAACTTTTTAAAATAGTATATAAACTCAAATTTAAATTTTTCATAATTTCCATAAAACAGATATCTCAATTTCTGTATCCGTTTTTATTTATTCACGAATCGAATTCTCATTTCTATAATAAATTTGCGAATTTTTATTAGTTTTTTTATTGCGAATAATTTATGTGGATATTTACTAATGCAAATTTTTTGACTATTCCTAAATGTGAGTTTAAAAAAGAGGTAAGAGAAGAATTTTTATAATTATAAATAATTATGTGCAAAAATGATTTGTGATATTGTACTGCTACAACATCATATTATTGAACACTTTAATATGAGTTCCTATCTTGAATTAAACTTGTAGTCTATAATAATTAAGAAAGCCAGGTACAAATAGAAGAGTACTAAAAATAAACAAATTATTGCAGTTGTAAAGGTACTTATACTACATGAATAACCCCATTCATTTCTTGTTAAATTAACAATGATGTAATGTAACCCAAAAAAGAAAAATCTAAAATAAAAAATCAAATTACAATGTTGAAACAAAACTAATACTACTACTAATTTTTTATATTTATAGTCATATTTTGTTGAAATGATTAAATACAACTTAAAAATGAATATAATATAAATTAATAAATATCATGGTTAATATTCTGATAAAATTTTTATTTAATACCAATGATGTATTAATATGAGATAGCATATTTTAGTTTTTGGGATTTAATAATATATTTTTGCAAAATGATGTAGAAGAGTGAGTTAAAAAAGGTGTTATTTATTTTAGTGAGAAGGACCCACAAAGAGAAGCAGCTACTGAAAGTTCAGAGTTCAGAGTATCAAAGGGAGTGGGACCCACAAGAGTGAGGTAAGGGGCAAGTTGGTGGGACCCACAAAGAAGGGTGTCAATGTCAATAATGAATGGGTCTGTGGGTCGGTATGCTTTGCTGAGTGCTGGGTGGTGCCCGTTTTCCCTTCTCTATCCACTCTTCTTCTTTCTTCCCCCTTACCATATCCATTACAACCATGCATAACCCTTTATTAAAAAAAAAAAAAATAATAATAAAATTTTATTATGTTTTTAAAAGAGAACCAAATTTTTAATAAAATTTTTTTGGCTCTTTATTTTTGTAAAATTGGTTCCATCACTAATTTTTTTTGTATTAATAAAATTAACCTATATAATATATTAAATTATTAATTTATTTATTAAAAATTAACTATAATTGACAACTTTTTTTAAGAAATCTCTTTATCTTTTAGAGATAATTATTAAGATTGTTTAATTATTTTTTATTTTTTTGTTATCTTTTTCAAGTATATTATTAAATTTATTATATAAAATTAAAAAATATTAGTAATTTTTAAATTATTTTTACTTATAAAAATTAAATAGAAGATATTTTAGTTATTAACATGTTACAAAAACATGTTCTTGAGCATCATTAATATAGAGACTAATTAGTATCACGAAATTAAATATCAAGATCGAAATGAGTATTTTTTTTAAGAAAAAATTACCACTAAGATGGGTATTCACTCATTTTTTAACCAATTTGAAATAGTTGAGTAGTTAACTCATTCGTCTATTTAAATATGTATTAAAAATTTAAATCTTACCTTATACATATAACAATTTATTGACCAATAATAGATTGTTAAATAAAATTTAAATTTACAATAGATTAATCATTTGACTTATGAAATTAAAAAATACCTTAAACAATAAAAAAGTCTTTTTTTTAAAAAAATCCACTTATTATTTAAAATAATAATCTTAGTTTAACAATGAAAAAAATAGGAAAAATTTAATTTTAGTGTATTATTAATATAAAAAAAAGTTTATATGTGTATTTAATTAAATTTTTATATTTTGTACATAATTATCTAAATAAAATAGATGTTTAAATTATTGATATCAAAATTAAATTAAAAATATATAAATAAAAATAAAAGGGTCCCCATCTAATAAATAAAAATAAATCACTATTTTTTTTTTCAAAAAATATGTTTTTGATAAATATTTCTCAAAAAAAGAAATTAAATTACATTATATTTTAACTTTAAATGATTAGTTTCATCTACTACGATGCACATCTTTCAAGATTAACAACAGTTTAATCAACTAATAATTGTAAATTATGCTTTAAAACGGAACATCAATTTTAGAGTATGAATATCACATATCTTATTTCATACTCTAAGCAAAAAACAAAAATTAAACTCATTTAAAAAATAATAGTATCTATCCTCTCTAAAGGAATATGTAAATTATTTTCTCTCATGTATTACATTCTAATTAAATATTTATTTATTTTAATTTTTAGTAAATTTTGTTGAATGACTAATTTATCTAATAAAATAAAAAATATAAAATTAATTTCAGGTTATTAAAATTTGTTGAAAAATTAACAAAATATTCTTTGAAAAATAATATTATATATTACTCTTTTATTTTTTTACACAAAATTTCTAATTTTTAACAAAAATTAAATAAAAATCCAAACCTTCATAAAATATAATTACCAACTAGCTACATTAATTTTTCAAAAACAAGCTAAGATATAAAGTGTTTTAATTTTTTTTCTTTTTTTATATAATTTGAAACTAAATTGTATAAAATAAATTTCTAAATTTTAAGATTTATTTGACACGATAAATTTTTTAAATTGAAAATTTTTACGGTAATCGACACTAATTTAATTTGTGTTTTTATTTTTAATTTATCACATTAATATTTTAGTTTAGAATTTAGTTAGTATAAGAAAATTTTTAAATTAATATTTTAATAAATATATAAAAAATATATTAAAATAAATATTTAATTAAAATATGACATATTAAAGAGAATAATTTATATATTATTTTAAAGAGAGTAAGTAACATTCACTTTAAAAAATATTACGTGTAGATTAGTACATATCACTTGTAAAACGTCATGTATATTAATTATAATTTATTATTATTAGAATGTGCGTGCGTAAATTTTATTTGAAATTTTGCACTTTGTGTAATAATAGATAAATAGTAACATAATATATGTGATATGGTTTGTTATATGTACATGACACAATCTTTTTAATATATATTTTGAATAAACTATTAAAATAGGACCAAAATATTTATATCACAAAAAAATTAGATATTAAATATATATTTTAAAAAATAATTTTAGAGATCAAATTTTGATATATTTTTTTAATTATAATTAAAAAATATTTTTTATTTTTAAAATTTAGTAATTTTTTGTCAAATAATTTTTTTATTATGAATGATCATATTGTTTAAAAATAAAAAAATAGAGATCAAATTTTATTTCAATTTTTGTGTATTTTTTAAATATTTATTTAAATATTATCATATAAATTTAGATTTAATTGATAAATTATTTGTTAAATATATTTTTGTTATTTATACAAATAATATTTATTATTTTTTATAGTATTTTTAAATTCTCTAAAAATTATTTTATCAATAATATTTTTTTTGTAGTGATTAAATCTTTCGGATAGTTAATGCCGTAAATTTTTATCCTTCTAGTCTATTTAATATTTCGGTTGTACATTATTGAAGTGCGTTGTTATATGAATACTCGAGAATTTTGTCATTTGTTTTTTTCAAATAAAGTTTTGTACTGCTGGAATATTATAAATAAAAGGAGATTACTTTATGTACCTTGACAATATAAAGTGTGAAACAACTTTATACTATTATTATATTCCATATAAGAATTTATGAATTTTCTGAATCATGATAACCAATTTCTCACTAAATAGTCACCTACTATATATGTGCATGGCGAATTTTTTATTTTATTGTTTATTGTGTAGAATTGTTCAATTTATCCGTACATAAAATTTGCTTTTATTTTTTTTGCAAATTAGAGATTTTTCGTTCTATGATAAATAAGTGATGATTAATGAACCTGAGTAGTCAATTCAAACTAATTAAAAAGTTTGATAAGTTTAGACACTAGGTGACAAAAAATAATAAAAGAATGAACTTAGATATACACAATAGCAGATAAATAATTAAGGGAAATCTTTTACACTTTGGATGTAAAATGGAAAATGAGTGGAAAGAAAATGGGTGGAAAGAAAATGAGAGGAAAGAAATAAAAAGAAAAGTTAATTTTTTTTTGTGTTGTTTGGATGAAGAGAAAATGGAAGGAAAAATAAGAAGAAAGAAAATCATACCTAAATGAAATTACATTAATACCCTTTATAAATTATAATATACTAATGTTATAAGGATAAAATTGTAATTTTATCTATTTTTTCACTCTAATCTAAGTTTTCTTCTCAACTTTGGAGAGAAAACTTTAATGTGGATCCCACATATACTTTTATATTTTCCATTCATTTTCCTTCTTGATCCAAACAATAGAAAACTAATTTTTCCATCCATTTTCTTCTCCTTCATTTTCTTTCCTTCCAAATTCTTGCAAACCAAACAAAGTGTTAGTGTTTATAAATAAATTTATTGTTTAAATAATTGTCTAAATATAGAAAGATAAAAAAGTAGGATCAATTATTTTATTTTTTAATTTTATGTCTAAAATTTAAGCATTATAGAAAGAACGGTAAATTAATGCATGAAAGATATTTCAATAATTTATCAACAATAATTCTTATCTTTCTTTTCTATATGTATAAAAAATTCTGTCTCATTTATCATGCTTTCTACTTCACTTTCCGTCAGTATAAGACTGTGGTCCACCTTTATTTGTTTTAAATGGGATGACAAAACAAAAAATAACAAATAGAGGAATATTTTTAGTATTTAATTGAAACATTTATGGTTGAATATAGTAAGTAATTTTGTATTGATTGAATAAAAAATATATATAAATGATTATATTTGTAATATATTTTTTTATAACAATTTTTTTGGGTTATATATATTTTTTTAGTCAATAAAAATTAGATTTTAGACTTTTAACTTTAAAGTTAACAAAGTTTTGATATTGTATCATAAACTATTTTTTTTAAGTTTAAACTGATAAAAATAAGTACACAAATAATTATATTTTAACCATTAGTATTATTAGATGACATTTTATTAAAGAATTAAAATAATTAGGTAAATATATTTGAAATTTTATTTATTTATAATTTAAATAACTGGAAATATTTGTGAGAGAAAGAAGGTATATTAGATTTTTTATTGAAGGAATTTAATTATTTCTATACATACAACATACATATAATTATTTTTAGGGTAATTTTTTATAAAATTTTGTTTTAATACACTGATAGTATAAAATATTTTACACAGACATGCAATTACATTCGTTTTTTTAGATGACTATTCACGTAGTTAATAAAAATAGTAATTATTTATGATAACATAGTGTTACATAATTAGATGCACGTGTCAAGTTATTTTATACTAATAATATATTAAAATTAAATTTTTTTATATTGATTAATCACTAATAATATATACAAACTAATTTCTTCTTAACTAGTATTAATAATTTAATATCCTTGAAACTAATTCATTATAAAGTTTCGTCTTACCTGTGATAAATATATGAGTTAACATCAATCCATAAAATGAGGAAACAAGGAACAAAAGCACTTATTGGGTTAGCTCTTTTTTTTTTTGGTTAAATAAAATATTAATTTATTTTAGGAAGGGATCGGAAAAGAACAAGAGTGTGGTGGGGAAGGCATTTCCAAATTGTTTAGCATCATTGCATCAATGAGGTTTCACCCTTTGTCCCATAATTATTTTAAGCATCCCTGTTGATAGTGACGATTTAAAAGGGCCACCCTATAGATTTTTGCGATCTCTCAATATATCAACATGTTTTTAGTGGTCTCTCTCTCTCTCTCTCTCTCTCTCTCTCTCTCTCTCTCTCTCTCTCTCTCTCTCTCTCTCTCTCTCTCTCTCTCTCTCTCTCTCTCTCTCTCTCTCTCTCTCTCAATATATCAATTTGATAATACTTAAAAATATTATTGAAGGTAAAATAATATTTAAAAAAAATTTAATTACGCTATCAATCCTTATAGTTTTACCAAATTTTCAATTAGATTCTTATATTTTTTTCTTTTTAATTGGGTCCTTATACTGCTTTTAATTTTGTAATTAAATCATTTTTATATAAAAAATATTAAAATTAATAGAATATTTCATCGCAAATTAAAGGTATTAATAATTAAAAATCTAATTTGATCTTTGACCGTATAGATTTTAATAGAAATATTCTGTTAACTTTAATATTTTTGACATAAAAAAGGATCTAATTACAAAATTAAAAGTGGTGTAGAGACCCAATTAAAAAAAAGTATAAGGACCTAATTCAAAATTTGGTAAAACTATAGCGATTAACAGAGTAATTAAATTTTAAAAAATTTAAAAATAATTTATAAGTTGAAAAAATAAAAATAAAAGTGTAACATAAAATCATAAATATAAAAGAGTACGGCTTTATTTTTAGCAATATATTTTAAATGTTGTCAAAATTATATATAGATACTGTATTCGAAAACATTGATTTACTTATGGAGTTGGCGTTAGTAGTATATATTGACACAAATTTTCAACCATTTATTTAGAATGTAAAATTTATAAGTTCAAATTCTTATGCAAAATAAATAGTTAGAATTTGGTATCATGGTATGTATATTATTATAAATGTTAAACCCATAGATCCGTGTATACATACATCACCGATGTTATTGATCTTATATTGTCGTTTTTATGTATTTATAATTCATAGATTTTGTAATGTTGTAAGATTTTAATTTAATGGATAATTTATTAATCAAATCAAATATATCTTTGTTTGGTGAGTTGGAACTTGGAAAGAAAGACAAGGAAAGAAGGAAAAAAAATACATTATATTATATTTAATAAGGACGCCATTATTCCTATTCTATATTCATCTTCTTCAGTCAAATATATCTTTGAAATATTTTATATAAATTTTCGTGTTCAGAGAAATATATTAAAATTAATTAAGTTTGGGGGTTCGAAATAATTTCACTAAATAGAACCATAGCCTTCCAATTATATATATCGAAGGCTACATATATATAAATTAAAATGCATAGTCACCAAAAAAAAAAAAAAATAAAACGCATGAACTAAATTTATAATTCTAAACAATAAGATCTAATGGGAGAGTAGTCAATCAATTATGTTTACTAAAAAAAAATATGGTAAGCCTTGTGCTACTTTAAAAAAAAAAAACTTTTTCCTTCATCCAAGATTCAAATTTGAATTTTAAAACAGGAGAAAAAGATTTTAATGAAAAAATATCGTGCGTATTTATTTTGCAGTATTTATAGACCACGTTAATACATATTTAATTTATTAAATAACAAGTAAAATCTATTCTATATTTTACACCACATTCATTTCATGTGTGTTACCATTCATAACGTGGAAAAATAGACGTTAACCACATGGATGACCCAACAAGTTTTACGTATCATCATCACCAGAGTTAAAATATACAAACAATTAAAAAATAAAAAAATATTTTTAAATAGTGGGTTTTATTGAGACAGAGAAAAAGAACACACAATGAAATTGGAATATACTATTTTAGTATTTTAATGACAAAATTAATTGTTTTTATATCAAATTGATAGCTAAAAATTGTTAAATAATTTAATATATTTAATTAAATTTTTACTTAACGATTTTCAATTATCGATTTTACATTAAGATAATTGCATGTAGATTTCTATTTATGTTAGTATGTATTTAAAACGAAAACACCTATATATCAGTATCAATATTTTACATTGTTTTTATAATTATATTAGATGTATATTAAAATTAATTATTAGTATAAAATATATATTAAAACTATATAAGAGTGGAACTATAAATTTTTTTGAAAAAAAACTAACATAAAAAATATAAATTAAAAAAAATTAAATTAAGAAGGGGCAAACTAAAAATTCAAAACTTAATATGTACAAATTATTAATTTAGGGCCATTGCTCTCTTTTTATGGTTACTGATATTACATATATATATATATATCTATATAAAAATACATCATAATTAATTTTGGTTACTATTCTTATTATAAGATAATCACTTATATAATTTATTTTGCGAAAATAATAGTCGAGACTATCATTTTTATATAAAGATATATTGGTACGAGTGTTTATCATATTTTAAATAAATTTAATTTTAATGTATTATTATTCTGTTAATATGAAGTAATTTTATACATATATTTAATTACGTAATGCAATAAAAATAATTATTTTTTATATTAATTGCGTGAATAATTATTTAAAAAATAAATATAATTATATGACTGTATAAAATACTTTACACATCATTCGATCAAAATTAAACTCTATATATTATAAAATGTATAAAAAAAAGGAGAAATAATAATATTTGTAAAAGAAATAAAGTTTTTGTGGGAATAACGTAACCGAAGAAGAGGATGAATGGGAATAATATATGGTGCTACGTGGAAAAGAACAGGCAGACGTACACACCTGACAGGGACAATAACCTACACACCTCTCTCACCACTAACCACACATTTCAATTTCAATTTCAATTTCAATTACTCTTCATCTCGCCATATATCATATCCTCTCGTATCACAATCATAGACTGTATCACATGATTCAACAAGTGTACTAGGCTCCCCCACCCGCTTCATCTCGCGATGGCAGCGACCGTAATATTCTCTAAACTCTCGCCCCAAATAATACGGTGTCCCCTCCCCGAGAAACTTTGTCGTTTCCAACACATTTATTTACTTGTTCTTTTCCTTATTTATTTCTTCCCTCTTAAATAATTGTCCACTTAATTTTATAATTAAGGATAGGATTTACTTAACTTGTATGTAACCACACACGTTAAAATTATCATTAAGAGAGGCTTTTATTTTTTTTTTACTTTAATAAACAAATAACAAATGAATTAAAAATTTAAATTTTGTATTTTATAAATTTTTTAATTGAGAATTTTAAAATGTAGAATTTAAAAGTACCTTTTAAAAATGAAATTTGGCTAATATATGTTCTAATTAAATTTTTTTTTTGTAAATACAAAATTTTATTAGTTATTAATAAACTCTTAGATCTTATTTAATATAAAGAATCATTTTTTGATCTATTAAATTGAAAAATATGTAAAATAAAAACAAAAAATAATCCTTTTAGATATATTTAATATACATAAAATTGAAAATATATTTCTTAACAATTAATAGTCTAGAAAATTAGAAAGGAAAATTCTTTTTTCCACTGAGAAACTGAAAAGAAGACAGCTATTTAGCTCCATATTCCAAGCCGATTGTTTAGACAAAAACCGAAGCCGGCTTAGTGGGCCCCGCAGTTAACTGCACTTGTTATATAAGTAGGTTGACTTATCAAATAAGCTATCAAACATTCGACAAGTTATCAATGATAAGTAGACGTTGTTTTCATCCATCTATGTGTCGCCTCTTACATAAAATAAACCTATTTATGCAAGTTCAAATGTGGCGCATATAAATATGCGTGTTGTGTTTGTAGTTTTCTAGAGAGAGAAAGAGAAAAGATAAATAGAGTGAGAGAGAGTTTTGAGGAGAGAGAAAGTGCAAGAAAGAGAGAGAAAGCTTTGGCTTCTTTGTTGGGTTGAGGGGTTCCATATTCGGAGACCCCCTTTTGTTTTTGTTCCTTCTTTCTTTCTTCTTTTGCTTTCCCATGTGTTGTTGTTTGAAGAAGGTGAGAGCTTTTATCAGAGCTTTGGTGCTTCTTCCTTTTCTTTTCTTCTCACTCTTTCTCTCTCTATCTTTCTAGTTTTTTCGAATCTGTTAAAGTTTCAAGCTTTTCTTACTTATTTTTTTAATTTTTGTTACCCAATTCGAATTTTCCTTTATTTTTTTGTGGGTTTAATTTAATTTTATTTATTTTTTTAAATTTTGTTTTTGGGGTTTTGACACTTTTTGCTTCATGCATCTTGGATTCCCATAAGAGAGGTTAAAGCTGCTTTTTTTTCGATCATCTGGGATAGGTGTGGAATAAATAGATAGACATAAGAGTCAAATTGTTTTCATTTTATTTTCTCTCTCTCTCTCTCTCTCTCTCTCTCTCTCTCTCTCTCTCTCTCTCTTCTCTCTCTCTCTCTTCCCCCCCTAAAAAAAACCGCATCTCTCTTTCCTTTTGGTTAATTTTGGCAAAAATATGGAAGAAGTTTTTTTCTAATTTACTTCTATTAATGCTTCTGCTTAAATGGTTTGATTCATGGTGCGGATTTGAATTATCACTTTGTCTCTGTTGTTATTATTATTATTATTATTGGTGTGTGATTTTTTCAAGTTACTTTTCCTTTTGCTAAAAAAAAAAAAATTTTTTTTTGTTGTGTTGTGTTTGCAGATCTAGTTCAGTTTTTGCTCATTTTGGTGCATATCTAATCGAGGAAGTGGAAGGTTGCGATGTCTTCTCTTAGTAGAGAATTGGTGTTCTTGATCTTGCAGTTTCTGGATGAGGAAAAGTTCAAGGAGACTGTTCACAAGTGGGGCTAGTTTGTTGTTTTCATTAAATTAAACTAATTTTTCCTTGGTTTATTTTGATTATTTATTTGGTTTTTTTTACCACATTAATTAATTTCTTTTTTTTTTGGTCTTGTCAATTTTGAAAATGATAGGCTTGAACAGGAGTCTGGATTTTTCTTCAATATGAAGTACTTTGAGGATGAAGTGCACAATGGCAATTGGGATGAGGTTGAAAAGTACCTTTCTGGTTTCACTAAGGTAGATGATAATAGATATTCTATGAAGATATTTTTTGAGATAAGGAAACAGAAGTATCTTGAGGCATTGGATAAGTAAGTTCATATCATAAGTTTCACACTTTGTTTGAATTTTGTTGACTCTTTCAGCATTTTCCAGTTCTGTTCTAGTGACTAGTTTGAGACTTTAGTTGAACTGTGCTTAAATTTTTTGGTAGGCATGACCGGTCCAAGGCTGTAGAAATCTTAGTAAAGGATTTGAAAGTGTTTGCTACTTTTAATGAAGAATTGTTCAAGGAAATCACACAGCTTTTGACATTGGAGAATTTTAGGTATGAGTATATATACTGGCCTCTTGTGGGTTTTGGTGTGAAACTTATGTAATGTGCAGCGAATCATTCGAGTTTGTTTGTGTACTACTAGGGAAAATGAGCAATTGTCTAAGTATGGTGATACAAAATCTGCTAGAGCAATCATGTTGGTTGAGCTCAAAAAGCTCATTGAAGCGAATCCTTTGTTTCGTGATAAGTTGCAATTTCCCAACCTTAAGAACTCAAGGTTACGGACTCTCATCAATCAAAGGTAAATTTTTCCCAAGTCACCCTATTTCTTATAGAGAACAAAACTTGTGTTGTGTGTTCATTAATAAAAATGTTGTTATTGTTATCCAAAAAGTGAGATTCGATCGGATTGTGAACAATTTCCAGTTTTAATATTGTAAATAGAATACTTGAATTTGTATATAGGAAAATGTGTTGCGGTAATTATCTGCACGTTTACATTGTTGATGTTACATTATACATTCTTGTTATGCTATGCAGCATTGGTGTTTATTTTTTGTTTTGAGATTACTGAATAACTGGCTTTCTTTTTCCTTTGTTTTTGAAAAATCATTTACAGCTTGAATTGGCAGCATCAACTTTGCAAGAATCCACGGCCAAATCCTGATATAAAAACTCTTTTTGTGGATCACTCTTGTGGACAACCAAATGGTGCACGAGCTCCTTCACCTGCAAATAATCCGCTATTAGGGTCCTTACCAAAGGCCGGAGCATTTCCTCCTCTCGGTGCACATGGGGTGAGCTACTTAAACTGATTCATCTTCTTTTCATCATAGGCATCCGCATTATATTCTATTTCTCTGTCACTTTTGGTTCTTATTACCATATTTGACTCTCCGTGCTTTCGTGTTTACAGCCTTTTCAACCTACTCCAGCACCAGTGCCGACACCCCTGGCTGGGTGGATGTCAAATCCTACCACTGTGGCACATCCTGCAGTTTCTGGAGGTGGAGCTATAGGTCTTGGTGCTCCATCAATCCCTGGTATTGAGTTATTTCGCTTTATTTAGTCTCAAACTCTTTATGTATAATTGTGCTAAGATATTGTAGGGTATATCAAGTTTGTTCTTTGACTTATTACCTGTTCTATTGCCTTGTTAAAGCTGCTTTGAAGCATCCAAGGACTCCTCCAACTAATCCCTCTGTTGATTACCCATCTGGAGACTCAGATCATGTTGCTAAGAGAACTAGACCAATGGGAATATCCGAGGAGGTAATCTTGTATTGCTTATGGACGAATCATTAACAATTCATCTTCAGGCATAATCTAGTTTGACCCCTGAAATTTCTGCTAATAGTTCATAGTTGCCACTTTGTGCAGGTAAATCTACCCGTCAATGTGTTGTCGGCAACATTCCCTGGTCATGGTCACGGTCATGGTCATAGTCAAGCTTTTACGGCACCTGATGACTTGCCGAAGACTGTCGTGCGAACTTTGAATCAGGGTTCATCTCCCATGAGCATGGACTTCCATCCTGTGCAACAGTCTTTACTTCTTGGTCTGTTGCTCTTCTAAGGCCTTTTCTGATAGCCTGTTTTTTTCCTTTTTTTAATTGCACGCTTTTCGCTATCAAATTGGGAATTGAATGAGCTTTCCTTGATGCAAATTTGATAGTTGGCACTAATGTTGGGGACATCGCTTTGTGGGAGGTGGGGTCTAGGGAGCGGTTGGTCTTGAGGAATTTCAAAGTTTGGGACCTTAGTGCATGTTCAATGCCATTTCAGGTAATCTCTTACACAGTGTGTTCTTGATGAAAATTTGTAAAAACTTGTAATTTCTTTATGATGGAAGAGAACTAATCTTGAACAATTCAGGCTGCACTCGTCAAAGATCCTGGCGTTTCTGTCAACCGAGTGATTTGGAGTCCTGATGGTGCTTTATTCGGTAAGTTGAGTTTTTTGTTTTTTTGTTCTTTGTTTTAATGATATAATATATATACTTTCAGATGTAAACTAAATCTGATTGCAAATATCTTTTGTTTGTATATGGAATGGAACAGGAGTTGCTTATTCAAGACATATTGTTCAAATATACTCTTATAATGGCGGGGATGATGTGAGGCAGCACCTTGAGGTACATGCCATATAGTTATAAACATGCACGTGCACACATATATAAGTATATATATTCATATGCATTTCTCTGATTATTTACTTCCAAACCTTATTTTTAGATTGATGCTCATGTTGGTGGAGTAAATGATCTTGCATTTTCGCATCCAAATAAGCAACTATGTGTGATAACCTGTGGTGATGATAAGACCATTAAGGTATGTCTTGTACAGCCTGAGTTGGTTTAATCAAGTGGAGTAGATCATATATGTTCCTAACTATGTTGTGTAATTTAAGGTGTGGGATGCTGCTACGGGTACTAAGCAGTATACTTTTGAGGGCCATGAAGCTCCAGTATATTCTGTATGCCCACATTATAAAGAAAACATTCAGGTAGGAGAAATGTTAGTTGAGTTGGTCGTTGCGATTCCTGATTCCTTTGACTTAATAATACAAAACCCTGAAGTAGATGCTTCTGCTAACTTTTCCTCGTTTAGTTTAATGCTGATAATTTTTTGTTATGATGTTGTAGTTTATTTTTTCAACGGCATTAGATGGAAAGATAAAAGCATGGCTGTATGACAATTTGGGATCTCGTGTTGATTATGATGCACCTGGTCGTTGGTGCACCACCATGGCTTATAGTGCTGATGGAACAAGGTCCGAATTCTCAACCATTGCTCCTCATGTTATGCTGAATCTGGCTGCACGGTTGAATTATACTTTCTGTTCTTAATATGGTGTTTAAATGTTCCCACCACAAACATTTGCTACAGGCTCTTTTCGTGCGGGACAAGCAAAGATGGGGAATCCTCTATTGTTGAGTGGAATGAAAGTGAAGGAGCTGTCAAAAGGACTTATCAAGGATTCCGTAAGCGGTCTTTGGGTGTTGTGCAATTTGATACCACCAAAAATAGATTTTTGGCTGCTGGTGATGATTTCTCCATAAAATTCTGGGACATGGACAATGTTCAGCCTCTGCAAGCCATCGATGCTGATGGGGGTCTTCCTGTAAGTTCATTAGTTTGTTGCAAAATAGTTGAGAGCTAGTATTTGGAATAAGTAGTTGCTAATGGTTGCTTGATATGAATTTTAGGCAAGCCCACGTATCCGATTCAACAAGGATGGAACACTTCTAGCCGTCTCTGCGAATGAGAATGGAATCAAAATTTTAGCCAATGCAGATGGTATGCGTTTGTTGCGCACATTAGAGAATTCTTTATATGATGCATCACGAACATCAGAAGCCATGGCAAAGGTAGATATGTTCCTTACGAAAACTTAATCTACAAATGATGAGAAAAAAGAAATAAAATTAAACTTCAAGCTAACACACTGTGTTTCTTGCAGCCTTCCATAAATCCAATTTCTGCTGCTGCTGCCGCAGCGACTAGTGCTGCACTTGCAGAGAGGGCCTCTTCTGTAGTAGCAATTCCCGGAATGGTTCGTGATCTTGTCCTTATATCAACAGTACTTATCATTATTGCAACCTTCCATCTTCTTTGTAGCTTTCTGTTTTTTATTTTTCTTCTGTTCAACATGCAACTTTTGATACAGAATCATATTATTACTCATAATTACTTCTCAAATTTCTTTTCATCAGAATGGGGATGCACGGAACTTAGGTGATGTTAAGCCTAGAATAAGTGAAGAATCCAATGACAAGTCAAAAATATGGAAGCTCACTGAAATAAATGAACCGTCTCAGTGTAGATCCTTGAAGTTACCAGACAATGTGAGAGTACCAAAGGTATGATATTTATTTAAATTGGTCAAACTACGCTTCCACTGAAATTTAATAATAGAATCTCATGGCGACTTACCCTTGTATAAAAAAACTCTTCATATGTCTGGTTTTGATGTTTGTGATGTGCTGGGAGCTCTTGTATCAGCTAAGTATCGGCGTTTCACTGTAGTTTTATAATGTAAATCAATCCCAAGTAGGTTTTCAGGTATGTCTTTCCACTATAGTCAACTGGTATCGAACGTATCTTAAACTAAGATTAATGAAGAAGTAGATATTTGGAGACTCTTCCTGCTGCACCTTTTAGCTCTCTAGTCTGTCTGTGATTTAGAACCTCTCAATCAAAAGTTTTGATTCAATTCGTTTTTTTGGTGACCAAAAGTTAAGTATGGTTATAGCTGCACTTGAACTACCTTTGTGGAAGGTTTCTCTGCCTCATCTCTCCATCAATGAAATTGTTCTGATCTTTGTTATTATGACAGATATCAAGGTTGATATATACAAACTCTGGTAATGCTGTTCTTGCATTAGCATCAAATGCTATTCACCTTCTCTGGAAATGGCAGCGAAATGACCGTAACTCATCTGGCAAGGTGTGTGTCCATGCGAACAAAACCAACTACTGTTGGATTATTGCTGTTCATGTTTTGAAAGTTGATATTTGTTCTGTAGGCCACTGCCAGCATGCAACCTCAATTGTGGCAACCATCGAGTGGCATTCTCATGACTAATGACATTGCCGATAGTAGTCCCGAAGATGCTGTTCCATGCTTTGCTCTGTCCAAAAATGATTCTTATGTAATGTCCGCCTCAGGAGGGAAGATATCCCTTTTCAATATGATGACTTTTAAGGTGACTTATGAGCCTGGTTATTTTTCAAGTTCAAGACTAATACAGATTTTGAAATAGTGCTGATTAACCAATTTCAATCTTTTTTCGCTAAGTACAGACAATGACGACATTCATGCCTCCACCACCTGCAGCAACCTTTCTTGCTTTTCATCCTCAGGATAACAACATTATTGCCATAGGCATGGATGATTCCTCCATTCAAATATATAATGTCCGCGTAGACGAGGTAACAATGCTGTCTCTTAAGAGTTTCTACTCATTTGAAATTTGAGATATAGTGTTTATGCTGATTTCATTTTGCAGGTTAAAAGTAAACTCAAGGGTCATACTAAAAGAATAACTGGTCTTGCTTTCTCTCACGTATTGAATGTGCTAGTTTCATCTGGGGCAGATGCCCAGGTAATAATTTTCCAAATGGATGCTTCAAGCATCTTTCTTTTCTATGATTAAATGTATTGAAAGAACATGTATATACAAAAGCACTTGCACTAGAAGAATTTTTAGTTTTGAATCTTTAATAGGCTCTCAACTAGTAAAACCCTCTTTGAGCAACACAATTTGCTTAATTATGATATTAAGAGTTGTCTTCAAACTTCGTTTATCGTGCAGATTTGTGTGTGGAATACTGATGGATGGGAAAAGCAGAAGAGTAGATTCTTGCAGCTTCCTCCCGGGAGGACTCCGTCAGCGCAGGCAGATACGCGTGTACAGTTTCATCAGGATCAGATACATTTCTTGGTTGTACATGAAACTCAGCTAGCCATTTATGAAGCAACAAAGCTAGAATGTTTGAAGCAGGTCAGCTAATTCAGTTTGATGTCTTGTCCAAACAATTTTGTTTCATTTTTTTTTCTCAATAGATTTTCTGATGTCGGGTGTTCGAATTGTAGTGGTTCCCGCGAGATTCAGCTGCACCAATATCGCATGCGACTTTCTCGTGTGATAGTCAGCTGATATATGCCAGCTTTTTAGATGCAACAGTCTGTGTATTTAGTGCTTCAAACCTCAGATTACGATGTCGAATCAATCCGTCTGCTTATCTTTCAGGAAGCGTCAGGTAATTTCACACATTAAAAGTATTTTTGGAATTCAAAAGAATATGTCTACTGTCTAGTATGGTCAATCTCTATTAATATCTCTAAAATGAGAGTCAATGTAACTATGCCTTACGGGATTTTTATTTAGGGCTTTATACACCATTTGTATTTTAGCCCCCAAAACTTTATAATGTCCAAATCGACCGTTATATTTACCAAATTTGCATATTAAAAGCTTAGTACACATTTGTTGAATGCTACCTTAATGTGTTTTATGTGGCAGTTCCAACGTACAACCGCTTGTAATTGCGGCGCATCCGCAAGAACCGAATCAGTTTGCAATAGGGCTGTCAGACGGCGGAGTTCACGTGTTCGAGCCACTTGAGTCGGAAGGCAAGTGGGGTGTGCCTCCACCAGTTGAGAATGGTTCAGCAAGCAATGTGGCAGCTCCATCAGTTGGAGGACCCTCTTCAGATCAACCTCAAAGATGATCCATCATCCATGTCAAAAGACTAGTTCTTTTATAAGAATCGAACAATCTATTTCTCTTCAGATCAACCTCAAAGATGATCCATCATCCATGTCAAAAGACTAGTTCTTTTATAAGAATTGAATCTATTTCTCTTCTTTTCACATTGCATTATTTTTTTTCTTTTATTTTAGTCTCTCTTTTTTAAGTGTAGGGTTTTAAAAATTACACTTCGAAAAAGTTGAAATAATATAGTTTGGTGAGAGTTTTTAAATTTATTCTAAAAGTATATTACATATTTGTGAGGGTCAAAAATCCTGCGATAGTTTTAAATTCTAGCTCTAGTACCGTTGAGGTTTAAACCCCACATATACAAATAAAACTTTGTGGAAAATAAGTATTTTGTAAAAACGAATGTAACTAAATTTGGAAGATACTAAGATTACTAATATGGTGTACCTAGTACACCATAGTTAAACCCTAATTTAATTCAATGGAAATTTGAAATATTAATTCCGTTAACGGAAAAAATCTGAAAATGCATTTCTATCATTTACCCAGTTTCATTAGTTAGAATTGTTATATATACTATTAATAAGGTTTGTTTTAAGACTAAGGATATATTTGTTTTATTATGCACGTTTGTTCTTCCAAGTGTAAACTTTTAAATCACAACCTAATAAACATTTCAACAACGTAAAGAGAATTAAATTATAAAGGTATCGGAGGTGTGGTGTGCATGGAGACGATAGAGGATTATAAATCTATCCACACACACCCCATCACCTTAACGCAACCCAGAATCATCGTTTTACATCATAATTCATAAATAACATCTTCAGAGTAGAGGCAATTCACACCTTTTCATGAAGCCCATTAAGCCTATATACAATTTGAGGTTGTCTTTCCATGTTCCCCCCTAATATGATGTTGGTACCATATTTACATATATACTAATATACAGATTAGAATTCCTTCCCGAACTACCTATTCTGGCCGGAAGCTGACCAGATTCGGGAGGTGTGTTGATCTTAGTTTCTTTATGTCATATGCTGTCACCTTGCAGGATTCCAATGTCAGAGACCTCAAGTTCTTCAGTGTTCTCAAATGCTGCAGACCAGAGTTGGTGATGCGAGAATTTGAAACATTCAAAGAGATTAATCGAGTAAGCCCTGAAATTTGAGTGCACAAACATTGAGCAACGAAATAATACCACCAGAGTCTGCATATTTCACAACACCTCAAAATACATCACGCTCAATTTGTATCTATCCAAGCCCACTCTATTATTATTATTGCTGTTGTCGTCGTCTATTATAAAATTTATAATTCTATACAATTCATAATGGGGAAAAGGGATGATTTGGTACACAAATTTTGTTCCTAAAATGCCTTCCATAATGTAGAAACATAATTTGTGCTATTTTTAAAATTCAAACCCGCAACCTCTTAATTGTAGTGCCAGGCATTTACCATCTTGTTTGTTAATATTACACATTTAATAAAAAGAAAGGAGGTTAGTGCAATAGTGCATATTAACACACTAATTTTTTATTATTACTATTATTATTTCTTCATGCTAGTATTTACGCAAAGTGGAAAACAAAGGGGAAAAAATGCAGTCATGGGTTTCTGTAGGCAATGGCACTGCATACCTGAAATTGATTCCAGGCTTTTGTCCGTAAGGTTGCAGTTTTGTGATAAGTTTAGGCACATAAGACAAGAAAGCGCTCTAATATTTTTCACACCGGCATCAGTCAATCCTCCACCACATATCTCCAAGGACCTCAGGTTCTTAAATTCTGCAATACAATACAGTTGAGCAAAATGGTAAACTTCGAGTACAACCAAAATGGAATCAAACAGAAGAAGCAAAAGATTTAATACTAGCATAGAAGTCTATACAATATATATTAGGGAACTAAAACTAAAATTGTATATGGAGCTTGTTAGAAAAGAGGCATCTCAAATTTGTAGTTATATCAGCCCCGAAAGTGCATCATCCTTTCCAAGCTAGAAACAAGAGAGACGGAGAAAGAGGGTTCGAGCTCCACATCTAACTGATATCAACTGATCTGATCAAACTGATGTCCTATAGGACATGCTCTCGTAATTAAGATTTAAGACAAACATTTCCTACTTAAATTTCACAGAATCCAAGTTCACAAGTTCATGCAATTTAACTGTAACAATTAAAACTAACAGAGAGAAAACAATTACAGGACCATATATCAACTGAGAGTCATATTCAACTTCCAGTCATGTGAAAACTAAAAATCCAGAGAACTTAAAACATATTTAAGTGACATTAGACATACTTCTCAAATAATTTGTTCCATAATCTGTGATTCGTGCACCAAATAAATCAAGGTCAGTAAGCCCAGTCAAACCTGCATCAGTAAAGTGAGAACTATGGATGCTGCAACATTAAGCTTAGAAGATCATGAAACAAAGTACTCTAAGGACTTGTTTGGACGATCTTCTCTAAAAAGATCTTTTTTAAAAGGAACTTCTGAAGAAGTGAAAATTGTTTTATTTTGGATGTAGACTATCTTTTTAAATTTTTTTTATGTTAGGATGAATATTAAAAGATCTTATTTTACCCTTGAACATATTTTTTCATATTATAGAAAATATCTTTTTTCAGAAAATGAAAATTATAACTTCTCAAAAACATATCTTTTTTTTTGTTTTACCTTTTTCTAGTGATTGTACTTGTATCAAAAATATTTTCCCACACACAAATAAAAATTTAAAAAGATGTTTTTTTTAATAATGGCTCCAAAACAAGCACTAAAGCTCAATGAGTGGGGAAAAAAAAGTAAGGATTTGGATCCTCTAAAGTTTGAATTTCACTTTAGAGAGTAAAGTGTGATCTCTCACCATTGATTTCATGGGTGGGACCAAGAATAAATATAAAAGAGAAACTATTCAAAGGTAGAAGATCACACTTTATTCTCTAAAGTAATAGCAAATCAATTAGATAGAAGAGAATAGGAGTTTGCAGAAATAGAATTATTCCTTTGAATTGTAGTACATCCATATCAACACATACTTGTAAGAGCTGCCAGTCCAGCATCAGTAATTTGGTGAGCATCCAAATTAAGTGACTTAAGAGATGTGAGTCCACACAGTTTCCTTAAACCACTATCACTAACCACAGTGAATGACAGATTTATTTTCTCCAGGCCAGACAATCCTAAGAGAAATTGAATATATAATGATATAATAAAAAACTGTTAAGAGTCTGCGGCAATGATAATCACAGAACATTGGGGAATAAAGGTTCCCCTCCAAAAAAGCAAAGCAAAAAACAAGATTCATCTATAAAGCATAGCTTTCAATTATACATTATAGTATTTAACATGAAGGAGCGAGCTATTACACAACTGCATTTCGTGTATAACTGTACAATATTGTGTAGAGTTTTCATATCAGATAACCTGTATTAATGTTGTAATTTACACGTACATTAGTATCAGCCATTAATTGCCAATTATTAGGTAATAATTACTTTATTATACAAGAAAATCCCACATGCTGTAATACATATTTATCAACTGAAATAAAGTTCAGTTTTTCCTCAATTTCCCCCCTCCCAGTCATTAAAATGGAGAAAGGAAGGATGAAGCTAATTTTGTAAGGAGGAATACAATGAAAACACAATTACATATGTAGAGAATAGGTCCTACATGCCCTCAACAACTTGATATATGAGAAAAAAAATTTGTTAGTCTCTCTGAAAACATGTTGAGATATCAAAACTGACATCATTACAAATACAAGCAGTTATTTCCACCAAAAAGCACACACATAGAACAAGTGAAGTAATAAGGAACTAGCATATCTAACCTGACAAATGGTGTAACCCAGTATCTCCAACTTCTGTATCAGACAATACCAAGCACTTCAGTTGCCTATGGCCTAAAAAGCATAGGCCAAAAAAGTCGGTCATATTTTCCCTTGGACAGTGGCATTTCCAATGACAAATCACATGTAACACATCATTCTTTGAGTTTAATATTGGACACATTTATGCCACCGAGAGGAAAGGAGCAAGCTACTTATTTTTCACTTTCTTTTCCCAAAATTTGTTGCAACATTTTTATTTTCATCCAGAAACAAACAAAATATTCAAGAACCTACCTGCCAAGTTGATCAACCCTTCATCACCAATCCTACATGAATCAAGGTTCAAGCTCTCCAACTTTGTCAATACTGCTAAGGAAAAAAAACTCCGTAATAAATCTTTTGAACTTTGATTGTTAAATACTTCTATTTTCATTTATTTTCATTCCTATATTTTTGAAATCTAATTGATAATTTGGAAGTGTTGACTGCTGAGTTGGACTGCCACATACGATGACAACAATAACAATAAAACATTGTCCCAAGCAGTCAGTTAGGTGGATCAAATGAATCGCCACTACATCCCGTCATAAATCATATACGAACTTAGCCTATTTATACTTGGATCTCGTGACATAAAATTTACAGGAAAAAAAAAAGTAGTTCTGGACTATTGCGGGCATTGAACATTTCTCATTAAATTATTATATCGAATCATGGAATCACAGAAAGTTAGACCAAAAACCGTGTTTTCTGCAATGGGTTATGTGAGAGAGAGAGAGAGAGAGAGAGAGAGAGAGAGAGAGAGAGCAGGTCCATATTTTTCTCACCTTTCAAGTGTGCTAAACATGCATCAGTAATGTCATTAAATCCCAAGTTGAGTACTTTCAAATTTTCCAGCCCTGCAAAAGTTAAAATAAAAAGTTTTCTACGGCTGCCTTGTCCACAATAATTCTTATGGTACAAGAAATTTGAAACAGATGAGCATATTTTAAAATATATAATTATCAAACAAAAATAGCAGATAGACAAGTCCCAACAGCTTACGTGAAAACTTTTCACAGCCGTCATCGGTAATATTGCATCTATTAAGATTCAAGTTTGACAAGAGAGGAAGATCTGGCAAGAAACAACAAGGACACATTAATCTAAAATATATACTAATAAACATGATGGAAAACATTTTACAGCAGCAGTACACCGACAAATCTGCATCTCTGAAGTTTTAATATAGAGCTGAGCTAACAGAAGGGTTTATTATTTGCTTGGAATGTGAGGTGCAGAAGTATCATTTTGGAGGGTGATGCAGAGTTTTCCGGAGAGAGAAGACAAGAATTCAACCATTCTCACAATGGCATCACAGCAGGATATCCTTAAATATGCTGGCTGGTTTATAGGTTTAGTAGTTGTATAGTTGTATAGTTGTATCGTTTCTAGGGAATATAATAAAGTGGCCAATTTTCTAGATCAGCAACATAATAAGCATAAAAGTATATCAAGCAATTAAACCTGCAAGAGAATCCAAGCATGCAGCTGTTACAAGGCACCCTTCCAAGTTTAGTAAGGAAAGCTTTTGCAATCCTGAAATGAACCAGGACATCATCGAAAATTAATGAAGCATAGATAATTATGAAATACTGAAACTCAAGAATTCTGTTCAAACTGGCAAGCTGAGATGCTAGTATTGTATATCGGTTTATAGTTCACACTGCAACATGTCTACTGACTAACATAAACAATATCAACTTCAGAAATTACAACGACAAATGGAAAAACAAAGAGACTTTCCAAGAATGATTTATACAACTGAAGTCTACATCAAAGAAATGAAGCACAAGGAAGATTGGATATATAACTGAAATTTTTCCCCAGAAAAGACAAACTGATTAGTTGATAGCTGCATTCAGAATTATAACCATATATTCACATAAAAACAGAAAACAAAGAAAAATCCATGGAAGAAGATGAAAATGCTAGGTTGAACCTATAAGATAAAAAATCCTGATTGTTCTGAAACACCACAATAATACGAGGAAACGGGAAGTACCTTTTAGAAAGCTGATGCCAAAATTAGTGACTTTACTGCAAGAAATCTCAAGACTCTCCAAACACACCAACTCTGGAAGCAAATTGAATAAAATACATTGTTCTGTTAATCATTGAACCATGTGTTGACCAAGACAACAATGACTATACTTCCATATGTACACATCAAACTGACAATTATACAGTAGTTAAGCACAGTTGCAATGTGTTCTTTCTTAGAGAAATAAAAGTATTCACACACTTGAACTCATTAGCCTTCAGGAGCAAAGATTTTGATATGGCATCATAGCCTCTTTGAAATTGGCAACTAGTTCAAAAAAGAAAACAAGACCTTAAAGCTAAACATCATTTGCCATAATGCATTGGAGCAATGTCGTTGCTGGATGGAAATAAAATGAACCAGTACAATGCATCCCATTTTATCAGTATGAATAGACATCTTTTAATTTTATTAGAAAGCAGCTATCAATTATATAACGTTTATAAACAATGTGTAATGGCAGAAACACGATGCACACTAACTGAAAATAGGAAGAATATGCTTAAAATTTTCAGCAACTGTAGTCAAAGGGAAGCAAGCTGAAACAAACCTGATAGAGGCTTCATATCAGAATCGGTTATGCAATTGCACCATTTAATATTGAGTGATTGCAACTTGGTTAAACCTGAAAATTATCAACAAATCATTGGATTGGATTGGATTGAATGTCTCGAGGAAATCTATTTCTGTTTTCCATCCATGCTACATTAACACAACCACCATAATAGAATTCCTTCATATTGTTATTCTCCTTCTACACAACTTGTGATTAACATGGACAATAGAGATTAGACTATTTTTAAGGGTGACATTATTTATTTCACATAAAGTTTCTGAGTGTAATGAGTATATCAATTCCTGCTTCTGGAGAAGATCAATATTTCCTTATCTCAAACAACATATTTATCTTAGATATTCAATGAACTCAACAAATTTAAAAGGTGGACAGTGGCTTAAAAATCGTTACACTACTTGGCTGATCCATAAATTACATTCCACATCGTTGATGTAATTTTTGTCAATTAAATAATAAGCAAACGATTGTTGTCGAAAACGACACAGCATCATGAAGGTACATTAGCACCTGTAGAAATTAATTAAGTTTAACAGCTAGAATAGAAAATTCATACATCCATTGAACACTAATAAAACAGGGGGTACTTGAAGAGAACCAAAGAAGCATGATCAGTAATGTTCTACTTTTTACACAAATATTGGATTGATAACCAACCTTGAATGTGAACCAGGCCTCCATGAATCCCAGGACATCTCTCCAAGTCCAACTTGACTAAATTAACAAGACCAGACAAGATACTCATTCCTTGAGCAGATATTGAATCATTTCTTCTGAGGCTCAAACTTGTCAAGTTTGACAGACCTGATATATAGTATAACAGTCGTCATAAATCTTCAGTTAGTGGCTGATGAATAAGCACTTAAATATTTGATAAAGACCAACAACCAAGTTCAAATATAGGAAATATGTGAATAACTGCCAATTATTGTGATTCCATAACAAAGACTCCATGAAGGAAAAGGAAGAATACCACTGATGCACTCCAGTCCATGATCCGAGATTTGATCACAGTAATTTAGATTTAAGGAAAGGAGATTTTCACAATATTTTAGGTAACTCAGCCCAAAATCAGTGACCTCAGACCCAGAAAGATCCACGGAAAGTAATGATGAACCCTGTGATGAGATGACATCCATCCAAGAATCATTAACACCGGCATATTCTCCCAAGTCAAGGTCCTGTAAAAAAAGCAGCATGATAACATTTTAGATCATAAGCGCACAAATATCTAGAAATCCAGAGGCAGAATTAATTAAAAGTATATACCTGAAGCGCACAATCTCGAAAAGCTTCAAGGGAAACGCTGGTTAGGCGTTGGGAACAAACCAATTTATTAAAAATTTGCTGACTTATATCCCGAGGCAGCATAGAAAATGTATTATATCTATCAATATCCTGTTGAAATAAAATTGCTGTTGATTAGATCAAAATTTAGTCTATCGATGAAGGATACATTTTCTTGAACAATACCTCATTTATTTTCTTGATGCACAACTCCAACAGCGATGGACAATCCCCTTTCCGTAAATGGAAATCTACTGATGGATAAGCGAACGAGGATGTCCACCATTTCAAACTCCCACTTTTGCAAAATCTTCGTGAAAGTCCTCTACATGGACTATCTTCGTAATCCCGCTCGGGCTTCCTAGAACACGCTCCCCCCATATCCAGGAAATATCTTGTAATCAATATTTGTCACAGAAATTGCACCAGAACACTAGTATATTCCAATCAATAACAAAAAATGAACGTATGCAATCAACGTCACCCTGTATAAAAGACACAGAGAGCGAAAGAGCACAGATGAATAGGTTTTCAGTATACTTGATCATTCACACTGAAGCCATTAACAGCTTGAAAATTACAGCAACCGCATCATAATCAACATTTAACATCTTTCTCTTAAACTAATATTAACAATAAGTTAATAACAGCGCAATACATTTGTTTTTTTCAACCGCACGATGCTCCATATTCCAGAGATTCTCTTCGAACGGTTCCATTCCCGTGAAAATACAGAATCTTAGGACACTAACGCTATAAATTACAGTAATATAAAGAAGCAAAATTTTAAAATAATACTAACAATAATAACAGCGCGACTTTGTTTCCAATCGCAAGAGGCTCCGAGTTCCATCAACGATGAGCATGAATATTCAGAGAAAAATAAATAAATGATCACAGCTGAATAATAACTAGCTAGATATGGTGATCTACGAAGTAAGAAGCGATGATCAAACAGCAGAGTCTCCATACTCCACAGACCACAGATTCTCTTCGAAATTTCCAGATGATAACTAACGAAACGTAAGAATAAAAAAAAAAACACAAATTAAAAGAAGTTTCTGGAAGCTGCGATGAAAATTTTGAAAAAAAAATGAAAGAAGGAAGCAGAATTTGGAGCGAAAACAAACGGAGCAGAGAATACGAAATGGTGAAAAAGCTAAGTAACAGTTTCACCTTGACATGATCGGCGATAAGCTCAAAACGACATCGTTTGAAGGCGCACAGATCCTCTATCCTGTTTTGAGAGAAAGAAGAAGAAACTGAGAAATTTTGGAGTGAGTGTAAAGGAAAGGGAGTTTAAAAAAATGGAAAAAGAAAGAAGTGAGTGAGTGTTCTCTGTGTGTGTTGGGTGGGTGAGAGAGGTGAGGGTGGGTGGGGAAGAGAGAAGTGCTACGTGGCTGGATACCGAAGCTGGATCCGAAGCAATGTAAGAAGGGCACGTGGCGAGTACGATGGGTTGGGAGAGCGAGGTGGATAAGAAAGGAGGAAAAGAATAATAAAGAGAGAGCGAGAGAGGGATTTGGTTGTTGACTTTATCCGTTTGGAGAAGGCTGAGTGGGACCCGTTAGAGGGATGGCTTGTGAGCTTTGTGCACGCAATGACGCCACTCTTTTTGCGCCCCTGTTTCTTGCCTCTTTTTATTCTATACTGCTAGTGGTACTGTGAAGATTAATTAGGCAATTCTTAAGATAGAGAATAAATTATTTTTTTATATATTATTGTATATACGTATTTAATATGTAGATTAAAATTTTATATAATTTATTGTATTTAAATAAATTTATTATACAATAATATTTGAGAAAATTATAGCTAAAATTAGACTAATGACTATTAATTATTGCATCATATTTATTCATATTTCTACGAATGAATACGTAGAAAATAAATTTTTCAATTTTTTTTAATAATTAAGAGAATAAAAGTGATTTCTTACCATTAAAGTGATTCTCACAATTACGTAGAAAATTATATTTATATTTTCAATTTTTTTTAACAATTAAAAAGATCCATTTTTAAATACGTATTATTCATTTTTTTTATTGTACGATATTTTAAAAGCGGAAGTAATGGACTAATAGGTACTATTATTTACTACTCGTATTTGGAATAATAATAAATTAATAATGCCACTTGTATATATTATGTTATATTTTTTATAAGAAAATAATTATAGAAATGCATGGATTATTCTCACCTTTTTTTTGGTACAAATTATTCTCCACTTAGTTGGTCAGAATGGTTTGGTACTTGTTGCTTCTACTACTCAATTGCTTGTGACTTTGCACTATATATTAGTAATTGATCAGAAAATTGTACCATGCATCATGAATATTTAATCTAATTGCACTCACTAAAAACCACATTATTACTTATATCAAGATGAAAAAGTAAGACTACTTCGAGCGCTGTTTAAAAGTTCAGATGAGATTTTACCGGTACTTGAACAAATATCTAGGGTTTTTTTAACTCCTTTTTGGTGCTAATATATATTACTACTCCCCTTGTTCAAAATAAATTACCAAAATAATAACTCGAGTCTACACATACATAAAATAATAAAAATGTTAAAAGATTATCATAATTTATTATTTATTATTATTTTTAATCATCAACTCAATTTTTTTAATTTAATAATCTAATAATATGCTTTAACCTATATTTTTAAACATTGATAATTAATTAACAATAAAAATAATAAATTCTGATAATCTGTTATGGGTTCTCTAAAATGAATTTCGTCCACACATGACATTTCTTCTTTTCGTAACAGAAACATGCCAAACGTCAATTCTGTTTCTATCTTTTTGGTAAGAATTTAACATAAGTAAAAAAAGTTATATACACATTCTCACCAAAATTGTGAATTGCAAGTGCCAAATATGACCGCATAAATTAAAGAACATATTCTAACAAAGTCACTCTTCTCTGAGTAGATGACTTATCACACTTGACATCGGTATCTATGCCTATAAGAAGCTCAGAAAGATCCATAAATTATCGGATTTAAGGGGTTAACTTGCAATGTCTGAACTAATGAGAAAATCAATGGTTTCAACTTTCATGTGACATGGGTAGTTATGCATATAATTTTGCTTATTAAATATGAAACCACTAATTTTCTCATCAATGGTTCAGATGTATTTTACTTGTATTTAGAATATCAGGATTGTGAATTATTAGATACATGTGAGTAAAGGTCATGAAAATATCAGATTTTGACCCTGAATGGACGCAACCACTCCCCCTACTAGATTCTCATACTCTACTTTCTGGAACCCTGCATCAGCAATCATTGATGCAAATTTCTCCTGCAAATTCAACATAGAATAGGATAATTAGGATAATCCCCATAAGCAAAATTTCTAGACATGAATATATCAGATTATCAGAGCAATTCTGCACAATGCTTAGTATGATAATACATAAACATGCAAGCATAAGCAAATATTCAAAATTGAAGATAAAGCTCCATGGTAGAAAAACAGATGATAATGCTGAGTTAAATAACTGGGAACGCAGCTTGCTAAAATTAAATCATATGTAACAAAGAAATGTGGAATATCATCCCATTGGTCTACAACCCATCTTCCTACTCAAAACCTGGTTCCCATCTTTTCCGAACACAAAATACAGGCTAACTGTATACTAAATCCAGCCATATTGAGAAGAATTAAGAGATCCATTAGCAAGTGCAAGTGATAAATAAATAAGAACATCACAGCTACCAATATATGAAAGAATGAAACTGTGTAGGGAAACGCCGGATACTCTCAACTAAGTACTGATAAGATTCACGGTCACCAGCAACCATCTCTCCCATAGATGGAATAACGAGAAAGAATATAAATCATACCTGCAAGAAGATGAATAGCAGAACATGAAGATTAATTGCAAGGAAGGCATGCAAGGATTGTAAGTTTTCAGCTGGCTCATTATTTTCGTTTCTTTTCTTCCATCTTTCTTGGAAGACATCTCACCCACTCTGTAAATATACGTTATCTAGTTTCCTTCTACTTTCAAATACACTAGTTTCTTACCTAAAATTTGAAGTCTATAAGCAAGAGGAAATTATACAGTTCTATGTAAATATGGAATATGTATTCCATAGAGTGTACGCGATGATTACATCATTACTGAATAATTTTGTTCAACTTTATTTCTCAAATTTAGCATGCATTATATCAAATATCTACTCTATCACCTTTTTCGGAAGGAAACAACCAGTATGCAGCATTCTTGCAAAACAGAGCAATGATACTTACAATTCTTTAAATACAGGAATTCCCACATGGCTAAGTTCAAGGCAAAGGAACTGCCTCCACGCTTCAGTACCCTGTCAAAATGATAAACCCAGAAGTGATAAACATACATTTCATCAGTAGCCATCAGCTGCTATGGCACACAAGTTACAACATCTTAAAAATGCAAGCCTACCTATGAGCTCACGAGAACTTTCTCTATGTGTTGTGACATTCCGTATCCAAATGCTATAGTGTAACCATCCATTGAATCATTTTGGAATCCAAGCTTCAGCATTCCCTCCACCATACAAGGAACCTCTCAGCAAAACCTATATTGTAGCAGAATTCACTCACATAATACAAGTATGCAGAACCAAAGTCCTTTATAAAAGTCAAAATAACTAATGACATGAAGCATCTCATTTACCTTTCTGCAAGCCCGCTGTTCAACATTACATGTAGGGTAATATCAACACATATACTTAGTTTCTGCCTCTAATATATCTCAAAATCACGTTGAATTCCTCTTGCTTAACTCTGTTATCCTTCTAAGATCTGAAAGCAACATCCCCTGTAAAATCAAGAAATCTTATCCTTGATAAAGATATGAGCATGCAAAGATGATATGCAGCTACACACTTATTCTCTAAACCATACCACAAGGATATTGCTTAGAGAAGCAAGCTTTATTTAAATAAAAATATGCATTGCATAATTATGTTCGTCATGGAAACTTTAAACAAACAATTGAACATGAAGCACACACAGCTTACTTTGAACAAAGTTAAAATGCCATGTATTACCGTAATGAGTCTTTTGCAACGTTAAAATTGTTCAAATAATGTATACTTTTATGACTACTATCACCAGCTAACAAACAATTTCTTCCTGTACACTTCGTAATTGACATTCAACAAGAACACGAGTAAAATGCCATTATGAATAAAAATTTAAGAGTATGCTGCAAACTAAAACTGCTTAGCTAAAAAAGAAATAGAAAAGATCACAAACTCGGAGCAGTAGACTTCACTGTGACAAAGCCTCATGACTAAAACGCTCTCCTTTAAATAAATGACAAGTCTATAATATCTTCCAGGACAAGTATCTCACATGGTATCCCCTTCATGTCATATAAATTATAACAGATCCGGATTTACTTCATATTCATATGCTCAGAACAGAAACATTGTAGAAGTAAGCTATGAACTGGCCACCACCACATCAAGATCTTATCCAGGAAAAGGATGACTTTAACAGTCTAGATGTGAGCAAACCAGATTTATCAATGCAATGCAATAGCAAGGATTCAAATCATTAGGAACAATATACAACCGAAAGCAGAATGAGAAATAACTGTCCTCCACAACCGGCAACCCTGCACCAGAGATCACTGAGTCATAGTTAGAGCAACGTTTGAGAAGACATCCCAACCATGCAGCCTTTTCTTCTTCACTTTGAATCCTGAAGTGAAACTGACAAAGTATATTACAATCAGTCATGAAAAAGAAAAGGAAAAGTCCAATTATTATTAAAAGAATAAAGACACATCTTTGCAGAGACAGGAAGTTGAAACCAACCAAAACTGTGGCATGCGAATGGAGGTGGGATGTGGAAGACAAGAGAGAAAGAACTTATTGCCCAACTTTCGAGCACTGTTCGCAAGCCATTGGCTGCTCACTGCAAAAAGAAATGAAACCAACAAAAAAGATGAATGGAAATAGAATCAATAACGGAAGCTTGATAATTCAAAACTAGAGCTTGTGTATTTTTTTTGGAATGTAGGCTAAGAAGTGATTGATCATGAGAACAACAACTACATCACTTGTTCAATCAATTATCCACATTAGCACTCAATCTTTGAGATCTAAAGGAATTCTGAAAGTGAGGTCAACAAGTTAAACTGATCATTGTGAACCAATGAAAATGGAAATAACCTAATTGTAACTTAGTCAATAATCCTTTGGAAAAAAATGTCCACCAACCCCCCAAATTCAGTATTAGTAAATATACTAGAACAATACATAAATAATAATTCAAATAGATCCTCTTTATTTTATCTTTCAATTCATGATTTTATTAGCATGTTCTTCCTATTTTGTTCATAGAGCCTTCCAATATGCTTGATATCTTCCATTTCCTACCCCTCACCACCACACTAACCCAATTGCACAATCAAACAGCAAACTACAGCAATATAACACGATTAGATGCAATGTGATGAGAGTAATTTGTAAAGCCTGTTATGTTAGTTACTACTAATGCACAATCACCGTAATATGCATACATTATTGTACTCATTCTTGTTACAAATGAACTCAATAATATGTCTTGATACAATATCCATACAGAACTTTTATCAAACACCTGGAGTTCATCATTTAAAACCCTGCGAAACAACATCATCTGAACACTGAATTCATAGCTCAAAAGCACAGAAGAAAGTTTCAGCATTATCTTCTTTAACAAACAAAAATCCATAATTTAATAAATCAATCAAATAATCATCATAGTCGGACATCAGACCCATCCAAAGAAGTTTACATAAGAAAAGAGAAAGAAAAATCACACCCAACGAAGTACCACCGTCGAACTCGCCGCACAGTCGCCGAAGCTCCTCCACTGGCTGACCCCACCGCTTGGTTGTTGTCGCAGCGTTTCTCCAGAAGGTAAGCAGAAAAGTGTATGTGAGTTTTTTTTTTTTTTCGCCTATTTGCTTCAGTTATGCGTTTGGGGAGGTAAAAGAAATTCTGAGAGATTTTACACTATGGATACTTAAAATCAAATCCAAAAAAAAAAAAAAGTTATGGATTCTTCAGACATAAGAGATCCAAAATATAAAATCAGAAAATGAAAAAAAAATAACTTCACCTAAAAGAAAGAAAATGGAAAAAAAAGTTTATGGATTTAAATTGAATTATCAAGTACATTCCCAAAAATAAAAGTTTACACCTATATTCAATTTTATATTATCATTTTAGAAAAAAAATCAATTACCCGATATATATATATATCCAA